>NC_061495.1:16898760-17242264 GCF_022539355.2 Hippoglossus stenolepis
CTGGACACGCACAGACACACACACGCCCACACTCCATGAGCTTTAATACACTTTGTTACCTGCATTATCTAATGACTCCATTTTTTTTGTTATTGTTTTGCTAATCCATAAAATTCATTTTTCCAATCAAATTACAGTTTTAAGGCCCAATGACATTACTGAAACCTTTTTTTATGTAGAGGACAAGACAAACAAAATCGTGCTCCAACTGAGGTGAAGGATAATATTTGATACAAGAACAAGAATATTTGATACTTAGTCACTGTGATGTCCTTCCTTTTTGGATTTCGCGTTCTTTTTGGAAACGTTTTTTTAATCTGTGTAACATAACAGAGGAATCGGCCATTATAGAAAAATAGAAAAAAAACGATATGTGATTATATGGAAGGAGGAAACCTGGGACCCAGGTGAAGAGTTAAATTAGGTAAGGAGGCGATGAGGAGAGTTAAAGGGCAGGTGAAGAAGGGAGGCTTTGACTTGGGGCCTCCCGGGGACGGTGACCTTATTTCGAATTCTGGGTAAGGGACTGTAGTTGGGCAGCTGAGGAGCCCCCACCCCCCCACGCCAGGTCTCGGATGCACACTCATGCACACACACACTCACACACTTTCAAGGCTGAGTTCAGGAATAGAGACCCCCCTGAAGTCCTGCAGCTCCCTCAAAGGCCAAGTCTCTTCCACTGTTGTAAGTGAAGCTGCACAATAGGTTACACATACAATATTCCTCCAAGGCTCAACTTAATATCCTCAGAGGACTCACTGCAAACTAGGAACTCAGTCTACCAAGTACTATGGGAGAATGACTGCATGTATATATTGTTGCATTTTATGTTTGACAGCTGGATGACTGGTGTGTGAATGAATACGCCGAAATAAGAAGCATTTACATTGTTTGTTGTAGAACCGTTTCCTGAGTAATTTGAGTGTATGTGATGTGTTTAACTCTTGGGGTTAATGTCTAGAAGAATACAAGAAAACCTGCAGGGAAATCTTAGCAGAACAACTTTAGAGTTTAAAGATGGTTGACTTTTAGGACTTTTTCACAGCGACCTTGATTGGTCCGGACCAAAATAACAGGTGTGAAAGGTTCCTTGGACCACGGTCCTGACCAACGAACCCAAAGGTCGTCTCTGTCTGGATCAGCCATGGTCCGGATCGCTTGCAGTGTTTTGGATATGTTTGGAATTTTTAACCAATTGCAGGAAGTTGAGACAACATAAAACAATAGAAGAAGAAAAAGAAGCCGAAGCTCCTCGCAGGATTGCTTGTAATCTACACCTCCTCTCATGTAATGTTTGACTGACGATTTATTGTCTCCATCCTCATGGAAAGACTACTGTTTTCTATGCACTTTATTCAATTAAGGTAGAGAATAAAATGGCCACACTGACAACACCCCAATGTCTGACGCACGCCAGTCTACAAACCAATCAATATCAAGTATAGGTAGACGCAGCCCATGGAGGTGATGACGACAGGACGTAAACTTAAAGCTGTTCTTAGGTCCTGGTTAACTGAATTTAACAGGAACAGCTTATTCTGGGTAGCTTTGTCCATTTTAATGACTGCTACGAAAACAGCATGCTAACACGAATCACACTACATCACTTTACAATACCATTACAGGCATTGCACATTGCTTTACATATAAGTAGTACCCCATCTACACAACAATGTCATTTTAGATTTTTAAATATGTCTTAAATAATGTATTTAATTCCAATAATCTATAATTTTACAAACTACTCAGACGTTCCCGCTCTGATCCAAAGACGATGTAAAGAATTCAGCTCTCGTTTCAAGGCTGTCACTTCTCATTTCTCCTGACGTTGGCTTCCTATCATCCACCGTCCTTCTCTTTACCACTGTCATTCTGTTTTGCTCCAGCCACAGCAATCTAGTGCTGAAAAGTGTAAAAACATGCATCACTAGCTGAATGGGCGCATCAGTGCTAACAAGGTAAAAGTGCCAAAGTGCTTAAGTCTGTCTCACTGCCGCCCTCCCTCCGTCTCTCTCTGTCTGTCCTCTGCCTCCCCTGGACCAAGCAGGCTCTCATACCTTCTTAATTTTTATCCATTTTTTCTTGTCTTGTCCATCTCTATATCTGGCCGGTGTCTAACGTGACAGATTTCACCATCAAGAAAGATGTTCCATTAATGGGCCCTGACCTTGTCTGACGGCTGCACTTAAAACCTTATCTACTATGAGGCTTTGTAGAAGATACACACACACACATACACACATACACACACCAACTTTCCATTTCACCCCATCTCCTCATCATAATCTCAGGTTTTTTTCTCTCCCTCCTCCATAAATTTTCTGCTCCTCTCACCTTACAAGAGCCCCCCTCTGTTGTTTGTGGGGACTTGCCTGATAGCCATTAGTGTTACACCCTATTACATCAGTAATGACTGACTGTGAGCTCTAATTAGAGATATGTTAGAGAGAGCTGACTTACCCCCCCAACACCTCCTTCTCCTCCTTCCTGCTTTTCCACCGAGCTGTTACTGTGACTCCATCGCCGTGGCGACACCATTAGCGCAGCACCTCTAAGAGTTGCAACTCTGACTGTTAAAACCATTACGTTCATTACAGACCAATCAGAGGGGGAAGGTGTTATGGCTAATTGATAAGCTGAACAATGCGTAAAATCTTGTCTCTAATTGCCCTGCGGGAGAAGGAGAGAGCGCCCCGGGAGGAGGATACAGTGAGAGAATGAAAGAGAGAGAGAGAGAGAGAGAGAGGAAGTGACTGGCGTGCTAATTTCAAAATCTGATATTTTTTCACTGGAATACTTTGGGCTTACAATATGTCTTCATTCAAAACACGCTGCAGATTTTTTCGTCCTTTCTGAATAACGGGATGTTGCTTCTGAGTTTGTCATCTGTGATAAGATGATTATCTGAAAGGTCTGTGGCACACTATGAAGAGAGTCTTGCCTTCGCTGCTGGAGTAGGTAATCCTGGGTAATAGCATTATGGACACAGTGTTTTCCTAAAGCCCATGATTATCCACTGCTGTTTGCTGTGGGATTGACATTGGCCTCCCTGGTCTCTCATTCTCTCTCTCTCTCTCTCTCTCTCTCTCTCTCTCTCTCTCTCTCTCTCTCTCTCTCTCTCTCCCTCCCTCCTTTTCTCCTTCTCACTTGTTCATGTCATCCTGTCTCTGACTCACCACTCCATCAAGCCCTTATATGCTCCTCTCTTACAATTCCAACAAGAGAAGATGAAAATAGAGCACATGGAGCAACAAAAGAACAAATTGCTTGTAGACAAGAGTGCCCCAGATTTGAAGGGCAAAAAAATGGCACCTTCAGTTTGGCAGTTTGGATTTTCTAACCCACTCTCAAATCAATAAGGACACGATGCATTATGTTGTTTTCTAAAATATGTTCAATACGTCCAGCACATAAACCAATTTCAACCATTACTAACTTGAAATATTCTCAACACCTGATTTCTGTTCTTGGTCTGTTCACTTTGTACAAAAAATGACACAGGTTTTGATTTTATGTTTTGACGTCTCACACCACTTTATATCATCTCGTTTTTGGTATCCTGATGGCGTCCTGTTACCCGAGCATTTTCTGGACGGTTTACTTGGGCGCTGGCAGCAAAAGTTCTGGGAAAATTACAGGCGCAACTGACTCAGACATTTGTGTTCTCACATACATTCTTTTCAACCCTCCCCTCCTCTCTTCCCCCCTTTTTACAATGCTGGAACTGTCTCTATAAATTTTGAGGTCTCAACCTTCTATGTTAAGTGCCTTGAGATGATGTATATTATGATTTGAAACTATACAAATAAAATTGAATTGAATATAGCCCCTCCAGAAAATGTCAGGAAAATGTCCAGACTTTAATGCATGTCTGAAAGCAGCTGAAGACAATTCCTCACTTTGATAGACAATATGCTTTCTTATAGTCTTTTTCAGTTGTGTTCTCAATGTGTAAATAAGGCTCAGAACGTATCAGGTTACATGCTGCCTGTACAAGTGTGTTCCTCATAGTTTTCAATACTGTCTCGTTTTAAGAGAGTATGAAAGTTCAAGATTTGTTGATTTTTTTGGGGGTATCTCTCTTGACTTTTTGTTTTTTTTTATGTTTGTGTGTTGTTGCCTCTCACTGTTGTTGAGCTCTTTGTGTTTTTGAGTGTCATGTTATTAAGATTTGTGTGTTGAGAGATGAGGGTGCTCAAATGAACAGAGCGAGGACCTTTGCTTTTAGCCAGTTGGCTCGCTCTTCCCTCAGCACTTTCAGGCCTGAACTTGACCTCATCTCACACTTTCTCTCTCTCACTCTCTTGTCCCCCTCCCTCCCTCAATAGTTTCAACATTTACTTTTTACTTAGCTTTATCACTTTGTGTCAATCTCCTGCTCGTGTGGTTCATGGGTATAGCACTTATTTGATGCCGCACATCTCACAAAGTGACAGAGCAATCTCTGGTGAATCAGTGAAAATGACAGGACGTAGCAGTTGTTTTAATCAGCAGCGAGTCTTTTTCTCAGACAGAAAGTGAATGAAAGAGTTACCCACCGCAGGTTTATTGAGGCTAAGTTGAGAAATACCACAAGTATGGTGGCCCTGAGAGCTCAAAGCGGATGCTTTCACAGCAACTGGAAAAGTGGCATCTGGGTAGAGCATGCAGGAGGCAGGACATGACGTCGAAATTCTGCTTTGGAAATCACATGTTTTTATTTACCGCACATTGACACCGGTGTCGCCTCTTATCACCAAAAGCTCTCGGATCTCATTGTCTTTCCAAGCTGACATCTGCTGTGTGTGGCCCCTCTTTTTCATCCGTTTTTTGTTTTGTTTTGTTTTGCTTCCATCACTCGCTGTGATTCTTCTGGACATTTTCCTAGGGGGCTGGCAGGAAATGTTCAGAGAAATGTCTGGTGCAAATGACACCGTCAGTTGCGTTCTCACATACAGCCCCTCCAGAAGATTTAAGGAGAATATCCAGCCTACATGTCTGAAAGCAGCTTAAGAGGTCACGAGCATGTCCCGGTCAGGTTCATCTTATTTTTGTCTATGCTACTTGCAGCACTTTTCTGTATCAGGTTGGGTGTATTTAATGCACATTTATTTGTTTGGACATTTTACATGTATCTGCAGCATGTATTGTAAAATTGTTACTTATTTTGCATGTGTTTTCTTAAGTTGCGGAGCATTGAGCTCTTAGGGCCACTGTACTCTCGCCCTATCATGACTTTAGATCGCGTGCCATTCAAAAGGTTAGGTGACATCGCCCTGTTGAGGTTATATATATGAAATGTATTCTTATTTAAAAACCACAGTTTTTTTGTGGCGGCTTAAAGTGGAGGACCAAACCCTTCCTCTTTGTCTGTCCTGTTAATGTCACCAAATCATTATACAACAATGAATGATCAGTTCCTAAAGCTTCTCCAAGAGTCTGCTTTGTTGTTCCTAAATGACAGAATTACTTTAATAGCATCCACAAATTTTTTCACCTTGGCTTGCATGAAAGCACATGGACACGCGAAGCAGTAAAGAGATGCTGCCAGCTACAGAAACTTTAAATCAGGGAGTCCATCAGCTCTGGCAACTGTGACGCAAGGACGCAGCAACAGGCAGAAAGGAGGCAGCCGTTCACCTGATTCTTCAGCAGAGAAGGAGCTGATCCACCTGGCTCTCATCCTGTGGGTTACACAGACAATAAATTTGTCTGTCTGTCTGTCTGTCTGTCTGTCTGTCTGTCTGTCTGTCTGTCTGTCTGTCTGTCTGTCTGTCTGTCTGTCTGTCTGTCTGTCTGACAGACACTGCACACTGACAGACACTGCACATTCCTCAAACTGTGCATCTGGGTATATATAAGAGATGTTTAATTAATCTGTGTGTGTGTGTGTGTGTGTGCGTGTGTGTGTCAGCTGTCAGAACCACATGCTTGTGAGCTGCACAAGTCATATAAACGGACTCTGACTGGACACTTTGGTCTCCTCAGTGTTTTCAGTAATATTTGGTGATTCCAGGATCTCATTCTCGGTTAATGTCACGAATGAAAACAGCCTCCAAAGTCAATACCTCTCCTCCCTCCTCTCCTCTTCCCTCCTCTCTCCCCCTGTCTCTGCATCCCTTTCTGTTCCCGGATCAGTAATGGGAGTCAGAATGCAGGAGGAGGCGAAGGGGGTGCGGGGCTCCTCGCCAAGTCCTCGCCCCTCCTCCGCCAATGCGGCACAGCTGCCTTTCAGAACCCCGCCGCTCCAGTCCATTCATCCTGGAGAGCCAAAAAAAAAAAGAAAAAAGTGGCTATTTATTAGAATACTTGTTTTGTATTGTTCTGTGCCACACAAAAGACGCTTCATTATGTTAGAAGCAAGCCCCTTTCGCAGAGAGAAACAATAACTTGGAATTGTCTTTTTTAGAGTGTATAATAAATGTCATTTCTTCTTGTCTCTGCCCCTCAGTGTGTGTTGAGTAGTGGGTTTGGGCACCGGGTAAGGATGGCCTTGGCACTGGAGCGGCCAGACTGTAGTGGGAGTAGCGGTCTTACATGAAGCTTTGGAGGGTTTAGGACGGCTTTAGGAGTATGAAGGGACAAATCTGCCCACTTGGTCTGGAGCAGAGGGAACCAGGGGAACATGCGTAAGTTTACATATACACGCAAAAAAAACCGACATTTGTGCCGATATTTAACCTGTGGATGCAGTTAACCTGTCTTGTTGCGTGAAATCTATTTTTTGATGAAATTCGTATGGCGCAATAAATAGCGGTAACGTGACAGCTCTCTGATCTCATTCACTGCGCATGGTTGTCTTTATTGGCATCGTCATTTCAGTACAAGTGTAATGTGTGTTTTCATAGCTGCAGGCTGTGGTTTTATTTTGGGACAAGTGAGCTCCGCGGGGCTCGGCTGCGCAGCAGAGCGCAGCGCTCCGCGGCTCCTGGTGCTACCAGTTGCTCACTAACCGACTCAGGTTGATTTTTTTTTTCTTTTTTTTCCCCCCGAAGTGACATTATCGGCTAGTGATCTGCTCCGGGCTGAGTGGTTATTATCTGATGCATCTGTCTCCGTCTGAATTACAGAGGAAACAAATCTGGTGCGCGGTGTAAAAATGTGGATCTATTTATTAAACGATTAATTGTTACTGGGGTTATTGGCTGTCAGAATGGACGTTACATGACTGTTTGTTTACCTCTCAGTAGGCGGGGAGAGGCGGGTGAAAGTGGTCCAGGGCTGATCATCGCATCTTTAGATTTTAGTGCGAGTGAACAGGTGCTTTCTCTCTTCAGGTCAGAATCAGCTTTATTGGCCATGTATGCGTACACGAACAAGGAATTTGACTACGTTTTTTCCGTTGCTCTCAACGTACAGAAATAGACAAATAAACAAAAAAAACAAGGACAACCAAGCAGAACAAGGTTGAGCACAAGGACAACAAATCAGAACAAGGTTTTAAGCAAACATTGAACTACTATGTACAAGTATGATCGGTTCAATATTCGACACAAGACCTCGTGTTGTGTGTCCAGGTGATCAGCAGGTGACCATAGTTACCTGTTTTACCCCCAGAGCCAACGCCAACCAGTTCCAAGTGTCCTGGCTTGCGCACAATTACGCACAGCCACGCACCACGCGCGTGGAAACGTTTTGGCTCAGGTTAACTACTTTAGCAGAAAAGGTCAAAGATTAAAACGGGTTTTGTAACTTTTGTGCATGGATGATGAGAATAAGTGTAGAAAAAAGGGTCCAATGACAATGCGTGTGGACGCTCATAGCTGTGGGATTCTTTATATTAAGGGGTATTTGTTGTGTGGGTAGGAGTGTTGGATAACTGCTTTGACCCTTAGCCCCAGTCGTGGGCGCGCGCACACACACACACACACACACACACTCACACACACACACACACACACACACACACACACACACACACACACACACTCACATCCTGTTGCAGAGGCCGCGCACAAAGGAGCGAGGAGGCTTGAAAAGAGGTTTGTTAAAAGAGGAGTAACTGATGGGGGATGACAGAGAGAGAAAACACTGACCACCGGGGTCCTTGTGTCACTGCATGTGAGGCCAACTCTCCATGAACAACATACATCCACTACATTATTATTAATAATAATAAACATTCTCTCTATTGTCGTTCATCAAAATTACTTGTTCAGATTATTTAAAAATTATTATTTTCTGAATTTGAAATAACTGTGCCCAAAGATTTGATTATGTCAGATTTTGTCTGCTTATATAGTTTCTTGTAATTATGGGCCTATTTTAAATTACTGTAGACTCACATGGGAACTATTATGGTTAATATCGAGCAAAGTGTTTTTTTCCATTATTTTATTATAGGACTTTATTATCAGTCAGCATTGTTTGTCGTTGCTCCTGTTTGTTGTCTGGTGTCATGTCCCCCCCCCCCTCCTCCGCCTTCGCCGTCATTATATTGTCATCTTTCTCGGGCCTTAAGCCACATGGCCCGGACCACTGCGAACGTTTATTGACCATTGTGATCTCCCGTTAACCCTATTACCAAAGACGCATGGATCCGTCCGAGTGATCCCGCTCCCTCAGGCCCCTGAGCAGGGAGCTTTATCAAGCTAAGCTCTAATTAAAATATAAAAAAACACAGCAAAGAACGATAGAATGATTAAATCGTTAGTCTCGCCGCGGGAAGTGGTATTTCGTTTTCCCTTTCAATTAGAGGTTGATTGGGCTTTTCAGAGGAGGTCAGCTGTGAAATCTGGATTATATATGCCCGGACGCGAAGACACTTTCCTCTCATGGTTTTTACGCACGCGGACTGCTGGACTGGACGTTAAATGAGACACATTAAATATTGTTATAAAGAAAGTCAATGTCTGTAGCTGAAGGCAGAGACACGAGGACTCATGCACCATCACCAGCAGACGGCGATAAGAGCGCTTTTCCCCGGCAATTTTATCCCGTTATGTGGCCATCCACACTCATGGGTTTCTCCTCTTTATACCAACTGTTTTATACCAAATCACCGCCACACACTTTCACTCTTACATAGCCTGCCTTAATTATATTCCTTGGTAAAAGGAGAGGTGACTAAAAATCTAGATTTTGAGGAGCTGGTTGCGCATCAAGTCCTCTGAAAGTGAATTGGTTTGTATCGGCTGTGCTGTGGTGTAATTCCTCTACGTAAAATTACAGTTGGGCCCAGCCTTCCAGCACGCACAGTGAGTGTAAGAATATCCCGATTAAGAAAATCTTCTAACTTTCATATATGAAGAGAAAGTGAAGGGTAAAGAAATAATTTCTCTCAAACTGCTGCTTCTCTCTTTAAAGCGGATTTCTGAAAGTCAGCATCCATCCATACATGAGCCATATTTTAAAATATGCTGAGATGTTTGACTCAGTCTAATCACAGACTGCCCCCACCGTTTGGTCGCTTCATCGCTGCAAACAAATCTTAGTTATTTTTGTTTAGTTTGAGTCTCTGAGAGGGTGTTTGGAAATTTCAAATGCCTTGTGCTATTTGTGGGATTGACCCTCCTCTCTGCCTCCTCCTTCTCCTCCTCCTCCTCCTCCGGCGTGTTCTTCCTCCATGGTCCCCTAGTCACCTGACCAAACGCCATGCAAATCACTCTGCTGCTAGAGCCTCATTGGCCGCTTGTGGCTCATTTAACCGCTGTCAGTGCGCATCATATGGCCGCCGCTTTAACCAACTTCTCAACTCCGACATAAGCAAAGTGGCTCAAATGCGCATTCTCTCACAGTGGATGTGAACCAACCCAGGCGAAGACAGGGCGAAAAACTGGTTGGAAAATTTTTATATCCCTTCTCGGATTATTTTTTGTGTCGTATTTGATTAGTTTGGGTTTCAGAATATCAATTCTGCGACTCAGTCGACCTGTGCGCCCCCGAACTTTGTGCGCACTTAGCCTATCTTAAAAAATACTTTTTTCTCTGTTGGTGGCGAACTTTAAAACCAGGTGAATGTATAGCATGATGATGGAAACTGACCTCCATTCCCCCGGCCCCCAAACGAACACTACCACGGGGCAAACGGGGCCGAATAGCGGGTCCAAAGCGAACCAGGAACGGGTGAAGAGACCGATGAACGCTTTCATGGTGTGGTCCCGTGGGCAGCGGAGGAAGATGGCACAGGAGAACCCCAAGATGCACAACTCTGAGATCAGCAAGCGGCTGGGTGCCGAGTGGAAGGTAATGTCCGAGGCTGAGAAGCGTCCTTTCATCGACGAGGCGAAACGTTTGCGAGCCATGCACATGAAGGAGCATCCGGATTACAAGTACCGGCCAAGACGGAAGACCAAGACGCTGCTGAAAAAGGACAAATATTCCCTCGCAGGAGGACTGCTTTCTGGGCCCGGTGGGGGTGGTGGAGTTGGTTTAGGGGTCGGCATGGGTTCATCGGGGATCGGACAGAGGTTAGAGAGCCCCGGGGGTCACGGAGGCTCAGGCAGCTCCGGCTACGCGCACATGAACGGCTGGGCGAACGGTGCGTACTCGGGGCAGGTGGCTGCAGCGGCAGCAGCCGCAGCGATGATGCAGGAGGCTCAGCTTGCCTACAGCCAGCACCCGGGGAGCGGAGGGCACCACCACCACCACTCGCACCACCACCACTCACACAACCCGCAGCCCATGCACCGCTACGACATGACAGCGCTGCAGTACAGCCCCATCTCGAACTCTCAGAGCTACATGAACGCTTCACCCTCCGGCTACGGCGGGATCACCTACACACAGCACCAGGGCTCCGGCGTCTCCTCCTCCACTGCCATGGGGACGTTAGGGTCGCTGGTGAAATCGGAGCCGAGTGTAAGCCCTCCCGTCAGCAGCACACACTCACGGGGTCCTTGCCCCGGAGACTTGAGAGAGATGATAAGCATGTATTTACCGACCGGAGAGCCGGGGGACCCGTCAATGCAAAGTAGACTCCATGCCTTGCCTCAGCATTACCAGAGCGCCACGGCTGGAGTGAACGGGACGGTCCCTCTAACACATATTTAGAACTCACAGAAAAATTGAAAACTGCAAACGAACACATAACCAAATATTTACCTCTTTTCTAAATAACCCCGGCCCCGAGATCTACCTGCATTTTGTACAGAATGTTTATGATATTGTAAATGAAGGGTAAATAGCATATTCATCTCGGCTTTTTTTGGAATAGCAACCAGTGGAATTATATAACGAATATGATGCTGAGATATTGGTTATTGTGCTATCATCTTTTTGTCCATTACTTCACAGTCTTAGTTGAGGGTTATGCCAGGTCCACGTGGGGAGTATTTGGTTCAATTGTCTCATAATTTTCTTGTAAGTTATTTGAAAATGAGAAAACGTGTCATAATCATAAGAAAGTGCTTTAAAAAGAAATGGGAAAAAATCACGTACTTTAAATATTTGTGTTCATTTGCAGAAGCCTGTGTCTTAATTCTTGGAAATCATCTCTTTTTATTGTAACACTCTAATTATTGTAAATTGTGAATAATTTTAATATTTCAAAAGGATGACGGGCAACTGCTGTTGTAATTTTAAGTGCTTTTCCTGCGAGTGAAAAGCCCTGATATTGCAATGAACAAGAATTGAATAAATTTCACAAGATGTTGCTTTGATTCTTAAGAGAACGCTTTTACACTGATTCTTTTTCACGATGTTCTTGGAGGAGTCTCTTCACGTTTTATAACACGAGAATATCATGAATCCTCCTCTAGAGAAAAATCGCCACCTCTTTAAATTTGGACACATATAGGTCCCATGAGCTTTGAAATAGACCCAATTGTTTGTGCGTAATTGTGCGTAAAAGCTACAGTTTGAAGGCCTGTGAGGACACATTTACAGTGGGTTGATGATGTTTCATGAGCTAAACTTGTATTTGGGTAAATATAAAATAAGAACATTATAAAAAGCTTTTTTTTTTCATATTTAGTGGTTAGGCCAAAAAATATTCAAGTCGTTTAAATGTTAAACACAGGCCAATATGATGGCCCACATTCTCCTTTCTCATAATTCATTTGATTTCATATAATTCATTGCTCCATTCGTTTTTGAACGTATTCCTTAAAAATCAAATCTGATTGATATAGATTATGAGAAGGCCTCATCTGACAAACCACCTGTTACTGTAATTAACAAAGTGTCTTCGTTTATTATAAGGAATAAAAGCTTTTACTTATTAAAACGTTTCCTTTTCCCCTTTCAATTGCCTATGAAATGTGACGTTTTTATAGCAAATTTAAGCAGCAAAAATGTAATCCTTGTTTTAAACAATGTTTCGTATATTACATAAATATATGATCAGTCATTAGTCTACATTTTTATTTGTCTAACCAATAAGTTGTGTCACATTCACTCTCTTAACCAATTCACATCAAAGTTTTAATAATGAAATCAATGAAAAATTATCAAAAGTCTGCAGAGGTGTTATCTGCGCAGGATTTTTTAATTTACTTATATGGTTGTATACAAGGCTGCTATAAAAAAATCTATATTAACTCCACTTATAGAATAAATCATATCAGATAAAATCACAAGGGAAATTTGGAGAATTTCCGCAGAAAGTTTTGATGAAGCCAAATTCACTGCTTCTGTTTGGAGCACTTGACACTTAACTCATGAGACTTAGGTGGAAATGGTAAATAACATAAATATGTAACCAATAGTTTATGGATAAAATTATTAATATTACCATAGTTATTATTTTAAAGACTCTAGTCTCACTCCTTCACTTGAACTGGTTTATTTTGCAGCCACTGGCCTCGGGACATGTATTTTTTTGTCATCCTCATTTATGTCTCGTGCCTTTAAATTTTTTTATTGTTAAGAGATAAAACATAAAATATGTGAACCACGAGATTAAAGGCTTTATATAAATTTACATCTTGGTGGCTACGTGGTGACCTCAGAGAAAATTCTCAGTATCATAAAATCTCTTACATTCATTTAACCAATTTTCCCTGAGCAGTGTTCAAATCATGAGTTTGTAACAGCTGTTATTAAATCCAACATGCTTTTATTCTTCTAATAAATTGCAATCACATGAGAGGCAGTAAGATGAGTAAGAGTAGGTATCAGTGAGAGTCGTTTCTGAATTTTCCTCTCGACTCTTGATGAAGTCCAGAAAACTGCATGAGGCACAAACGGGATAATTTTAAGAACTCTATAATAAACATGGAGAGAAATAAGAGGTTTGCTACCGTAAAGGAAGAAAAACAACCTTTTATCAACATATAAAAGTTTCCTTCACTGAACAAAAGAGAGCACCAAATATTTCAAGATAAACCAGATATCAAGGAGCACAACCATCAAATGATTTACAACCAAACTGTTGCACAAACTGGACTCAAACCTCCACCACATGTGGAGTTAAATGGGGTTAAATCATGACTCATCAAAATTTCAAAGCTGTAGATGGATCAACTGACACTTTCTGCAGATTTGGCACAAACCCCTTCACTGTGGAGGGATGGGTGTTGAAGAGCAAAGACCCCAATGTCATTCAGATTATTAATCCCTTAAAAATAATGAAAATTACCTCGATTTTTTGTCATAAACCACATCTTCTTTTGACATGTACACCTTTCATTGCCTGTAGGCCTCAGATGCAGGCTAATAGCCATACACATGCAAATGAGGGACATTTATGCCTACTTAGGCATTTTGAATATAGAAAAAAATCAATTAATCTCAAATACATAGTTAAAGGGTCTATTTCACACTGATGAAGACTTGCATGGCATGTCAATTAAACCTGTTAGGCCTCATAGTGGAGCGTGTCACGTCTGGCTGCTCGTCAATCTATTGAAAGGAATCAGGGGGGAACAATGTCTGAGAACGAGTTTAAATTCCAAAATCCCAAAGAAGCTGCATCTAGACATCTCTCCGCGCACTGTACTCCTCGCAGCGTGTATGTGGCGCAGAGGAGGTGGGTTTGGTTAACCCCCCCACCCCCCCACCCCTCACGTGTTTTGCATCTGTTTCAAATCTTATCTGTTGATGTGAAGAGATGCGGATTAGCGCTGAAAGCCCGGGAAGGCGGAGCGCGTCACGGCGCATCGCCATGGCTCAAAGAGGCGCGTTCTGGCAAATTTAACCCGCATAAATTACACCTTGAGGATTGAGGAGCGGTAAGTGCAGGGTGCAACGTGAACAGGCAACGATGGGTGCGGATGTAAACGTGTGCGTGTGTGTGTGCGTGTGTGCGTGTGTGTGTGTGCGTGTGTCTGTGTGTGCGCAAGACTGTGTTTAGCTGACCGGCCAATAAATCTCTCCGCCGTGCGCTCCTCTTATCTTGTAGCCACCGATATATTCCGTGCTAGGAGGCCATCAGCTCCGGCGCACACTCGGGCTGCTCGCAAAGCCCCGATCCCTTGCACTCCCTGTCCTAAATGGGGATAATTAGCGTCACTTTATCACGCCTCTGCATATTTTCTCCGCGTCTCTTCCCCCCTTTTCCTAAAAAAAAAATTACCAGGCAGCCTGCTCACGTCGCCCGCTCTGTCACAGAAGATTATGGAGACAGATTGCACAGAGCGAATGTGCCGGGCGAGATTAGCGCGGAATAGAGAAAGCAACTGGGCCAATGAATTCCTCGGAAGGGCCTTATCGTGCAATTACACGTTGACATGTTTAACAATCTTGCTGCCTCTTAATCCTGCGGTGCTGCTCTATCTACCCACAGCTACCACGCTGCACGCCGGCGCACAGACCTAATGCACCGAAACGCAGCGCAGAATACACTGAAAGTTATGAGAAATTGCTTTATTTATCCAAACTTTGTCCAGCAGCATTCACCAAATCTTTTTTTTTTTCCTTTTTTGTCCCCCCCATTTTCTATTTCTCATTTTCCAGATCTCTCCGTTGTTGGAATAGCATCTGCACTGGAGCTTTCCGACAAGAGGTGAGACATCCAATACACTTTAAAATGTCCAATTTAAAATCACAAATAATCACGCAGCGATTGGGGGGGAAAAAAGCCAAATGCATGTTCGGGCCTGAGTGGATAAAACGCACAAAGTGGGGTCAAATGTAGACTTTAAATCTCTGTGTCCAACACACACACACACACTCACACTCACAACACCACCACCACCACATCCCGACCCCATCCCTCCCCTCCTCCCCCATCCCTCCTGCCTGGCTGTATATACCGGGGCCTGTGTGGGAGTGATTGTGGAGCTCCACTGTAGGAATTTGGCAGCGGCCGTGGTTTGGAGAGCCGCCCCACGCTGAGCCCCATTCAGCGGCCAGCGCGCTGTGAGGTTGGGAAGTTTCAGTCAGCCGTGTACAACTCAATGGCCCCCACAAAGGCGATTACAAGCCCCAGCGCATTCCTGTAGGGACCTGGGAGCGGCGCAGGTGCGAGGGAGACCGGGGGTAACCCGTCACAGGAGCGATAAAAACACGGGACAGTGCTGGGACCACACAAAACCAGCCGCTCCACAGGAACCGGGGATTTAGTTTTTTCTTCTGTGGGGGGGGGAGAAAGGAAAGAATAGGGTCTGAAGAAGACGGGAGTATATGGAAGGTGCGTGGGGTTGTAGCACTGTCCATCACTGAATGAAAGGATGCAGAGGCTCCCAATCAGGGCTGAAGCTGAGGTCATGAGTCCAGAATTCATGAGTCCAGAATCTCCAAACATAAACCTGCACATAACAACAAAAATCATCAGCTCATAATAATTTCTATTAAAAAAACCCAGACATATAGACATTTTATAAATTACTGTTACAACTTCACCTTTTAAATTATAAAGCTTCCTCTTCACTATAAGCTTTCTTGACATTTTCGGGTATGCAATACAGGTAAAAAAATGTTGGCTAGATTGCAAATTCAAGATGTATTGTCTAAAACCAGACTAATCATTGAATATAAACTCTTGATGTAATTAAACCCTCTATATTTTCCCTCTGGGATGCAACCATGTCTCCAATATGGAACAGGAAAATGCTCGAACTGGAAAGTCTTCTGAAAACCCAGTTGTATTTTCCTTGTCTTTATGTTGTCTGCAGTGAAATATATCCAAATTATACAATGGTTATAAATGTAATCTCACAGGAGATTTGTGAAGACGGCCGTGAAACTCTTCCAATCCCTTCACTGAAATAACTTAGCAGCCTAAATTAGTTTACTTAAATCATGAATTTTTTTAGAAAACACTTCTCCCTGATTTAGACTTTTAAACTTTTTTCAACATATCAGCAAAGTGCCGACACAAAACAATCAATGTTTCTCAATTACCTTTGTTAAGATGACAACATTTTTAACTGCTCAATCTGAACAACACAACTGAGCCAAATCGCATGATTGTTGAAATATTGTTCACAAAAGTTTATTGTTCAGCCACCTCTGTGCTAAAGATGGACTCAACATGTTTTAATAAGACCCAAAGGAATATCTGGATCTAGCTTCTTTCTGCTGCTGTACGTTGTATAGGCCTACAAACCTATACCTACCACTAATGTTAGTGTTGAACCAACATGACAGGTTTGGTGCAGAATTTAAGGGGACTGTTGGTCCTTTAACATCAATTTCATAGTTTTTTATTTAGTTATTTTTAAACAGGAAACATGCTTAAAGTTGCTTGACAAAGGTTTCTCCACCAATGAAATTTCACAAGTAGAACTCGTGGGCCCAATTTTGTGAGCCATATTTGCTACGTTCCACTGTGATGGCGCCAATCTACAGTTTTTACATTAGTGGTTTAAGAGAACAGTAATGTGACTGGCTAAGAGGCTAATGATCCATCACCTTATCCATCATTTCATACTTCACTTTACAAACCGATATGTGCATTCGGTACTCTAACTCAGCAGGTGTACCTGTGAAGCCCATTTTTATTACAGCCACAATTTTTCTTTTGTGGCTCCGTCCATCAGCTCCAACGGTGTATTCATCAAGGTAAGTACGAGCTGAGATTTCAAAACATGGCGACATCGCTAAAAATAGCAACAAGAAACACAGCCAGAGAGGTTTTAAATAAAACGCAAGTTAGTCTTTTTTACTTTGAAAGAATGAAGCAAAGATGAAATAAGACATTTCTACCCAGAATGTCCATTAAAAACATCCATGAAAGTTTAGAGACTGACTTACCAGTTCAACTTTGATTTGCCATCGCTATGCACAGAGAATATTTTTCATATTATAGGTTTTACTTAAAATTCTACCCACAAATGTAGTGGTTGATTGGGCTAAAATGTTCACTTATACTACCGGTATGACCTCTGGACTTTTTATGAAACAATATATTTGTTGGCCAAACCCCAAAAGATAAGTAAAAAAAACAGCTTGCTCTTAAATGTGAACTCTGAATGCCTGCAGTGAATGTGCTTCTCATTTTCAGTGGATCATCTGAGATGAGCTGCACTAGTTAGAGGAGCCAGTGTAGACAAAGGTGTAACACCGATGAAGATGATGAACATGAGAAACCCAAGGAAGATAACAATCTCCTGTATAAGGACATGGGACTTAAACTCTGTCTTCAAACACTTAAAGCTAGACGCAAATAGGAAAGTCTCCATTTACCAGACCTTCATGTTTTGGCTCAGTTTCTGTGGACCATGGAGGATGCAGCCCCTGAAGCGTGGATCAGTTATGTTCTTAGGTTTTCTCTGTGTGCCATTTAATTTTAGATCAGACAAACTCTTTGATACCGGTGTTCTAAACATCTGAGGAAAACAGAACAACATGGACGTTTAAAGTGTCCTTCACAGTCCTCCTGTTGGTGTACTCAAAGGAAGGACCTCTAGTCCAGGCTTTACTGCCATTTTTTCTTTTCTTTCAACATGAGTGTTTTCGAGTTTCTTTCATGCTGTCTAAGAGACAAACAAACTTGAGGCAGTTTGAGTTCATGTGCTCAGAAGCAAAAGGTGGAATCTGATATACAATATTCTTGAAAATGTGCAAAGTGGCTTCATGTTTCTCATTTAGTACACACAATAAATCAGATCAGTTTATTTATATATTTATTGATCTAATGTCAACCAGCGAGAGCAGTGATTGCAAACATAAAACCTATAATATACGTATATGGTGTAAAAACTTCTGCGGATGCTTAGGGGTGAAAGTAATGACCTTTCTTTATTTCTTTCTTTATATCCGTCTTTCTTTCTTTATGTCCGTCTCTCTTAATATCCATCTTTCATGGTCCTTTCTGTCTATTTCTTTCTTTCTGTCATTCTTTCTTTCTTTATACATCTGTCTTTTTCCATGTCACTATCCTTCTCACATGATGTGAATGTAGCAGTAACATGTTGTCACTGATCTTATATGCTGACTTTAACACTTTGCTCAAATCACTGCGGTGCTCTTCTATCCGTCACCTCTAACTCACCGGTTGAGTCTCACTAACTCACCGACTCTCACTAAATGGCCAATTCACACAATCAAGTGGCGCTGCCGTGTTTCTCTATCACCACCTCACACACACAAACACACAAACCCACCAGATGCTGTAAAGGATTTCTGCTGCTCTGCGGTGGGTGATAATTCTCAAAGCAGCAGAGATGAGGTTAATGAGGGGTCAAAGAGTTCAGATAAGAAGCAGCAGTTTTACGACACCTGCTGCAACCTGCAGCCCGCTGATAGCTGTTTGAACTGGCCGACCTCTGACCTCTTCGAGGTCAAGTGATCAACACAGCAGGTTGTTTAGATCCGGTCAGATTGGAACACGTGAGGGATGTGTAAGTCACGGTGATGTGAGCAGCACAGATAAATAGTTCTTAATGATTATAACCCTACTCAATTTGTTTCCACCACCATTAGATTGTTGTCGGCTGTCAGGCTGTTTAAGGTGCGGGATAAATTTGATTCATTTGTAATTGAATTGAAAAACATACTGGCTATTAAGCATGCAGCTGATTGGATTGTGTACTTGTATGTGCATGCATGTATAAATATGTATGTATGCACAATATCTTATATTATAAAGTGTTAGGGTTAGACTAAAGATTAACCTACAGGGTTTTCTATATTCTGCTCTGCTCAATTTTCATTTATCGACCTTGACATTTGATATCCTCACAAATCACCATCCTCTCTTTGTCCATCTCCCTTTTCTCTGTCCGTCTCTTTCAGCAAAGTGATGACCAGTGGACATGGATCACTGCGGGTGGGACTGTGATTTACAGATAGCTCCTCGTCTCCTCCGCGAGCAGGCATCATTACGACGAACGCTCGGAGATGGGACCTTTTGGAAAATGTCGGCAACAGTCAGAGCCCTCAAATTCTTCCATCTACTCTTTCCCCTCTGATGCTTTCTTCTGTAAACCCATTATTATTATTAATATTATTATCTAATATTTTGTATCTATGTATTGTGTCAAGTTTCCCAGCATGTGGATCTTTTTCTTACCGTAACATCGACTGGAACAAAAAACAGCACCAGCTCCTTATTTCCCTCATCTCAGCATAAACAAACAAACCAAAAAGAGAAATAAACAAATAAATAAATAAACTGCAGTGTCTGCAGCAGCTCTCCATCCTCCCCATTCTGTTTCACTGGAGCCAGCTTCACTGTCTTAATATCCTTATCCCCTCGGCTGGCATGTTTTTCATGAACCCGCTGCATTTTTCAGATTTTTAAAATCCGTCAAATGCCTGTAATGAATATTTCTACAGCCTCGAGTGTGTTTAATGTGCTGTGTGACCAGCGCAGCAGGAAACTCTGGCACTTGGACCTGGGTGATAATTGGACTGAGGCCTCAGCCAGTGAGGAAACAGGTGAAATGAAATAAACATTTATTATCAGATATGTTCTAAGATTGTATTAACATATTCCCTTTGCATGGGTGTACACATCATGTATATTTCCATTTTACCTATTTTTTCCTAAAATATGAAACTGTTAGCAGAGTTTTCTTGCATTTTTAAATGTTATCTTTCACTCAACACTTGTATTTTAGTCTATTTGTTTGTTGTCTTAAACAGCTTTTTGTGAAAAGAGAAACTGTGTGTTAAATAAACTCCTGCATCTTATTGCTGCTTAAGAATAAAATCTCGTCTCCCTTTTATTATTATCATCAGTATTATTATAATTATAGTTTTTTTCACGTTCAAATTGAAGGTGAATTGAAAGTGAGAAGTTGAAGAAAAGTTTTAACATTAAAACTCTGTGTTAATTTCAGGGCCTAAATGTGCCCTCAATTATGTTACCATGGCCCTCAAGTAATTGATTTGGGGAAGAGAAGGGGAGTGGTGTGTGTGTGTGGGTGTGTATGTGTGTGTGTGAAACCTTGGTGTATTGATTTTTTTTTTTTAAATCAATTTGGATGACATCAAAGTTGGACTCATAATAACATAAAACTGTTTCACCACTTTCTGTGATCATTTATATTTTGTTCTCTCTCTTAGCCTCCTGGTCTATCATTGACTCGTCCGTGTGTGTGTGTGTGTGTGTGTGTGTGTGTGTGTGTGTGTAGCTGAATCACACAAAGACCAAACACTTGCGAGACTCTAATCCAGCTGTGTGTGTATGTGTGTGTGCTGAGGTACAGCGTCAGTTAACAGACACACACACAGAACGTGTACAGAGACCAGATAATGAGCATCTCAGGTGACTACATGCAGTGATTACCAGGTTGCTGGTGTTATAGGAAGTATATCACATAAACATACACTCCCACACTGTGCACACTTATTCAGGCACACACATATATGCACGCACCCACACTTACACACACACTCTTGAGAGATCCTTGGTTATCACACCCTTCCAGATTGTTCTGAACTACTTATGGAAAACACACACATCTCAAGATGTGGCCACACTTGCCAATATGAGCCCAGTGTTAAGAACAGTTGTCGTCGTCGTGTGTTTTCTTTTTTTTTAGCATCTCTAAATTCCTAGCGTTGCTAAGGTGCTTTGGGAGGGGATTAACAGAGGCTGGCGCCGATGAGCAAGCCTCGCAGATTTCCAACCAGCAAGAAAAAAGACAAAGAAAGAGGGGAAAGAAGGAGGAAAAGCAGCAGAGGGTTAGACAACGGGGAAATGGCAGTAACAGCTTGTGTAAACATGATGACTTGAGAGAGGTAAAGAGGTAGAAAATGAAGGAGCGGAGAGCAAAGGAAAGTGAGACGAAATAATAAGTAAAGGAGGCCTCAACTTTCACACAGACCAGGTAGAGGACACTCTCCCTTTTGCTTTTCCTTTCTCTGCTTCTTTCCTTCTGCATCTACCCATAAAAAAAAAGTTCCATCGCTCCGTCTCCATCTCCTCATTCTCTTTTCATGTGCTCTCTCTCCTCTCTATTTCTACTCTCTATCTCTTTATTCCCCCAAGGGCAACAGTTTCAGCTCCAGACACTTTTGTCTCTCTTTCTCTCTGTCATAGCTTCAAACAGCGCCGGCAATCAGGTCATGCTGATGTGCCCGGAGCATCGGTGACTGTGCCGTCTCAGGTGAACATCTCCCAGCGTGTCCTTGATGACACTCTCTCCCTTTCTCCCATCTCGCCGCTTTTAATTAGCGTAGTGAAGGCAGCGGAGACAGCTGAGCCACGTTTACCAATTATCGACCTGCTCGTCCTGGCTACCTCTGTGACGACACTGCGATGCTTTTACTGTTTCTGCAGCCGGTAAAAAAAACCATTACACATGAACCGACCTTGATTTTTCTAAAAAAGTCCCTGAATGCAGACTCGGAGAGAGAAACCAGAAAGTGTTTTCTAAGAGTGAAATCTCTATCGGCCAAAAGAAGGCGCAGCAAAGGGAGGGAGGTCCACATGCTTTTCTTTGAATCCTCTCCTGAGGCTCAGCTTCTCAGGTAGAGTGTAACTGGATGCGATCTGTTTGTGGAATACAAGGCACTTGACCAAGGGCCAGCACTGCTCCTACCTCGCCTCCCATCCCCTCCCTCCCCTATCCTTCCCCTACCTGACTCAGGTTACCCCTCAGCCCCCCGCCTCCTCCTCCTTCCCTTTCCTTAAAGTGGTGGCAGGTTGTGTGTTTTGCAGCTGCATGTGTCTATGGATGTTGAAAGGCATGTCTGTATGTTTCTTGCCTTGTACCCGGACAGGTGTTTGCGGCTCTGCTCGGCCTCGGCAGCTGGGGCTCCTGTAACTGTGCCCGCCTCGGCCACACTGGCTAATGTGACTGGGTTGGCCGAGGTGCCGCGGCGGCTGTCTTTCAACCACTGATCCCCTCAGAACTACTCATCTGATCAGGCTGGATCTACGCTTCGCGGCTGCTGGGGTCACACCACCCAACCCTGGGGTCAACCAGCTAATTACAGACCCCCGTGTCCTCTGTCTCTGTCACCACTGGGGGGATATGGGGAAGGTGGGATGAAGCCTGAGAGAGACAAAAAAAAAAAGAAGAGAATATTGACTTATAGACATCACAAGGTCAACGATGCGTATAACCGAGCTGTGCACGAGTGTGAGGCTCTGGTTCTTTTCAGTGTCTTGGTCGCACCCTTCCCAGGCCTCGGGCAGAGATAGAAGCTTAGACCCATGGGACCAGAGCTGCGTGAGTTTATGTGGATTTATGTATCAGCCTCCCGCTTTACAGCCTTTCTTGTCTTTGTTGTCACATTCACTGTAGCGGCCCGATGTAGCGCTGCTGTCACGACTCCTGGGTGAGCCAGACTCCTGCTTTTAAGAGGTGGAGAGTCCACATGTTGTGTCTAATTCCCTCCAGCCCGACCTCTGGCTGTGACCATTGACTGAACTGGTATTTGAAGGATGCTGCACACTGGTCGCCAGTCACAGAGAGAGTACACATACGGAGACACACACAAAATATGTACCATAACGCCATTATATTACATTAGTCTGAAAGTTCATTAATCACAAATGCAAAGGTTTCTCAATGGACGTAAGGAAATTAATCAAAAATGGGGCCATTACTCACATGCATGAACAGCAGCAGTTACACCTGTGACAATGCCATCTGATTTATAAATGTTACTCCAGACTGTGTTAATGATGCCACCCAGGGTCCGGCAAAAGCAACCTCTCTGCCTTCGCTGAAATAATAATGCACTAACTATGAAGCAATTTTTGAAGTCAAGGAGCGTGTGGCAGTGCACATTTCACAGGGGTCAGTGGGTGTTGCAGCAATTACATGGTGCAGCGTTTTCCTCACAGCTTGACCAACGCAGGTTTTCAATCTCACCGTTGAAATGCCTGATGTTAAAATGACGTCGGTCGTACCTCTTTTCTCTTTTTCTTTTCTTCCCCCACAGCCATTTCTCCAAACAAACAAATACTCGGATCAGCCACGACGTTGAAAACGGTAACTGGGTTTAGTTGCTGATGGGAGCGCTTGTTTTCCAAAGAGTCAAAGTTGAACCCTAAAAAGAGGAGGAAATGTAAAATAATTTGTGTGAGAGATACAGAAATAGAGAGACCCTAGTGCGATGTCTGCATGTGTGGTTACACTGCCCTCTTTTGAAGGTACTGCATCCTGGCAATCTGCAGCAGGACTGGAAATCTGGAAAACAAAATAAAAAAACCATGTTGAAAGTTAACATATGGAAATCCATCAAGTGAAAGTAATTTCAAATGATTTAGAACAGGAGAACCTTTAAAAAAAAGAAGATAATATCATAGCAAACGCTGCACACATACGTAAAGCAGCTCAGAACAAAGTTGTATGGCAGTAATCGTGTTACATATGCTCGTACAAACAAATTTTTTAACGCCAATGGATTTCTCTTATGTCTTATGTTTTGATCCACTCCAAAAAAAAAAGGCTTGAGAGAAAAGAGGTTCTTGAACCTTTCAGATGCAGCTCAAATATGTTGGAGGAGCAAGATGTTTAGAGCTCGAGGGCAATTACTAGTTTCTATCCTTGTGCACAGAATTGGGACAAATGCACCATAATGAATAACTAACTCAGGTTTTATTAAATTATTCAGTTCAGTAATGTCCAGACTGGGTTTATGAAACATTGTTCTAAAGGGGCAAAACAGATCATTAAAGACGTTTGAAGATCTTCTTCAAACACACGATTATGTTAAACCAAGTTTAGATTTTTTGTCACCACTGAGAAAAATATTATTAAAAAATATCGGAAGCACTCGTCATTTTTTGTTGCACTGATCTTTGGTATAATTCAAAACCACAAATATTTCAGACTGCGGCTTCTTGAGTATGAATGATGGTATCGATGACTATAATACTGTGGACCAAACACAATATTTGGATAAAAAGTGCAAAATATCAGGAAGAAAGGAAGGAATAAAGCCTTTAGTCACTTTAATGAAAACCTTTAAGGTATCATATAAAAATCTTTATGTGATTAGAGTATGAAATAAAACAGAAAGTAAAGTTTGAGTGATGATCAGGTCATCAACTTTGTCACATTTATTTATTTAGCCTCTTAAGAAGCTTTGTTTCAGTTCCTTGAAAAGTGCTATACAAATAAAATGTATTATTATTACTTGATTTTACAGAATTAAGTATGAAAGGAAGAGAGAGAGCAGGGACCAAAAGTTGCAAAGGAATTTCAAGTCGGAACCGGACCTGTGGCCGCTGCAGGAGGACTCCAGTCTCCATCCATGGGGCGAGCGAGGAGAAGTGGCTGGAAAGGGTGGAGAAAAGAAAGAGAGGGGTTGTGTAACTTCTTTTTTTAGTCCTTGAATACAAAACATATTCAGCGAAGCACTTTTCTTTGAAGTGTTTCAATCAAGCAATTTCAGTTTTCAAGTTTCGAATCATACAGTAGGTCTAGTGGTGCTGCTTTTCCTGCTATAATAGGGATAATAATGAAAATAAAAGTTAGAAGCTTTAACAGCATTTATTCGTCCCATAATAAATTCTCATCTGAGCCTTTTAATGCTTTCATGTTTCAGCTTGGATCTCTTTTAGATCGATCCATTTCTTCCTGTCTTGGAGCAACGCAGTTCTCTGACCTCAGCGGCTTCACGGCCTCTTCTGATAAACTCATATCACACATGGCAGAGAAACTAAAAACCTGATCTAATTAGCAGACCTGGACAAGAACGATAAAATCAAAACGGGGAGGACTTTATTAGCTGGTGACCCCTGCTCATTTATTCATGGCATCACTAAAGAGGACTTTGGAACAGAGCGTCCTGCCAAGTTCCTGTGTGGAGCCTGTTTGCTGTTTTGCTCCTGACTATATACCCTCTCTTCATCTCTCTCCTCCTCAGCCTCATATACATGCACTTGACACCTTCCTGAGCAGACTCACCTGTCCAGGTATTCCAGTAATCCAGGCCAAGCCTTGTCAGGTGGAAGAAAGTCTATCCCAGGGCGGAGACAGGGGAGGAGGAGGAGGAGGAGGAGGAGGAGAGGGGAGTCGCAGTAAGTCTAGCCGGTGGTGGAGTGGAGGAGGGAGGAAGAGGACCAGAGACAGGGGGCAGGTAAAGGGGATCATATTCAGGCTCCTGGGGACAGGAGGCTTGGCGTGGCACCGCACTGCCCACCCAACATCAACACTCTCAGGTTCCCTGGCTGAGATGGGCCAGATAATCACCCTCTCTCCACAGGGACCATCTGGAGGCAGGGAAGGAGGGAGGGAGCAGGGGGTCATATTTTATTTCCATAAAACATAAATTCACATCTGCTGACAAGATGGGAAAAAAACAAAACACAAACAACCAAATTTTTAATCTTAGAGCAGATTCACACATGAGCGCTGCAACATGTTTGCCTGGTCCAGAGAAAACACGAGCACACCCCCCCCCATCTCTGAGTGTCTCCAGTTTGATTGACGCTCCTATCCCTGTAGAGATCAGAGGCCCGCCACTGTGATTATCATCTCACAGTGGTAACCGAGACACCCCTAATCCCATAATAATACTTCACAGTCAGTCAGCGCACGAGTGTCCTGACCTCCTGCAAAGAAAGCACATTCAGACACGGACATCTAACACGTATACACATCTTTTTTATAAACAGAAGTCGTGTTTCCATTAAGTTAAGACGAAGAGCAGCAGCGCAGATGTACTTCATCCTTTTTTTACTTCTCTGACACTTCTGACTTTCATTTACGGACGACAGTATCTGGTGTATTTATCTAAGTGATTGGACTTTCAGTGTCAGGCCTCAGCCAGTCCAAGAAAACTTCAGTCCAAACACGGAGGTCAGTCGAACCAAATACAGTGTAGTTTACTTTAAAGAGGCCAAATGTATGTTAACCTAGAATGACACTCAGGGGCCATACCTCCGCCAAGGCTGCTGCACCAAATTGCACAATTTACCCATACCACATCCCTCCACCATTTTGTTTTTACAGATGAAAACGACCTCCTTGGCTGAAGTAAACATGCTGAATGAACAGTATATGCATCAGAACCACTGATACATGTGGAAATAGATATTTCAGGATCCTCTCCTAAAAAAGATGCATTTATTAAAACTTTAACCGAGTCAATGCCATTTCAATTTTTACTTTTGTCGGAGTTCAGTTTTATAATTCACTTCCATTTGCAAAACCTTGTTAATTTTCTGCATTGAGCAAAGAGTCTGCAGTTCACACTCACAAGTGGAGGGATGGATTCAACCATCATCTACAAGTTGCTTTTCTCTTTCTTCTTTTCTTCTCCTCCTGACATGTTTTAGCCTCTAACCTGTGTGTGTTTATCCGTGTGTATGTGTACACGCCACATGCACACGCTCCGTGAGCTGACAGAAGTCTGTCACTGTAAATGCACCCTTTCTCAAGGGGTGGAGAGACAGACGGCTGGTTCGCCGCCTGCAAACTGCAGGGAGACGGCGAGGGTCCGGGAGTCAGTGGATGTCATTGTGTAACAAGCTGTTTCAGCACTGAGCTATAGACAGGTAAACTGCAGACTTCACACAGGACAAAGAAAGACCCTGCACGTGTGTGTGTGTGTGTGTGTGTGCGCGTGTGTGTGTCTGCTCCTTCCACTTGTGAAGATGAAGGAGCTCACAGTGCCCAGGTTATTATTTTCACCTCCCAGGAGAAAATTGTGTCTTTTTTTGGTGACAAAGTGTGAGACAGTTACTTTCTTTATATACAGATATACAATTTGTGCTGCTTTTACTCTATTTGACAAATTCAATTTCATTACCACACAAGAGCATTTCATATATTGAATCCAAACCAAAAAGAGTTTTAGAGCATCTGTGATGTGATGGAAAGACTTTATGCTTAGTATTGAGAACTTTTCATCTTTTTCCTTCAAACCTGAATAAAGCAGCCTTTTAATTTGTTCAGCTGGTCCCTTTTCATCAGGTTTTCTCTAAAAGACTGAAATATCATTTGAATTCTGTCTGGTCCAATCTCCTTTATCAGTTACTGTTAATGCATTTTTTTGAAGCAGGGACACTCACATTATGTTCAGAGCTGCACTGAGGTCAGTAATGTCTCACTGGTAAATATTGTTCCTCATCTTGAATCATCTGACACATCTAGGTGCTGATTTTATCTACATTTTACAGCTTTAATTCAGTCACAAAAAACTGTAAAGGTCTGATAATGAGTGTGCAATGAAATAACTATATGTAAAACATTTTTATTACTGACAAGGTGCAAGAAAATGTATTGCCAACTTAAAAGATACTTAAATTGGTAACACACAAATGAATTTAAACTAACCCTAACCCTAGGGGCTGTATGATTAAATGCAAATGTCCGAGTGAGAGGAGTTTCTGCGGTCTTTCCCCGGCTGGGCCCCTGGTAGTCTGGTCTGCAGAATCCGATGTGAGAACACGAGCAGGAGATCCTCCGCAGGATTCACTGTGAGCGAGTGGGGGGGGTTGATGACGTTTCTAGAGGGTCTTGGTGATAAGAGCCGATGCCATTGTCGTTGTGCTGTAAAACACAAAAACACGTGATCTCTGCAGCCGAATTATTACATTATCCTGCCGCTGCCTGCTGCTCCATCCCTCACTTGAATCCTCCTGAGGATTCGTTGTTGTTGTTGTGAACGTGCTTCGTTGTTCATGTGTGAAAAGAAAATGGCAGAGAAAGTCCGGACCCAATTCTCCAGACATCCTCTGGAGGTCGTGTCGGAAAACAACTATACAAATGCCTGGCCTGAAATCCGTCAAATATTTGTTCTTCTGTTCTGAGTGAAGGAAAAACAGAGGTCCACTTGATGCACGTTTTACATGTGCAGCGGTTTTTCAGTCTTTCTCTCTGCAGCAGGTACACACACACAAACACACACTTTGGGGCTAGAAAAGTGCACAAGCTCTCCGAACACCACAGGGTATCACATTTTCCCGACTGGTCTCAGTGGTGTAACTACGGCACACATCCGTCTGCTCTGCATTAGCGTGATAGATTGTACTTTTCATGCTGCCATTAGCGCTGAAGCAGTATGCTGAGCAAGGCTTGTGTATGCTAATGTGCCCTCTCACACCTGCAGTTTCCAATTACCCCTGAGGAATGGCGCCAAATCTCTGTTTGCAGCCACCACCAATAATATGAGTAATGGCAAAATTACACGAGTCCTTTTGTAGGAAAATTGGAAAAAAAGAAAAAAATGAAGAAATCATTCACGAGGGGGTTGAAGAAGGCGAGAGAAACAGAGGTGAAGGCAGGAATAGAAAAGAGTGTGAGGGAGAGAGCGATGCAGGGGTTCCTTCTACTGTTTCTCCTTCTGTGTATTGATTTGAAGAACATTCCCAAAGGTCAAACTCAGATCACTCAATTATGACATTTGATGATTTGATCAGAATCCAGAGCAGGGAGATGTGAGATGAACCAGAAAAACCTGGAAGCATTAACATACGTCTTCTTCTTGGTGAAGGTGAGGATAAGGTTTTGGTTATAGAATCCCATGCACAGAGTCGTAAAGGGATGGCTGCACAAACATACACGTGTTTGTGCGTGTGTGTGTGTGTGTGTGTGTAGGCTTTTCATTTTTGTTACCCGTTTAGGACCTTTTCCAGCAAAAACACTGACCTTGTCATGACCATTAGACCTTATGGGGACCGAAGCCTGGTCCCAATGAGACAAAACTTTATTTCTTAGGTCCTAGTTAAGGCAATAATAGTGATAGTAATAATCCTAATGATAACTTTGTTTGTACATTATTTTTCAAAACAACCTGCACAAAGAGGACAAATAAAAACAAGAAAACAAAACATCAGAGGCAACAAGAAAAATATTACAAAAGCCTTTAAAATTTAAAGGCTTTTGTAATATTTGTTTGGTTAAATTCAGGTTAGGGGTGAGATGTGACGTGTGTATAGGTTACGGTAAAGGTTAGGAATGAATTGTTCATGTTGAAGGTTAGGGCTAAAGTTTTTGTTAGGCTGTGCTCAAGTAAATACAAAGGCCTAAGAAGGACAGCTGCTCAAACCTGTGTGTGAAGGTGAAGACTTGTTTTAAGGTTAGGTTAAGGTTAAGCTAAGGTTTAGGTTAGGTTAAGGCTTAGGCATGTAGGTTGAGGTCAGAGTACTTCTCCAGGAAATCAATGTAAGTCAGTGTAATGTTCTCTGAAGTCATGGAGACACGACTCTGTGTGTGTGTGTGTGTGTGTGTGTGTGTGTGTGTGTGTGTGTGTGTCTGACAGGGGAGTATCCGGGGGTCTTGGCGGCTGCTGGTCTTGATAACAGGGGCGGAAAAATCAATCACCTCCTCTGACAGCCATGAGAGTGGCCCTGCCCCTTTATACCTCCACTCCTCCCTCCTTCTCCATTTTTTGTGTCTTCCTCTCTCTGTCACTAATGGAAGATGATGTACAGGCAGGAAACCCGAGCACAGATTTGAGCGTGCATGTCATAGCTGATATAAGCATCCACACACACACACACACACACACTCTGAGGCAGGAGGCTGCAGGTAAAGCCATGTCAGGATTAGTGAGTCCTGTGAGTTGGTGACAGTGAGGAACACATGTTCAGGTCACTGTCTCTGTGACTGAACTATGTTACTGCTCCAAACACTGTTCTTCTTATTATACTCCCCTCTCTCCCCTCTTTTCTATCCCTCTACATTCACACCCCCTCTCTCCTCCTCTCTTTCTCCCCCTTTGCATCTGCACGTGTGTGTGTGTGTGTGTGTGTGTCGGCACAAGCTGAATATGTTTAAGGGGTGAGGAGGGGGGCACCAAATCCGTGGAGAGGACTTGGCAGTTGCTCTTCTCCCTCCCGCTTCATTGCTTTGGTCCTTCCCAAATCCTATTTCACGGTGCCAAGCATCCGCTCCCTGGGATCTCCACAGCTCCCATCTCCAGACGCAGGTTTAAGCCCCTCTCTTGGCACCGAGACTGGGCACGGAGAGAGAAAGCATGTGACGCACATAAGCACCGCCAGAGACACAAACACACCTATTATGTGTGTTCAGAGAGGGACGGGCCTTGCCGCGTGTTGCACTGCTCAGTCACACAATCGCAGTGTCGCAAGCTGTGTTCCTCCCGTGTTCTGCTCACCTCTGACAGGAGTCGGGAGGTCACGCATGAGCCCTGTGAGCTGCTTCTGAAAACACACTCAGGAAGTCGTTCAGTCAAGCAACAGCACGTCAGTCTAGCATGTACCATGTAGCCGCAGCCTCTGTTTAGGTTGCATGGATAAATAAACTGCAGACAAAAGATCATAGGCCTAATTGTCACTTAATTAATTTGTTCTGCCATTATACAGGGTAAACTCGTGCTTTAATGGTCCTCCAATTAACCACTAATCAAAGCAATTCATTAGCTGCTAAATTACCTGAATCTCCACCAGCAGAGCACCATGACCCATGGGTACATGTGAGCTGCTGCAGGGAGACAGCTCTTGTGATTTTTAGTATCGACCACTAGATGGCACCAAATACCTGATAGTAGAGTATTACATGTTTAACCCACAGACAGTTGCACATGACCACTGATCACTCTAACGTGTAAACTCATGATTTTACTGAATAATATACTTTAAAAAACAACAACATTGAGACATGCAAAGCAACAATGCAACATAATGTTTACGAGGTTAAGATTACTACATTGAAATGATAGGTCCTTGATCTTTGTTTTTCTTGTTTCAACCATCTGAGCTGGTGAAACTTGGCCCATTCATCAGGATTCATTCATTCAATTATTTATTCTTATTGTATGTTTTGGTTTATAACTGGGTTTGTAATTAAGACATTTCTCCAAAAATGTTGTGAATGTCAGAGAGTTGAGCTTTTCAACAGTTGATTTATTATTATTATTATTATTATTGTTGTTGTTTGTTGTCGTTGTTGTTGTTGTTATTTCCAACTCAATGAATTGAATATACATTAATTACATTTCCACATCAGACATTACAAACAGTAGAGACTTGATTTGATTTTCTGATACTTTCTTGATAGAGCATTATAGGATCCAGTGTTTTAACTGATTTAGCCACTCACATTGCAACAGGAGGTGTAGTTCTTTTTAAAACATATCAAAACGCTTAGAAAACATGACTAGAAAGTTTTCAGCTAAAATACAAAATCTCACTGGTGGGCTGAACTTATGTCGTCTTTTTGCTGTGTTCAAATATTTAAATAACTAATACTCTTTACACTACATACTATCCACATGACTTTCTGTTTACTTGTCACTGGAGATTGATACAGATTGTTTAAACAGTTTCATAATATCTCACATGACCTTGGAGGGAGAAAAAAACGCTACAAGCCACATTCATCCATTAATTCGTACAGCGCCACTAACTAACTACTAAGTGCTTTTCATTTCTTGTCTCTTTCTAGTATCTTGCCCAAGGACACTTCAGCATGCAGACTGGAGGTGCTGGGGATCAAACCCCCGATCTTCTGGATGACCTGTTCTATCTCCTGAGTCACAGGAGTGGCACTAAATAGACAGATATTAAAAATACTATAGGATAAACACGGTGACAGGCACGGTGATGTGTTCTGATGTATACACATCTTTGGGACCATAGTGTAACATTAGATCTTTGAGTGTAGAATTAACATGCCTCACATTTATTTACTCCATCATCATCATCTGTCTTACATTTATATTTATAAAGTAATGTGACAGGGCTTGATTACTATAATAACTCAGTCATTATTATCTATCGGGATAAGTTAGAGGCTGGTCCACATGTGGCTCACACACAGTCTATGCACAGGACTGATGATGCCCCATATGCTCCCCCCCCTCCCCCGCCCACACAAGAAAGAAACAAGGAATGAACAATGACCCGGTTCCTCCACTTGGATGAAACAGTATTAATGAGTCAGTCGACTGTTTGATAACCAGCAGCAGCAGTGGAAACAACAACTAATGCTGCTGTTTTGTTTACATCTGCATAAACTCTCTAAGATGCTTTAACGTCCGTGTGTTCTTCTGTTGGACAAGCAGGTAAACACAGGACGACACTTGTCTCCATAACACGACCAGGACATCAAACACAGCATGCGTATCGTTTGTCACAGCCCATAAACAAAGAGCATGTTGTAATGTGTCCACTGAGGCGGGCTCATCATAAGACACTTAGTGCCCCGGGGGTCTTGAGGGAGGTAAACAGCGGGATGGGGGCATTACTGGGTCAGAGCTGAAAGTGCTGGATGCCCATGCATTATTAATAGTGTCTGTGCTAATTGAAAGTCATAACTCCGCAAATGAAATGTCTGGGGCAGACGTCACGCCCTGACACCTGCTGCCACAGGATCCCCTACATGGAGACCTGGCTAAACTTAGAATTTCTCTTGGTGATGAATGCAGTTGGATTTTGGGATATGTTTCTGTATGTTACACGGTGTGACAACAACAATGGAAAGTTTGCTGTTGAGCACTTTTATTATTACTTTGTGTATTTCCACGTCTATCCTGAAGAGATTAGACTTCCCAGCACTTAAGCTGTTTATTATTATTTTTCATCAACATATTTTTTATAGGAAAGCATTTTAATGCCTGATTTTAACTGTTTTTAAAAGATGTTGTTTGTTCTTACTGTTTTCTTTTATGATATATGTTTTATTAGTGTTTTGTCTTGTTTATTTCTGTGTTGTTTTATTCCCATGTATTTTGTAAAACATATACATATAGCTGAATGTTATGCTATACAAAGAAGGTTTTTGTTGTTGTTGCTGTTGTTGCTTTTGTTTTCTTAGTGATATAATGTCAACATGTTACCTGGATGACTGCATCTTTGCCTTCAGCACAAAAGAAATCCTTAAATGGAAAAATGTTTTGGATGTTGTTGTCTGAAACAAAACATCCAGTATGGAAAAGACTGTATCAAGGGGTTTAATTCATGTTCATAAATCTTTAATGATAAATTATAGATTACATTAGACTGGTTAGACTCTAGAAAGTGGCTCAGGTGATCCATCAAAATTATTATTAATACTTACAACTGCATACTTCATGAACAAACGCCTTAAATAGTTTTGTTGTTGTTGTTGAACTATATTATTTTTCGCTTGTTAGAAATCAAGAGACCCAGAAAAGCCATATAGGACAAATGGGATTTTCATAACCTGCCACCAAAAACTTATACTCGTAGGATTTATTAACCACGAATAAAGCCATTTGTTACCAGGATGTAGAGGGTAACATTAATGGAACATTACCACAGAGTTAGGTATTTAGGGTATGTGAAACATGTCTGTCTAATTATACTCTGGTTAAATATACAGTTGGTGAAGTAACTTACATCAAATAGTGAAACCAACAATAGAGAGGTCACAGAGTGAAGTACAAACGTACGTTAAGATCAGATTTTTAGACGCAATGAGATAATTGCACTTGTTTCTTTACATTTTTACATGAAAAATGACTTAAATGTTTTTCCCAAGAGTTTCCAGTAAACTCTCTGTTGATGGACCATTTGTTTGAGCTCTACCTCTTGGTAGGTGGCAGGTAGTTTAATCTGTAATCTATAAAAAAAACAATTTTAAAAACACAAAGTGCTTCACAATTTTATGAACTGTATTTATTTCCTGAGGATTTTATTTTTGACTTTGCTAGTCAGCAAATTTGACTATTTTGACTCGGCTACATTGTTTATGAGGTATTTACCTGAATTAATAAAACTAAAGTTGATAACAAATTAATAACAATCACAGTTAAAGATGTTAAATGATTAATCCCATTTCATGATTAAATGTAGTTGCTTTAAGAAACTGGTAAAGCATCTGAACAGTTCTTCCACTTCTAATTCAAACTAAATTCCTCACAGCCCTCACAGTGTGATGTTCCCATGAGCCTGTTGTGGTTATAATAGTTGTTGTTGGTTTTGAACACTTTATGTTTCCGTGTGTTTTCCTCTTCATGTGAACTGTGCTCACTTCTGATAGTGACGGATGAATCCAGGGGCTCAGTGCGCATGCGCAGCGTGGTCATCTGACGGCTGAGGACCGAAGACACCGAGGAGCCGCCGCAGCTACACGGGACCACAGGCGCCTCTCTCCCGCAGGAATAAAACACTCTCATCCGGCGCCGAGCCACCGCAGGAGACGGGCCCTCGGAGCTCTGGAGCTGTTTTTTCCTCGCATGCACCGCGGTTTCTCCTGAAATGTAGCCAGCAGCGGCGGCGGGAGCGCGGGGGTCGTTGTGTTCGCTCGGTCGCCGCACGCATGGCTCTTCGCAGGGATGCCATGAAACCAAGCCGCCTGGCACACCGCTGCTCCCCGCTATCACAGACGCGGCGGCCGCGGTGCTGGAGGTGGTGATGGTGAGCGATGGATGCTGCAGGAGAGAGACACCGTAGGTAGCGTCAACCAAGAGCCGAGCACAGCTCAACAGTCCCCGCTACAAGAGCTTTAGTCCCCGCCGGAGCGGAGCTGTGAGAAGGATGGATTTCACTCTGCTCCGGAATATCATCCGCAGATACGTAAGGCCCCCCCATCACACACACACACACACACACACACACACACACACACACACACACACACACACACACACCACACACTCGTATTCAACACACACACACACACACACATACACACAACACACTTACACACACATATACAGAACATATATAACACACATACAACATACACGTACACACACAGCAAATACAACACACACATATACAACACATACAAAACACCCAAACACCACACAAACATTCTACACACACTCGCATAAATGCAACACACATACAACAGACACATATACACACACACACACACACACACACACACACACACACACACACACACATTGATTTTCCAGATACTAACTATAAACTTAACCTCAGTTACTACTTGACTAAATTGATCTTAAACCTTACTCTAACCTAAACTTTACCCTAAACCATGACCTAAACATAATCTTACTCTAAACCTGACCTAACCTAAACCTAAACCTAAACCTTACCCTTACCCTTACCCTTACCCTTACCCTTACTTCAACCTTAACCTTAACCTAATCTAACCTTAACCTAAATCTTACTCTAAACCTAACTTAAACCAAAACGTAATCCAAACCTTAACCTTAACCTTAATCCAAACCTATACCTTAACCTAAACCATAACCTGATCTTTAAACAGGTTTTGATGTTAGTTACAATGTAATGATTTTAGTTATAGTTACTTGCTTTTTGACCCCATTAGGAAGACAAGTCCTCATAATGTGACAGATGTATGTCCTCGAAACTTGTGTAATACATGGACCACACACAACCTTATCCCCAATGTTAACCATGACCAATTCATGTCCAACCCTCCTCCGTGTGAAGAAATATAGAATGTACATGTCATGTTAACATGTTTGCATGTTGCACATTGGAGTGCACGCTGTCTGCATTGCGAGTCCGAGTCTTTACGCGTGGACGTGCAGTGTCATTAAACTCAGCTCATCTGCAACCATAAACATTGCACCCCAGCTGCTTTGGCTCTGGCAGGTTTGTGCACTGTGGGCTTTACACTGTGCGTTTTTTCCTATGTGGAGCTGAATGTGGGGGAATGTGCTAGTGGCTGCAGTGACGGCTGGTGACTGGGTAGAATTGGAATGAACTTGGCTGGCCCACTTTTAACTTTGTTTTCAGTGAGCCACAACATGCATGCATACTAAACCAGCTCATGGCTTCCTAGTCGCTCGGGTCTGCAGAGGAAATAAATCCCAGTCAGGACCCAGGGACTGACTCCAGAGGCCTTGCAGAGGCTCTTTCTGCAGCGTTGGTTCAATGCTTCTCACCGGCAGCAGGAAGGTGGTGCGGGTTAAACTACAGATGCTCAACAAAATCAAATCATAGAACTAGATTGTCTCCTAAAAGAAACATGTTTAGATTTACCAGATCTGCATTGTTATTTGGCTCTGCACCTAATTGCACACACTAATAAATGTCAGTCTCATTATCCATAAAGATCCAGGAATTATTCTCTGACAAGTCAACAAAAATGTCCTATTTCACAATGTCAAAGAAAGCGATCCACACCAAAGTGAAATGGAATCTTCCCTGATCCACATCGCATCTTGCCACCAAGTTTTGTGGTAATCCGTCAAGCGGTGATTGTGTAATCCTGTTTAGTTCCTTTACGCCAAAATTATACGTTTTACATCAAAATTGTCTCGTTTCCATCCTTGTTGAACGGAGACGATAAAAACCTGAGTCATTTGCTCCACAAGTGGAAAGGGGACTTAACATGCGGTGTTGAGAAGTCCAACATGGCCTCATCCTCATCTATCTCGTCTTTGAGCAGGAATTATTCACATCATAACAGAGCGGATGATGGCAGCCAGGACAGGAGGCAGCTGGTTTGTTGGGTGTGTATGTGTGTGTGTGTGGGGGGGAGGGGGTTGTTAAGAAGGAACCAGCTCTGGCAGGCCTGGTGATGCTCATCAAACTGGGCACCTCTGGAGTACGGACACATCTGCTCTATACTGTACCGTCTGCGACCTTTTCAGCTGACCTCACAACATGGCTCAGGTGCTGTGAAGATAACTATGTGCGTGGTGCTGCATGCTTTTGTTTGCCTGGTTCGTCAAGCTTGTGCAAATGTGTGTGTGTGTGTGTGTGTGTGTGTGTGTGCGTGCGTGTGCGTGTGCGTGCGTGCGTGCGTGTGTGTGGCTGGCGTGCGTGCGTGTGTGTGTGTGTGTGTGTGTAGCAGGCATGTGACAGTGTGAAGGGAGCTTGACGGATGCTCCAGCAGGACTAATATCAGGGGAAATCAGATCCACCACTGAGGGTGAACAGCAGGAGGATTAGGAGGACGGGGTCAGTGAAGACGCCCCTCGTCTCTCACCCTTTTTCCCTCTGCAGCCTCACTCTGCAACACTATGAAGGAGACAAGGAATTAATCATTAATTCAATCATAGGCACATTGATTAAGAATCGGACGCACGCTTGATGTATATCTGGGCCTGTTATTACTGGCGTCTCACCTTCTGTTAACCCTGACACATTCTGAGTTGCTGCTCGCTTAATGAGACCACGCAGAAGAACAAACATTACATCATGCGCGGTGATTAACATGATAAGCAGAGAGCGGCCGAGTCCATTCTGTGGACGGAGAGCGGTAAACTCTCATCAAGGTCAGCGCCTGAATGTAGCCGGCCTCAAATGCTTTCAGAATTTGATCCCCCCCCCCAAAGAAAGACAATGGAGATTTGATAAATCATCTTCAGCCATTAAAGCACGTGTGATTCAGTTCACTTTACTCCACTGGGCAAGTTTATGAGCCTTCACTTCATATCTTCTTCTCTTTATTATCCGCCTGTCATTGATTTGTGGCTCGTCCTTGATGTATTTTGGTTTGAGGGACATTTGTGTTTCTCGACTCTTCTTTGCTTGTTTCTGCTTTGGTTTGTTAACAACATGTTAATATGCAGTTTCTATTCAACACAACATACCAGACTAGACTAGAAGAGGACGATAAAGTCCTGGACTTAACCTCCATTGACGTGCGTCATGTGTCCAACATGTACCTTAAAAAATAGGAGTTAAACAACTCGAAAATTGAACAATGTGAGCAACGGGTGCAATTCTAGGAAGCGCACTAGGTTAAAAAAGTGGAGCCTGACAGATTTATCAGTTGGCTGATAATATTGACCTTTCACAGACATATCAGTTTGGTAAAAAAATTTAATTTTCTAAATTCAAGTTCTATATGTTTTGGTTGTATTTGTGTTTGCATTTTATTTATAGTTATAAGTAATAAAATGTATGTTTAAACTATGAATATCAAGCCTCAATTACATTTCTTTGTCATAATGGTTTGATAACAACATCTAAGGAATCACTGCCATTTTATTACTTTAATATATATATATGTTAGAGATGTTCCAATACTGATACCAGCATCTGAAATGCCTGGCATACTACTGAATATACCAGGTCTGCCATCGACGAGTATACTCGAATCTATGTACCAATCGGGTACCACATCTTTAAAGTATTTTCCAAATAAAATTGCATTTTTCTTTTGACAGAAATTCTTCTTCGCTGCTCCAAAACAGCAGTTGCACCGTACCGTGACTGGCAGGTACTGTTTTTAGAGCAGCGAGTAGCCAGGGCTGGACACATTGCCAGCAATTTGATAATATTCCACACTGGAAAGTCCCACAAGTAAAACGAGCTACTTGAAGGCCTATCGAATGCAAGACTTTTTCAAGGGGTGACACTAGTGTTGCCAATAACAACACTAGCAATAGGCCATACACCAATGATAGCAATCATCACTTCCATACAGGGTTAGTAGCATACAGCTGTTGAAACACATTATATAAGTTGTTTTTTCAAATGCAGTGGTCTTGGATCGGTGTTCCGTCAATACTCAAAGTCTAGACTCAAAGGGGGAAATGGTATCGGCCTAATATGAATAAGGCTCTATAAAAAAGTTTTGTACACACGTGTGTTCAATTATGTTCAATTATATTTATTATTTGAGTTATGAAGTTGCACTGAACAACTGGTGCCTCGACTTTCACTGTGAAGTGTGAACTGTGTCGCCTGATGAACTGTGTTATTAACCACAGGCAGTTATTCAAATGTAGCCAGGGCAGCACTTTAATATGATGAGGAAATTATATTTTCTGAAGGCCGTGGAGGGATTCCAGTGTATGAGCCTGGTTTCTGACTTTACAGTTCAGTAAAGATAAATACGGTGTCATACGGTGTCATGGTATTTTGCAGTGCTTGAAGTTTAAATGCGGCATTTTGCTAAAAGAATGGCTAAGCCCTATTGAAATGTGTGTGTGTGTGCATGTGCGTATGCACTCTTGTTCTGGTATGTCAGCAGACCCAGGGTCAGGACGTGACAGGAAGAAATTTTATTTATAATGAGATTTATCTGTAAAATGATCTGTGGTTTGAACAGATCCTGTGTGTGTGTGTGTGTGTGTGTGTGTGTGTGTGTGTGTGTGTGTGTGTGTGTGTGTGTGTGTGCGTGCTTGTGTGCGTGTGTGTGTGTGACCACTGTCTCCACTTCTTCCTCCTCTGTGCCCTTTTTCCGTCTGGTAATAATAACAGCGATGGAGTGATGCCTCAGACAGACACAGACCGTGAGAACAGCGTGGGGTCATGATCTGGATAAGAGCAATGCTGGCATATATGGGTGATGGTCATATTAAAACATATTAAACACCTTACAGGAGCTTGTACGCTCATGTAACAGCCTCTTGTGAAGATGACAACATTTTGATTTATATCTTTGCCTCGTGGCCACTCCGCCGTCGTGTCTTTGGCTTGATTTACCCTCGTGCCCCCCTCTCTCCTCGCCCTCCTTTACATCTTATCTCCGAATGTATAACTGTTATTCTTTCAGAGACCTCTCGCGACCTCCGCAGATAAAAGCGAGAGGGCAGCGATGTCTCTCTTTGATCCGTAAGGTGCCAGCAGGTCCAGGAGAGCTGCGGGGCTTTAGAGAGGCTCCTAGCAGCTTTACAGCTCTCTGAGTGCCCTGGCTGGTGTTGAAAGGCAGAGCTCGATCACTGTTTACCACATTACTTCTCACCGCTACAAATGGTTAAGGGCAGGCTATTCCTGTCCCCTGCCCCCCTTGGAGATGGGGCCCTGGCGTAGAGACAGCGGCTGTAGGTGACAAACATGCGCAGGATTTGTGTTTTGGCCGAGCTTTGCCCGCCAGCCTGCGTGCATATCAGGGAAAACAGCCGTGCATCGGATGTGCCGCTTCGTGATTCAAGATTTTTGCGTCCCACAGCCTGCCCTGAAGACAGAGGTTTTATTAGACGACACAGTTTTAGCGTCGTCTTAGCATGTTGTTGATGAGAAAGAGGGTTTTTTAGCATGCAGATTACAGTGGTGGGAGAGAAAGGAGACAGCAGAGGAGAAGTAGCACAGCTGGATTAAAGACTTATGTAACAGTTGGATCACAGCGAGTCAAGTGGGAGAGGAAGCTGGGGCAACAACAGAATACAAATTTTGTCATTTTTAAAAGTAATCTCATATTTATCCTTTCGATTTTGTTGCAGATACAGTTATTTGCGTCATCAGGAATGAAGTGGCTGCAGCATCAGCATTTGAGGCTAAAACAACCTCTGTCGACGCGAGCGCACTGGAGTTGTATACGTTTTAATCCCCGTGATACATCCACACCTGAAAATGCACATCACGTGACCACTTGCGTACACTGGGCGTGCACGTGCAGGTGTAAACAGGAAGGCATGCATGTCTGAGCACAACAGCTGTTAGCAAAGACAACACTTGCAATTTATTATCCATGTTGTGTTCTCCACTGGTAGAAGAGGCCAGTGCCGGGTGTGTTTTTTTCGAATCAGTGAAGGCTACGTCCTGACTGAAAAGACCCAGTCATCTCCACTTCTGTCCATCCAGATTGAAACACTGCACTGGGGGTTTTCAAACTAAAATACGGCCAGCAACTTTCCCAAACTTCTCCGTTTCAGCGGCTCTAAAACTCCACAGAAGTGTGGATCTGTGTGTCTGTAGCAGAGTTGATGAGTTTTTAAACAAAAACGTAGTAATGTTGGTGTAGTCTGAGATTGTATGTGTGTACAAAAGCACTGGTACATTTGGGTTTTACGTCTCCACCTGTTCTGCATTATCCCCAAAATCAAATCCTCTAATAAATAATTATAGAAGCTAATGGTGCTCACTGTCTCTGTGAGCTATGATCCCTCGCTGTATTTCATTAGTCACTGCCTCTCTGCTGCTTTTGATGTTTCATTCCACTTTGTTCCAAAAAAGGATTTTCCACAGAGAATATGGTCTTAAGAAGTTTCCAGCTGAAGCAAAAATAAAAGCACAGAGAGGATCTCGAGGACGTTGTCTGGGGCAGCACATTTTCCTTAAAGTCTCATAATATCTTGTCAAATCCAGTTTCACAGCATTAAAGAGAACATGTTACACGAGTGATCTTCACTCTATGTATAGCGCGGCCTCCGCGTGTGAAGCTGTTTCTTTGTGTTTTGAACTCGCAGGTGTAGCGTAGCTGCTGGCATACTGTGTTGCTATGGTGATTAATGGTGAATGAGTAGCAGTGGAGTGCATGTTGAACAGGTAGCCTCCTTCCTTTTAAGCTGATCAAGGTCTCCAGGCTCCTTTTATCTTTTGCTTGATGCTACGACAGACTTCACAGCTTCCGCTAATAACTAATAACTAATAACTCCTCTGTTCTTTTCTTTCTCTGTTTCTCTTAATATCCCCATACTTGCACAGAATTATCGGTTGGCAGAAATTGGCGGATTTGAGCCTTTCATAGACATATCAGTATCAGCGTTTATGTTTGCTGATTATAAAAAAATATATAATTTATAAAATAAACTCTAGTACATCTATTGATAAAAGAACTATATTGATATATTCATTCATTCATATATCAATATAGTTCTTTTATCAATAGTTATTTATAATAAAGTTTATGGTATAACTGTTGGTAAAATGTCTTTGTCATAGAGGTTTGACAACAAAATTCTTTATTTCATTCGTTATTTCATTCTTTTAATGTTATAAGAATGATATATTCATATTTATTGGCATTGGCCCGCAAGAATTGACATTAGTTGGGCTCTACCTAAACAAGTATGAGTTGTGCCTGCTCTAAATAAATTATTACTAGATTTGTCTGTAAAATCATTTTTAAGTTCTTAATACCAACTAGGTAGTTGCTTTTTTCTAATGTCGTTGTGCATAAATAGAAAGGCAACAGACTAATTTATGTAAATTATCGTAAAGTCACTTTAGCATCACCACCTGTAACATCATATCAAACATTGCATATTTATCTAAACTGACTGTCAGTGTTGTTATATTTATGCATATATGAAGAATATTTGTTTTACAGTTTGTACCATTTATGTTTGGAATGAACAGAATATGCTAATCTTACCAATGCTATTTAGCTAGTTGTTTAGCATAATGATTTGTGAGCCTATTTGAGGTATTTGTGATATTTGATTATTTATAATCTGACATCAATATAAACTAGCATTTCATTTAGTGTCAGGTCATGTATGTTGACAATTCTTCAGCCAACGTATCTTAGCTTTCAATCTAAGATAGTCTTATATTAGTGAGCTAACTTTGTCAGTTAGCCCAGTTAGCTATGTGATAGTCACAGATACAGGGTGTAAATATTAACTTACAAGTAATATCTATATGAGAACTACTTTGTGCTGTTTTATTGTAATAATTTATAAAATAGCACTCACATTTAGGCTTTGAATATGCTAAGAGAACAAGATCCATGAATTATCTTCTGGGCAATTGATGACAATGTCAAGAAACCTCCATTTTGCAATATTAAGAAAGTGATGAAAACTATTTCTGTTGTCTAGATCTGTGTTAAAACATAATGGTTTCTTTCTTGCCCCATGTTTCATCCTTCTGCCGAATTTCGTGGGATTCTGTTCAGTAGTTTTTGCGAAACCCTGCTCACAAACAAACACATTGAGACAACGGCGAAACTTGTCAACACACTTTTCTCTGTCCAGCCAACACGAGTAGTTCATTAGGACAATTTGATCTGTGAGTTAATGAGGGAAACCTTCTCCAGCACTGTACGGTGTAACAGTGGATAGGTGGCGTAGGGCTGAGACATGACCATTTAATCAGGCCAGTTTATGATGCATTCCTTTTATTACACCTCTGTGGTAGAGAGGACCTACATCATGAAAGCAGCATGGAATGATCCCGGCACTTCAGGGGTCAGAGGTTACTTTTCCACCATTAAGCCTGCAAAGCTGTGCCCACTGCAAATGTTAGGCAGACGATCAGACCAGGGCTAAAAATACTGTCTTGGCTTTTTAAAGCAGGATGCAAAATGTTAAAAATAGCAGCCCTGCATCTGCTCTTTCTTCAAAGTCTAAAGATCTACGCAAGAAAAAAGCACCACTGTACAGTATGAAACAAACGTAGCAGGAGAAGTTGCAGTGGTGGGATGTTTGCTGCTGTCGTTGTTTATGATTGTTGTCAGACCAGCCCGTGTGCGAGGAGGCGGTTTCAGTGTTGTTAACAAAGACAAAGCCTCCAACCAACCAGCCGGGCACTTTGTCTGATGGAGCGGTGGCATGAAAAGGGAACAGTGGGGCCGGGGTTGATACAGATCAGTGAGGATTAATGATCAGATAACGACAAACCACAATGCAATCTCTCTGTGTCTTTTTCCACCGCTCTGCCACAGTCCCACTGTCAGGGTGTGACACTCGCAGGGGCAGAACGGCACAGATAGAGATATGATGGGATAAATGAGGAATCAGGGAAATGTGAATATTAGAAGGAAAAAATTAGGATTAAGGAAGTAGAATAAAGTGGTTGGTTAAGTCGGTCTTTTATTATTGGTTTGACTGAGAGACACCTCGAGGCCGTAGTTAAATATTGTACGTTTACCTTTGACAGTGTTTTTCAACATTTTGTCAATGCCTAATGAAATTTGGTGCAGATGATCAAACTCCTTCCTGTATCCTTCCTTTCCTTTTCCAAACAGACGTGTCAGATTGATTCTACACGAGCGCCGTTCTTGTTTTGACTTTCTACTGATTTAAGACCAGTGAACATGTCACTTCCTATCCCTATGACAGATTGTATGTATGTGTTTTTGACTGTTTGGTTTGATCATTTACATTCTCTGCTCTCTTTTCCATCAATATGTGCTCATTCTCTTTAATTTATCCTCCTTCCATCTGCTTCTCTTTCCCCCTCTCTCTCTCTCTTTCCTTTCATTTCACTGCATCACTCTGGGTCATGTCCCCCCCCTTAATGTTTTGGAGTCGGCTGACACTGTTAGCTCGCTGCCTATTTTTATCCCACTTCTAAGCGCCTGTTGATCGCAGTGGTTAAGTTTAAATATGTGACTCTTGAGTTTTTCTCTGCTGCAGTTTGCTCTGGTTTTATTGCAGATGTCACACTAGGAAAAGTTACGTTGGCCTTCATTTAATCTTGTGTCCAAACGTACACTTATTAAAATTTATGGATTTGAATATTCAAGGTTACGGAGAAGACATGTAACAGGATTAAACTGTTAAATTTACATCACGCAGACTCATAAAAGTGTTGGACATTGGCAATGATGAGCCGCGTCTCTGCCAAAGTGTTTAAGGACTTTTAAAGCAGTGAAGCGCTGAATCCACCGAGGTGCTTGTTCCAGAACTTTTCTACTAATGGTCAACACTTCTCCTTTGAGCTGTGTCAGGCTGCGGCTGCAGTGCCAAGAGTTACGCTCACACTGCAACGTCAGGCCGAAGCATTACGAGCCAGATGGAAACAAACAGCTGAATGTTGTGGTGTCTCGACTCTTGTTTTTGCTTTTATCTCTTCCCACAATAGTGTTTTTTTAAAAAGAGACACCTTGGAAAAAATATGAGCTGCACAAAACTCCCAGAATGCACTGTGCTAGTCCCCGGGGAGCTACTTAGATGTAATATAGATGAGCGATGAACTGAAATTGGGGGGTTTCATGCACATGATGTATTCATCATATTGTATCAGGTTGTGGTTTCACAGAGTTGAATGTTGTTATCGAGCGTGTGCAGAGGAAAAAGAAATGTTAAAGGATGGAGCGGCTGAGTGCAGAGACGTCCTGCTGGAGGAGCTGAAAAGATAAATGACAAATAAACACTTGAGTTACTGAGAGCTGATCCCACCGACACACCAACTCAACAAACACACTCATCTCTCAGTTGGACCTCAGTCTGTGGGCTTGTTTGTGAAAAGAAGTTTTTGAAATGGTGTGACACAGTCTTCTGTTTCTGTGTTTGATCCAGGACACTCAGGCCCGTGTCTTTCTCAGTTGATCCATACTTAACGGACCAGTAATAACATTTTATTTATAATTGCTACGTTTATTGTATTAATGAAGAATTAAGATAGCTGTTTAGTAGGAATGCAGGGATCCAACTTTAGTACTGATTCACAAACCTAAATTACTGATGATGATCTTTTTCACAAATTTAAAGTCAATATACTGCATTGCTCATTGGAATCATTTTATATTTAAGGTAACACCAGGCTGGCATTATTGAGAAACTAATTCAATGGAGTTTAAGATGATAGATTGATAAAGATGATTTATTGTTGTGAATCAGTCACATCATTGCCAATATTTGATCAGCTTTGAAAAGGTCAGTGTCAATCCCAAAATCAGGTTAAAATGAATCAGTTCATCTATGTGTGTGTGTGTGTTTGTGTGCCTTCAAATTTCTTTTACTATCAATTTGAAGATGTAACAAGTCCTCAGATTTTAAAAACTATGTATTGTATATTTGTATTATTAGTATTAGTATTATTATTGATAATAATAATAATAATAATAACTAAACATATTAACAGGTCTACTAATCATTACAGCATTAGTTTTGTAAGTGCTGAGAAAAACATGATAAATTACACATCAGGTAAAATTTGATATACAAAATAATAGAGGCAGCATCATGTACAGCAAATCATATATAGATTATACAGTATTTTTATCTGCATTTGGTGAAAACATTGTTTTAAACAAGGATGAATAATTATGATAAATAATAATTATTGTTTCAGTTAGTTTATGATAATATAAAACAGATAATAGTAAGTAGGTCATGAATTGTAAGTGAACTCAGTTGAACAGTGTGAGTCAACCCATTTTCCTCCTCTCTACCTGTATTTCTATTTATATCTATATGTCATCTCTGTCTCCATCAGTGTGTGGGGGAGGAGAACTGGGTGGACAGCCGGACAGTGTACATCGGACATAAAGAACCCCCTCCGGGAGCTGAGGCCTACATCCCTCAGCGTTACCCCGACAACCGCATTGTCTCCTCCAAGGTGAGTCAGTGCCTGTAACACCGTTCATCATCATGCCATCCCTTTGTCTCACATTCAGACAACCATGTAATCCCTATTGTGAACACGTTTTTTAAAGCATGACACACTTCGCTTCCACGTGTTTGGCGAGTCGTGCATCACCATTTGTCTTGCCAGAAGGATTGTTTGGATGTGCCATCGTTTCCTCGCTCTGTGTTTCTATGTGTGTGATAGTAATTCAGCTGTCGCTCTGACCCACAGTACACCTTCTGGAACTTCGTTCCCAAGAACCTGTTTGAGCAGTTCAGAAGAATCGCTAACTTCTACTTCTTGGTCATATTTCTGGTCCAGGTGAGATTTTCATAAAAATAAATGAGCTGTGGTTATTTTTTCCACCTGTTTGATCTGCAAAGACTGAGGCGCCACAGAAACCCTCTCTTAGCTCTTGTTTGTCAAAGGAAGAACAAAAAACACAACCGATACACTGATATTTAGCTATTTGAGATAACCTGCATTCTCTAATGTCTGCGCTCAACATGATGATAAAGTTGCCCTTAATTATAGTCCATGGCATATACTGCTTAATTTGTCATAGGTACAGTAGGTAACCATATACTGTAGATTTGTTCAGTGATGATTTTCAAAAACAATTCTGAGGCAAGGTATGAAGTCTTCAAGGTCAAAGTTGGCTCTAAAGCAGCAGATCATTTGGTTAAATTAACTTTGCACATCCATGTCTCCACCAAAATGAATGGCAGTTCTTCCCATAGTTTAAATTTCAGAGCTCACTAACTTTTCTTATATTTACTCTTTAAAATTTTTTCACTTTCACAGATTTTGTAATGTTTTGCATTTTCAGTCATTTCTTAATCCTCTTATCCTTAAATTAACTCAGGATTGGTTGAAGACCCTGCCATCACTGTTTCCTGATTTAACAATAAAAGCAATTATCGAAGATTAATAGTGAAATCCATGTGAATGAGGGATTATGAACAAAAAATGAATTTGTTTACATGTAATTATCCTGAAATATCTCTCAATAGTCTCAATATCTTTCTGTCTAATTCTTAATCAAAGAGAAACAGCTTTTTCTTTTAACCACTATATCGAACCAAATTTGGAATGATCATACAAGGGGGCGACTTTATTGAGGAGGAGACAACAATTTACCTGAATGCAGCGTAGCCACAGTTTTGGTGTTTCATCAGTAGCATGTGAAATACTGCACCCTCTCAACGGGACAAACTGGGCAACGCGCACAGCAGCAATGTTGGCACGGCCTCCTCTTTTTCTTTTTGTCAGTTGCAGAGCTCCCTCTTTGTTGTATTCTTCTCCTGTATGAGTGCAGATGGAATATATATAAAACAAGATTTGATTACTGGGACACTTCAAGTTTGCAAGATTGATGCTCGAGTCCTTATTACGGAGGCTTTTTTTCTCCCTGCTGCACTTCCTTACTCAGCATTGCATACTTGGCATCTCTCCTCTCTGCCTCCCCTTTCTTCCACCCCTACCCCTGCACCGCTCTCTCTCTCTCCTCTTTGCAGCTTATCATCGACACCCCCACCAGCCCAGTCACCAGCGGCCTGCCCCTCTTCTTTGTTATCACTGTCACCGCCATAAAACAGGTAGGACACACACAAACAGCGCATGCATTTCCAGGAAATATTGCCCACAACGATCCCTCTCTCTCTCTCTCTCTCTCTCTCTCTCTCTCTCTCTCTCTCTCTCTCTCTCTCTCTCTCTCTCTTTCACACACACCAGCTCGCAGCATCGAATACGCACAGCCAATCGGGACGCTCTGTTATCCGCATACACGCATTCCTCGCTCAGAGAGGGGACATGCCATTGAATATGTCTGGTGATGTGAGAAATATGATAATGAATGGTCTCCTCTGTTAATCACTCCGGCCGAGTGTCCTGTGCCCCTCGGAGCTGCATCCTCTCTGCCGTGTGCTGGAGCTGAGAGATGGGGTGCTATCAGTGATCGATGAAGCTGTTCAGGCTACGGAGGCCTGAGTTTTACCGGGACATAAATCTAAAACATGACGTGTTGCTTAGAAATCCAGGAAAGAGGTCACTAAGCTCAGGGAGCACAATGCTAATTAATTACAGAGTGTGACTTTCACCTCTCCCCTCTCTCTCTCTCTCTCTCTCTCTTGATCTCATGCTACGTTCTGGCCCCGATTCTCTCTGCACAATAATCCATATTCTCTCTTTCTCTCTTGCCAACAAACACACCGTTATAATCTTGTTCTCTCTTCCCTCTCCTGCTGCATCTCTCTCAGGGCTATGAGGACTGGCTCAGACACAAAGCTGACTGCTCTATAAACCAGTGTCCGGTGGACATGGTGCAGCAGGGGAAGGTGGTGAGGACGCAGAGTCACAAGCTACGGGTAAGAATGGCCTCATTAGAGCAGCACAGCACCTGAGGCCACAAAGCGACACCGCTGTACTGCTGCGTAGCTCACTTTTCTCTATATCTGTCGTGTCTCACCCCGCCTCCTCTTCTCCGCAGTCCTCTCCAACTTTGTTTCCTTCTTCCTCTCTGGCTCACTCTTGTCTTTCCCACCAATTAATATCTCTGAAGCTGTAGTAGAGGGAACAATCGCTGTCCCCTGGCACACCACGCACGAGTCCCCCCCGCGGGAATTAACAGGACTGATGCATTTTATAGATTCAGGTCTTCCTGTCGTCATCCTCTTATGTCATTCTGATGCAACAGCAGATCACAGTTTGGTAGCGTGGCTCAGTCTAATTCCTGGATATGCGCAAGATTTTTATTCTATCATACTTTATATGTTTTCAGCAATATTATGTATCATAGATTTTAATTTACCACGTCAAATTCAACTTGTGTAGCCATGCACAAGGGATTTCACAAAGAATTTGAATCATGAGTTCAGTTTGATCATTTCAGACAAAACCGCAGTTTAATCTTTATTAAAACAATGTGACACAAGTAATACTCTGTTTTGTTGGCTGGAGTGTTAACCAATACACAAGTCACTCTTCTGCTGTTGCATTTAAGACTGGGACTTCAAGCATATTAACACATTTACAGTAATAAGTGGTCATTTAAAGTCTATGACCTCATTCAGACGTGGTCTTAACATCCGTCCTGAGGGACTGCTTATGCGTCCTGGGCCACATATGAAGAGCTGTCTACTCAGCTGACGTCTCTGACCCGCTACAGTTTCACTACGAATCAAACATATTTTTATGCCTCTCAGTGTCCATACATTGATTTGTTTGCGGCCACAATATCAATATATCCAGACATAATGACTGATACGTTTCTTAAATGGATAAGATATTTCTCCACAGTAGCTGCACAAGATTCATTCCTGACTTCCTCATTCTCTCCTGCTCGCTCGCTCATGCCAAAATACAGACACACACACAAATGCAGTGACTATGAACTCTGGGTAAAACCAACATCATTTGGTCTTAGCGTACAAAAAGTGACGCTGGTGTTTATTTGCATATGAGTGATCCGATCACAAGTAGCCACAGGAGTCACATTCAGGACTCATTTTAATGCGTCCTGAATGTGTCTCAGGGGTAAATTGTCTCAGGGGTAAACACACAAATCTAGCGCTGTACATTTGTGATCAGATCTCTCAGGACGGATGTTGATACCAGGTCAGAAAGGAGCCCAACTTATCCAAACCATAATAATATAAAAGATGTCCAGCGTAGTGATTTGTGCTGTTGCTTCGTTGTAGAACTGTATGCATCACTCTGCCCCGCTGTCGCTCTCTCGCACACACTCTGGTCTGTCACAGTCAGACCAGCCATCTGCAGCACCAGGAGAAATGTCACTGCTTTGGTGGCCCAGTGGACCGTCAAAACATCCATAGAGTTATTACCTTCCTGTGCAGGCAGGGGAGAACTCAGCAGAACATTGGGCTATAGCTGTCGGTTAACGATTAAATGAACATCCCCCGTACTGGTACCCGGAGCAGGGCTGAATGTCAAGATTTCTGTCGAAAAGCAAGAACCAATATCACTGAGCTTGCATTTTTCTCTGCAGAATCCCTCTCATATCATCCCAGCGTGGATAAAAACAAAGGTGTCTGTTTGCATTATGTGAGTGTTGAGCTCAGCACCTCCTATGTAGATGCGTAGTATAATATTCAGTCCAGTTACACCATTGTGTCGAGAAGGGTATTTAATGGGTGCAGGTATGTTTAGATTCTGCTGCGTCTGCTGCTCCTGTTGAGCGCGGAGACGGTGCTGGATGTTGAGTGTCATCTTGGAATGAGGCTTCGATACAGTTCCACAGCATTAACGGTTACAGAGCATTAGTTTGTGTTTCCATCGCAGTAGATTTCATTTTACATTCACCTGCACCAGAAACTCTCCTCCTGGCTTTTTCTGTCCCCCTTTGTGAGTCATTGTCCCCGTCTTTCTCTCTCTCTGTCCTTTCTCTCTGTCTCTTGAGTCTTCTCCTGTTTTCTGCACCAAGGTTTCTCTCTTCCGCAGATCAAACGGAGAGGATTAGAGTGTGAATTGGGAGCAGGAATAATGATGAATATATTAATCATGCAAAATCAGAGCGCGTGCGTGTACGGTCACCGTGGAGATGGGATTTATCTGAGCTTAAGCTGCTCCGCTCGCATAATCTGTTATGCAACTTCTAAATCCTTTGGGGAAAAAATGGACGTCTGTATGTCTTTTACTCTCTGTTTATGTGAACCTCTCGTCAAAATCCTTATCATTTATTATGGATGTAAAAAGCCATTATGGGATCGTGTGTGTGATGAGTCCTGTTCCGTCAGGTGGGGGACATCGTTGTGGTGAGGGAGGACGAGACTTTTCCCTGTGACCTCATCCTTCTCTCCGCCAGTCGTCAGGATGGGACCTGCTTCGTCACCACCACCAGCCTGGACGGGGAGTCCAGTCACAAGGTGCCGGGACGAGTGCATGATGTGGATTCAATAACGTTTTTTCACTAGAGTTTTAAATTTACCACCTTTAATCCCTAAAAATAAAACCCCAAAGGTTAATATAGGCCCTTTTAGGGTCTAGGAAATTACTCAGCCATATTTAAGAGATTTGAAAGTACTAAAAATAGTATTTTTCAAATTTATAACCTTATAAAAGTTCCTCCTCATCAAATGGTTAAAGTCCTGCATTCACATTAACACGTAATGCGTGTGTCAGCTCTATGACAACATTGTTCATTATGGTCATTATCACAAACATTGTATAATTATCATATTTCACAATTATTTTGTATTTTGTCTCATACAATGTTAAACAATAGTTTCACTAAACACACTTGGATTTCCAACTATGTTCCATGACAATTTACAGCTTGAAAATGTTAAATTTCCTCCAATATGTTTATTTAGAACTAATTTCTACAACACATTGATTTATAATTGATAATACATTTCTACAAAAAATTTAAAAAGACTAATTTCCCACGCGGTACACACTCATCTAGAGATGACATTTTTTGTTATTTAATCTTTTAGATCAAATTCATTGATTTTCAAAAGAACCAAACAGTCCACTTAGGTTGTTTTTTTTTACTTTGAATATTTAGACAAAACAAGCAAATTGAAGAAGTCACCTTAATTTTTAGGACGTTCTTCTGGCCTATAGACCCAAATATGAATTGATCGATTTGCAGATAAATTTAAACTCTACGCTACACTGTAGTACTGCACCCACCCTCCTCCTATATGCCCCCAGGGTGACCCCCTGCTGCGCTCACCTTCCCAGCATGCTTGTCGTCTGCTGACCTGCCAATTGCCTGTGATGGTTCACCTCGCTGCCTCTCCTGGTGGACCCTGTGATGAGGAAGCAAATGATCCCTGCTCTCATTACTGGCTGCGGGTGACATTTTCCTCTGTTGTCTTCTTCATTCCCTCGTCCTCTGCCTTTGTCCCTCAGACCTATTATGCCGTACCAGATACCATGGCCTTTAGAACGGAGCAGGAGGTGGATTCGCTACATGCCACCATTGAATGTGAACAACCGCAGCCTGACCTCTACAAGTGAGTCTGACACACACTCACTGATGCATCTTTCTCTGACCTATTACCACCTCTTAGAAGTAAATCTTCCTTTAGTTCTGTCTTGATTCGATTTAGCTGTGACCTTTTCCAGATTTGTGGGACGCATCAATATTTACAAGGACAATGAAGAGCCCGTGGCTCGGTGAGAACTTTATCTTTTACTTTTCCTTTAGTTTTCACAGGGCCAACTTTTTTTTCTCAAATCATCAAATGGTGTTTTTTGAAATAAAGGCAACTAAGGATTGTGTTTTATTCTTGCAGACCACTCGGAGCTGAGAACTTGCTCCTTAGAGGGGCGACACTGAAAAACACACAACGCATTTATGGTACAAACACACAGCTTCACATTGTTAAAACATCAAAAGAAAGGTTGTTGTTATTGTCGTGGTAACTCTGTGTTTTCTCTCTCCTCAGCTGTTGCAGTCTACACTGGCATGGAGACGAAGATGGCGCTTAATTACCAGTCTAAATCTCAAAAGCGCTCCGCTGTAGAAAAGTACGATGAATGTCTAAACTCCTTTGCTGCACAGTCAGGGTTTCTGCAGGGTCTTAAAAAGTGAGCCGTGATCCTGACCCTCACTTTACTCCCTCTCGTCTCTGCAGGTCGATGAATGCCTTCCTGATAGTGTATCTGTGCATCTTGATCAGTAAAGCGGTGATCAACACTGTTTTGAAATACGCGTGGCAGTGGTCTCCCGACCGAGATGAGCCCTGGTACAACCACAGGACTGAGAATGAGCGGCAGCGGCCCGTGGTTTGTCCATCGACCTCCGCTTTAAAAACTAAATATCCATGCCTATAACCCCCAACTCTGATATTCACTAAAACATCATTGGTGTTATTTTTCGTTCACCCAACCACAGGTGATCCGAGCGTTCACAGACTTCCTGGCTTTCATGGTCTTGTTTAACTACATCATCCCGGTCTCCATGTACGTGACGGTGGAGATGCAGAAATTCCTCGGCTCCTACTTCATCACGTGGGATGAGGAGATGTTTGATGACGAGCTGGGAGAGGGAGCTCAGGTCAACACCTCCGACCTGAACGAAGAGCTGGGACAGGTATATATATATACACACACACAAGCTAACCACACACAGACACTCTCTCTCTCATTCACTCACTCACTCACTCACTCACCCACACTGTAACTCTCTCTCTCTGTCTCCCAGGTGGAGTATGTGTTCACTGATAAGACCGGCACTCTGACTGAGAACAACATGGAGTTTATTGAATGCTGTGTTGATGGGAACGTCTACGTCCCGCACGCCATCTGCAACGGACAAATCCTCAGCGCTGCGTCAAGTATAGACATGATCGATTCCTCACCTGGAGGATACAGGAGAGTAAGTGTGTGTTTGTGTGTGCGTGCTTCTGTAAAGTAAGCAGGCCCCTAAATCCAGCCTGAGTTGAAACTACGCTGCACCAAGAAAAGAAAGACGACTAACATTTCCAGGCGGAAAGACTATTAAAGTAATTTCTTGGACGTTTATGTCCATTTTGCGTTACCCTCCAGTATATCCAGTTCATATAAACTTCAACATTTTCTCTGCAGCCACTGTTTGCTCTGTCTTACATGGACACAGACACAGAGAAAGTGATGAGTCGTGCGATCCTGGCAGGGGCAACAGTGATTTGTTTAGATATAATAGAAGAAAAGTTGTGGAGTCAGCATAGGCAGCAGAAGCCACCACATATGACCAGAGAGGGAGAAGAGCAGCCCCTGCCAAAAAACCTAAATGTGCAGAGAACTCAAGAAAGAAAAAAGATTTCAAGCATATTCTGCTGCTGGGAAATGTAGTTCAAACATACCACAGCAGTGACAATATGGCACCACACTGTGATCCTTAGGATGGCAAGGAGCTTGAGGATTACTGCTTGAAAAGAAGAAACCATATCCCGATGACTGAGTTCAATGATGCACCTTGGACATGAACTGAACTGTTGCCTGAGTGAAATAAAAAGTGTTTCTGGATTTGTTTGTCTGTAGGAACACGAGGATCTGTTTTTCCGGGCGATGTGTCTGTGCCACACGGTCCAGGTGAAGGAGGAGGAGACGGTGGATGGTATCAAGAGAGGCATTCACCAGGGCAGGCCCACCTCCTTCTACATCTCCTCCTCACCGGATGAGGTGGCTCTGGTGGAAGGAATGAAGAGGTAAACTCACTGATTCACCTAGAGACGCACGTGGCCTCATACTTTTTGCTGCGTGAACGCAAATGTGTCTTAGGCCACATATGTTGGACCACCTACTTAGTTTCAACGCTTTCAACTCTGATCCCCACAGAAGCCATTTTCAGACATGAACTCCGGAAAATATCTGGACAATCGGGGCTGGACATTTTCCAGATTTTGTCTTTCACATATGAAAAACGCAGTCAGACATGTTCACATTACAACAAGAAAATGTCCGGAGCTTCCAGATGAGGTGTGGCACCTGGGTAGAGCATGCAGGAGGCAAATTCTGCTACGAAAATCAGATGCAAAAAATCTTGTTATCGTTCCAAGTTGACATCTATGTCTGCATCCTCTACGTGAATGGCTCCTCTTTTCCATCCAGTGTCAGAACACCTTTAGTCCTTTCTGAGTGTGATGCAAATACTACTGCTCCTCATAGTGTACATGGAAACCTTCTATCTGACTTAATATTCTTTCCATCTCTCTTGTTGCCAGGCTGGGTTACACCTATCTAAGACTGAAAGACAACTACATGGAGATCCTCAACAAAGATGATGAGATTGAAAGGTTGGTTCATTGTGGTCACACCACAGGAGAGAAACGAGGAGTGAGTCAGTTGATGGATCTGTGTCTGTACATCAGCTGCCCGGAGGGAACCAGACCTCGGATTGTGTTTCATGTTACTATAAAAACTACAACCACGAAACGGTGGGCGGAGTTGTTGGTCAAAACGCTCTCACTGATTGAAAGGCAGCAGTGTTGCATTAGAGATGCATTTTGTGGAAAGTGTCTGATGTTTTGATCGGAATTGGAAGTGTTGCTGTGACCATCCTCTCTCTCCATCACTCTCTGCAGTGGTCTGTCAATAGTGAGTTATATAAAGGAAGCAGGGGAGCAGGAGCTAAAAAAAAACTGTTGAAAATCAATTCAATCAATTTCTGATTACTTTCTGTTTTTGATAGGACCCTCTCTTTCTTCAGCTGGAGCATGACCAGGAAGTGCAATATGCACTTAAAAATTAATAAATAAATAGTTTTATCCTAAATACTTTCATGGAAATAAAATAAATAGGTTAACAACAGGATAATTTGAATGCCAACACTGTCTCTCCTCCAGGTTTCAGCTGCTCCATGTCCTGAACTTCGACTCTGTCAGAAGGAGAATGAGTGTCATTGTCAAGTCAAGCTCAGGTGAACATTTTTTCAGAAATCAGTTTTAATACACGTTATAAATCTTCCATCAGACACTAGAACAGTCTTGTGATTTGTCTGAATTTGTTTTTGTTTGCTGTTCGTGTGTTTGTGGACTCTCAGGAGAATACCTGCTCTTCTGTAAGGGCGCAGACTCGTCCATTTTTCCCCGGGTGGTGTCTGGGAAGGTGGAACAAGTGAAAGCTCGGGTAGAGCAGAACGCTGTAGTAAGTGTACAGATTGTGACCAGTATGAATTTAGAGTGGGTTTGATAAAAAATCACATCACTCAGTGATATTCTTCTTTGTTAAAGGACAATAATGTGTCCGTATAGACGTCTACCTCATGAAATATAAAATAATTTCATAAATGTGAGGGATTTAATTTTAATTTAAAGCTAAATTAAATTTGATAAAAAAAATGAATATGTACTTATTAGCAACATAAAGAAAGTTGATATTTGTGTATAAGCAATTAATCAAATGACTTTGGTGTAAAGGATTAACACAGAATTATGTTAAAATTATGCTGTTGAACCTGTTAGCATCTTTTAGCAAATTGTTTTGACCTTCTTGGCGGAGGTAACAAACTCACTTGGGTTCACATGACATTATACAACGTTTCTCGGTTTCTCTCTGTAATAACAGGAAGGGCTGCGGACTCTGTGCGTCGCCTACCGACGGCTGTCGGAGTCAGAATACGAGGAGGCGTGTCATCACCTGACCGATGCCAAGCTGGCCCTGCAGGACAGGGAGCAGAAGCTGGCGCAGGCCTATGACATCATCGAGAGGGACTTTGTGCTTCTGGGTGCTACAGCGGTGGAGGACAGGTTGGTCACCAGGGAGATAGAGAGGAAGGATGAGAGAGAATTCAAAGCACAGAGGAGAGATTAATGAGTCATGACGCCATTTTCAAAGTGTTTTTATGACTCACGTGGCCAAAAATATAAATGTTCTTTTATTCTTTTTTTATCCTGTGATACTGAACATTTTCTAAGAACATCATCATCTAACAAGGCAGACTTCAGTATTGACCCTAACTAATTTACAGTTTGACTTCCTGATAGATGAAGTGCTGATGAGCAGGGAGCGGAATGATCATGCATTGACAAGTTGTCACCAGTTGGTAATTGATTGAGGCTTTAACCCACCCGACTGGAGGCTGTGATCTGATTGACTTATTGACGTGCAGGCTCCAGGAGAAAGCTGCAGATACCATCGAGTCCCTGCACAAGGCCGGCATGAAGGTTTGGGTCCTGACGGGAGACAAGATGGAGACGGCGGCGGCTACCTGCTACGCCAGTAAACTGTTTCGTCGAAGCACACAGATCCTGGAGCTGACAAAGAAACGCACAGAGGAGCAGAGTCTGCACGACGTTCTGTTCGAGCTGAACAGGACCGTCCTCAGACAACGCTCGATTTCTGGGTATGAGACAACCTCATGGAGAGTGCTGTGAATCCACATATCACACAATCACAATCTATGTTCATTAAACTTCAAACCGCAGTCTCGTCTACAATTGATTTATCTTCTTTGTTTCGTGGTATTTTCTTCCAGGTTGTCAGTCGACTGCATCGACTTTGGTCTGATCATCGACGGGGCCACTCTGTCTGCGGTATTAAAGCCGAACCAGGAGGGCGCCGGCAACGGCAACTACAGAGAGATCTTTCTGGACATCTGTCGCAACTGTAGCGCCGTGCTCTGCTGTCGCATGGCACCGCTGCAGAAAGCACAGGTGACAGAGCGGCACTTCCTTTTGCAAACGTTCTTCCCAAATGACAAACAGTTGTATTGATTAATGGTGCGTTTGTGTTTCTGCAGATTGTGAAGTTAATAAAAGCTTCCAAGGAGCATCCCATAACCCTTGCTATTGGCGATGGAGCCAACGATGTCAGCATGATCCTGGAAGCGCATGTGGGCATTGGTGAGCTCCTTTCACTGCACTAATCAGTGGCTAATTTGCTAAATCATCCATTAATATATGAAAGACGTTTTTTCCACCAGAGCCAGAGTTGATTTTTAACGCTTATTACACTGATGCATATTAAAAACGAACAGCCAAGATTATCTCAAATTTGTCACATTTTACAGGGTTGCATAAAATGTTGCTATCATTATAATGGAAAATATAATAGCGATAATTAAACAACAAACTTGAAATTAAATGATTATATTTTATAGATAAGCTATAAAAACAATATATTGAACTTGATTTTTTAAAGGTTTGCTTTTGCCACATTTCACTGGCTCTTATTTGGGTTTTATATTTTTTTGTTTAACAGTCTCTTGTGTTCCCTCAGGTATCATGGGTAAAGAGGGCCGACAGGCAGCAAGGAACAGTGACTATGCCATCCCGAAATTTAAACACCTGAAGAAGATGTTACTCGTCCATGGTCACTTCTACTACATTCGAATTGCTGAGCTTGTTCAGTACTTCTTCTACAAGGTACCAGACAAATGCTTTGTGTACCCCAGTGGCTCACACGTTTTAATCACTTTAGCGTAATTCCCGGTGAAACACTGAGTTACAAAGCGCCAGATTTTCGCAGCTACTCTGACAGATTACTGGATTCATGAATCCCCGGTGCAACATTCTCTCCTGGATTCATGGGCGCAGTGATCAGTGTGGGCGGCTTCCACAGAAATCAGCGCCCTGCCAACTGATTCATTTTTTCCTTTTTGGCAGGCCAGCTCCTTGCGGCCCACTCACCACTCACTGAGCTTATAGCCCAATCTCTGCATAAACAGAAATGTGTAGATCGTAGCATTTTTAGATTCTTCAAATCTCTTCACATGTTCTTGTTGGAAGATTATCGCTGACTCCTCTTGTTGTTTTTCTTAAATCTTTTCCAGAATGTTTGCTTCATCTTCCCTCAGTTCCTGTATCAGTTCTTCTGTGGCTTCTCCCAACAGGTAAGTAGTTGATACTGAGGTGGGGTTAAAGTAAGCAAGCACCCAATGTCTGTATGTACAGTGTTTACATATCCACAGTGTTTTAGTTTAAATTATTGTATGTTGCTCTTAATCTTAGTTTATGTTTATCGTCCGTGTCCTTGCGTGTAGCTGCGTGTGCCAGAAACATCCAACTTTTTAAACTTTGCATGCACGTCTAATGCAACATGAGTCTGTGAACAGGTCCCTCCCTCTAGACATATCTATGACTCCTCATTATGAGGGAGCATAGCAATTCCAATAAAGGCTCTTGGAGGGAGATTGCAGAGACTTTTGGTAAACACAAGGCATTCTGCAGGAAACTATGGAAAAAACTCTTCAACCAGTTTGTCGAGGCACACGAGCCTGAAGCATGGCTCCTAAAGAACACAAGATGGTGCTAAAACCGTTCTGTTTGTGTTTATTCTTCTTTGCCTTTTTCCCGCTGTGTTGTTTTTATTTTTCTCAGTGGAAGCACTTATCGTTTAGGGAAAGCACCGAGTCACTGCGCCTCAAGGGAGAGTATGAAGGGAGAGGCGTATCCACGTCACAGTTTGTGTGTTGTAATGACCAATACGTCTGTATAACCACAGCTTTAGACAACACAGATAATGATAATCTGCTGATTCTGTAGTTTCCTTCAACTCTACTGAGCGTTTAAACTTCGTTGGCTCAGTGTTTTCCGTCACTAAAAGCTCAGATAAACACACATCGTGTCCTTACACTAACGTCTGACAAAGTTAGTAACTAGCTGGTGAACAAATTGTAGCATTTACTGTAGCTGTAGAGACCAACACAGAACAATACAGAATTAAATGAAAAGCTAAAACTAGAAGAAGATATTTATGAATGTATTTCTATATTCCTTTTTTGAGCACGCACAGCCTTATTTGAATTTCTTTCACCGGGATTTGATATGACTGCTGATGTTTTTGTTTGTTTTGTTTGAATTCAATTAAATAAAGAATGAATATTGGCCAGTAACACAACTTCAGATAAATTTGACAGTTCAGTTTGTGCCATAACAACTTTGTGAGCCGTTATTATGTTGGATGTTGTTTTTTGTTACTTTGTTGCTGCCCCCATGTGACCAAAAAAATTAAACAATACAGCTTTACATTTTTAAGATGTCCTTTTAGATATATAATGCTGTCTGTCTCTGTTGTGTTTGTCCCTTTGCAGCCCCTGTACGACACCGCCTATTTAACTTTGTACAACATCAGCTTCACCTCCCTCCCGATCCTCCTCTACAGCCTGGTTGAGCAGCACGTCAGCATGGAGACACTCAAGCGGGATCCCTCCTTGTACAGGTGAGGTCGAGACAAAATGTATGTGTTGCCCTGGTAAAAAATATCGTTTGACTGTTACAACTCTTTTTCTCTTTTCTACCCCTCTGTCTCAGGGACATAGCCAAGAACTCCCTCCTCCGCTGGCCCGTCTTCCTGTACTGGACGTGCCTGGGTGTGTTTGACGCCGTTATCTTCTTCTTTGGTGCCTACTTCCTGTTTGACAACACCACCTTCACCAGCAACGGCCAGGTGAGCCTCAGCCTCTGTGTCAGCAGACAGCCGCTTCTATCATTATAGTAGAAACACACAGTTTTGTGGGGCGTTTGAATCCTTCAGGGAATTTAAAGGAGGATAATGGATAAAAAAAGAAAACTTTTTTACGAACACTCATTCATCTCCATTGGATTCTCATGAAAGAGGAGTTAAGTGTTACGGGATGACTCATTTTTTTGTCTTATCTGTAACAGTAAGAATTCTGTTCTGGGGTCGTCCCTGTAGCTCAGCAACATTGGATCTCCATTCATATCGACAACGCAATAGCATCTTTCTGTGTATTGTTAATTTCATGTCAACTGTTTTCAATTGCCTTTGGTCCTGTTTTTTAAGTTGAAACATCCTGAAAATCATTTTACCCTTTGTCCTGATTCTTTTTCTCTTTTTCTCCCCCCTCCTCTTCTTCTCTCTCTGCTTCCTCTCTCTTTATTTTGCTCCTCCTCCTCCTCTTCTTCTTCTTCTTCTGCGTCCTCAGCTTATGACCACCAACACACAGATGGTAAGCCCTGTCTCCCTCCCTGTCAGCTCTCTCTGTCTTTCACGCTCTTTTAGTTCCTGTCGTACCGTTTAAGCTTTCAGTTTGACCGTTTCATCCGGTTTCATCCCTCCTCACTGCACATCATCCATGCACTTTCATTTGAATGTGTAGTTTTCTCGTGCTCCATTATTCCCCCTAATCTCTGTAAAGCCCTGAATCCTGCTCAGCACCTGATCGTAACAACTCCACTGACACAGTAGAAACCTTAGATGCTCCCCCACACTATTCCTGTGTTTGTTAGTAAATATAAGTATGTAACGTAGATTAAGATCCAACATCTGTTTGTTTTTCTGTCTAAGGTGTGCATTTGTGTGTGTGTGTGTGTGTGTGTGTGTGTGTGTGTGTGTGTGTGTGTGTGTGTGTGTGTGTGTGTGTGTGTGTGTGTGTGTGTATTTGTTTCTTCCTTTGTATTTGGGGTAGCAGTTTTGGGGTTGGTTGGTTTTTAGGGGGGGCTTTTCATCATGTACACTTTCTGTTCTGTTGACAGATGCTTAAAAAAGGCAATACACACTATTTCTGTCATTCATAAAGAAAATCAGTAACTATATTGTCTCTCAGTGGAGAACATACCTCCGCCAAGGCCCAACAGTCTACTTCAATTCAATCAAGCTGCACCAGGTTTCACACACTCAAAATATCAGTTCTCCAAAGCCGTTCTCAGACTTGAACTCCAGAAAATGTCCGCACATCGGGTTCCGAACTTTTTGAGTTTGCGTTTCAAATACGAAGAACAGAGGAGGAGATTATCTGTTCAGAGCATCATGCAGGAGGCAGGACGTATAAACTCTGCTGCAGAGATTACATTAAAATTTGTGTTTAAAGCACAATCTTATCTTATCACCAAAAGCTCTTGAACATCGTCTTTCCACGATGAAACCTTCTTCTGCGTCTTCTACGTGCGTGGCTCCTCGTTTTCATCCTGCGATATTTGTATTCATTTGTTGTTGTTGTTTTTCAGTTTATCATTCATCGCATGTTAGAAACGTCAACAACATATCCACTCGCTCGTGATGAATCCTCCAGATAATTTCCTGCTGTGCTTACACAGACATTATCTAGAGATTTTACTTGGGGCTGGCAGGAGAAACTCCAGGGAATGTCCGCAGCAACTGACTCGTTCTCACATACTGCCCCTGTGGATAATTTCAGGAGATTATTTGGAGTTCATTGCATGTCTGAAAGCAGCTATGATGTTTTTATTAAGATCCATGAATTATATCCCCTGGGAAATCTCACAGTGTTGAATAAAGTGAAAAAATAATCCCTGGATCCGCGCCCAGACAGGGGTGAAAACATAACCTCCTTGGCGGAGGTAATGAATGAAGGAAGATACTGGTCCCAACAACCAGCTGTGTCTGTGCTCTTTCTCTCCCTCCATCCTCCTTCATCCCCCACCCCCCGACTCTCATTCCATCTGTTCACTCCTGGTGTCTGTTTAAACCTTTCTAGGATTTCAGCAAGTTGTAAAAATGTGGATGGTGAGAGGTGATATTAAGATTTTTGGCTCAAACCTTAGAAAGAATTTACAGAAAATGTCCTCTTCCTAACTGATCACCTGTACCACAGCAGATATGGTGTGAAAGTGTCTGTCTGCTCCCTTCCCATGCTCGTAGTAAAACCCTAGTGTGTTCACTAATCCACGAGGCAGGTTGTGTGAGCGCCGCGGCCTCTAACCCTCTTCTTTCTCCCTCCTCCTCACAGATGTTTGGGAACTGGACCTTCGGGACTCTTGTCTTCACTGTGCTCGTGTTCACCGTTACGATCAAGGTGTGTAAGTCTTCAGAGGTCTAATGATGGAGGAGAGAGGGACACACACACTCATGACCATTGTATTGCATAATCCCTCCATTCGAAAGACGTCATTAACATTGCACGTGAGCCCGGGTGTATCCGTGCACAAGCCCGCGGCGCTCGTGTTCACTGTTATGTTTCATAATATGATCGACTGCGCTGGATGCTCGGTTTGCGCAACAGTAAAGCCTGAAGGCAGTGTCATTGACGTTATTGACTGCTCCAGTGTTTACTATGTATTTATTCTTGTTTGTTTCAGCTTGCCTTGGACACACACCACTGGACCTGGATCAATCACTTTGTCATCTGGGGGTCGCTACTTTTCTACGTTATTTTCTCTCTTCTCTGGGGAGGCATCATTTGGTATTATACCCTCTGTGTTTTTTACTGCTATCTATCGCCTTAAATGTGTTTAGCACATTTCTGGAAAAACAATCCTTGTCTCTTTCCTGTCGCTGCTCAGGCCGTTCCTGAACTACCAGAGGATGTACTACGTTTTCATGCAGATGTTGTCCAGTGGCCCAGCCTGGCTCAGTATCATCCTACTTATCACGGTCAGCTTGTTGCCAGATGTCATCAAGAAGGTCCTCTGCAGGGCCATGTGTCCCACAGCCACCGAACGTGCACAGGTAGGTCCACAGTGAATCTGCTGAAGCTTTCAGCCATAGACTATATACAAAGATGGTCGACATGACGGTTCAACAAAAGTGAAGCTAAAGTGTCTCAATCACACCCTGGTGGCTGGATTCAGTATAGGCCATGAACCCTGGCTTCTCCATGTTAGTGGATGGGACATGGACTAAACTAAAAAGTCAAAGTCAATTTTAAATACATTCTTTTTTAAGTTGTTTTTGGATGAGCTTGGTTTTAATTAGATATTTGATGCTTTTAAAATGAGGCAAGGCAGTTTTATTTATAAAGCACATTTCTTTACACAGAGGTAGATTCAACGTGCAGAGACATCAAAACAACACAGAGAAAAAAATTTAAGAAATTCAAAATCAGAAAGAAGTTATAAACAATTTTTCCAGCAAAATATAAGAGGTGAAAAAGAGCAGAATAAGAAGAGGTAACAAGACTAAATAGGTAAAAGAAATAAAAAGGATAGAATCTGTAAAAACGATAACAAAATATGTAAATTTGTCAAATAGATAGAAATGAGTAATATAATAACTGACTCCCGATTGGTTGAGAATGTGTATGTTAGCTTCGTTTTTGTGCAACAGGAGGAAGAGACGTGTCTTCCATCTTTATTTACAGTCTGTGCTTTCAATTGTCTTGTTCAAATGTCATGTTGTAGGAGTTTTGTAAAATGATTTTACCTATTGTTAACTAAATGCTTTGCTAAAGCCATTAACGAATCGCTAATTAATGCTCTCCCATTTTTAAGATGTTTGTGTTTTTGCACCTTTCGGGGTTAAAACAACCTGCTAAAGTAATAGTTCTCTTAAATCCTTGCACACACTTAATATTTTGATAGTAATAAAGCATATGAGTGAGCCTCTAATCAGTTCCACTCTATTAACCATCCAGGAAGACCATTAAGACCCCTAAAAGCTCCGAACATCAGCGTGATTTACTGTGACTTCTGTTCCCTGCGGCTTTGCTTCACCTTCCCGTGAAGCCAGATCCTCCATGAATGGAAAAATAAATGACGGGTCTGACAGATTTCTTCTTCTTGTGCTCTCTCTCTTCTCTTTTCTCCCTTGTCACTGCACCCTAATGGACCGCCCTAATCAAAATTCACACCATCCTCCATTGTTCCTCCCTTTTCTCTTCCTTCACCCTTATCCGCACCACTGCCATCCTCCTTTTTTTCTCCTGTCTTCACCCCCTTCATTACCCTCTCCCTTGTCTTCTCCTCTCTTGTTTCCCTCCCCACTGCGCCCGTGTGACTCTCTGCACTCACTCACTCCTTCGTGGTAACTGCAGTCCCCTCGCCCGTGCCTTACTGTGGAGCCGTCCACCATCTTCATGCTTTCTCAGTCCTCCAGCAGAATGAGTTTCTAATTGGCCCAGAGAGACGAGAGAGGAGCAGGAAGAGGAGGTGACTCTCTCTCTTTTACGCCCTCATCTCTGTGTGCATGGTGGCATGTCCCATGTGTAAACCACTGATCACTGTTTCAACACCTCACCTAATGTCAGACTAACCACTGGGGGCACTGCTGATGATGCCACAGTGTTAGTGTGTAGACCAGGTTTCATTCATCCTGTTTGTGCCATTTAGGAAAACAACTTCACAGTGAATGTTTAATGTGGTTTAGAGCAACACTATGTAACGTTCAATGAGCAACCGAACTTTGTATATTACCCATGATCCCTGGCTTCCTAAACCAGAAGAGAGCTGCTGAAACAAACACACCAGACTCTGTTTAGAATTCTTAATATTTTAAAGAATATTGAAGACAAACGCTGTTTTTAATGACCACTCATCAAAGTTACACAGAGAAAGAACAGAACTACACCCTAATCCAAGTCAGTGTATTATCAAACTGATTTTGAAGCTGCTATCTTAAGGTAAAATAGTTGCATAGTGTTGCTCTAAGAAAAGTAAGTTGCATGTATTATATCATGTTTTCATATTTTTCATGTTGTCGCCTTGTCATGGTTGTTTTTAAAGATGAAATGATGTGGTTTTATAGGTCTGCTGGACAGGAAATTGTTTAGGCCTACATTTGAATTAGCAGAATTTCTTCCAATATAAAGCACCAGCTTCATATTTCATATTGAATAATTAATTATAGAGTAATAATCTTGAAAATGTTGGACTGTTTAGCTAAGTTCCAACTACTCTAATGTAAATAATGGTAGCTTTTTACATTAATTTAAACTGAATATAATGTAACTTATAAAAACAACATTTTGGGCCATTTCGTATTTTATTTATAATCTATATTTAATTCATCATCATGGTTATCTTGTAGACATTTGATATCAATAATCAAATAAACTACATCTGATTGACAGAAAATGTTTAAAGTCCCAAACCAAGACTTAGCAAACCTTGTGTTTCTTAAGGTCAATGACACTGTTCACACCTGTTTCTGAGATATGTCTTGTGGGATCAGACCACAATTACTCTGTGCTAAATATACCTGTGCACCAGTGAAGGCAGACTGATGACTAATATGAAGTCACATTCAATGACTAACTTAAACATAGAGTGACTGTGTCTTCATTGCACTCCTTGTCAATGTCAAATTTAAAGTAAGAGAATGACAAAGCTCAGACGCAAAGTTTGCTACAGATAATTGGTTTAACTCAAACAACCAGGACGTTGTGTTAAAGTCCACAAGCTTAGTAAGACTCCTGGAAACTGCAGCGGTTGATCGCTGTGGATTGTTCTGCAGTCAGTTTTTTAGGGGATCATAGTTTCCGACATTCAAAATACATTTTCTGCTGCGTTCTGACGGCAGGTGAGGATTTGACTCAGATTCAGGTGGTTGAATGTTACCAGGTACAAGACACAGGCTCTGAGTCGATTCCATTATCACCTCCTTTCCTTTAACATCATCCACAGAAGGTAAGAACAGCCCTGAAGGGTTGTGTGGCTCCTGGCCCTGCTGCTCCAGGGGGCGCCAGTGAGCAGGAATCGCTCCGCCCTAATAGGACCCGTGAGGGAGACAGTGGAGACAAAGCTGCTAGGACCTATGACTCCATGATGTCACACAGCATCTCGCTCGACAAACCCTAGAGTCCCCCCCACCCCCTCTAGGTGGGCTATGGTCACCATGGTAACAGCCCCACAGAGGGCATTGACAGTGGGGAGTCGGCTCTTAATGCTGCCACCGCGATGCTTCCTGCTGCTGCTGTGCATTGTGTGGGGCATGCTGTCGTGCTATGGCTCAGGCTTCGAGGGGGGTGTTTGGCTGGGTACAGGAAAGTGTTGCTGCACGAGACGTTTCCTTTCGTCAGTCCTACTTTCAGGAATCACAATATCCAATTAAACCTGCTGTGCTGGTTTCAAAGTGTGCTCTGCTTCTCACCGCATGTGGGATGGGAATTAACTTGGTCTATGTAGCAGCTACAGGAGAAATGTTATCCTTCTCTTTATTTAACCCGGGTTACATAGAATCCACTTATGTGCTCGCCAACAAGTTCTAGGATTGTTGGTCCTTAGGATCGAAAGTAAAAGTTGAGGGTCCATTAGTAAAGGTTGTGGATCAGAGGAGATGATTGACCTAATAAGCAATACTCCTTGTAAGTTACCTGATGTGGCAGATAAACCTATTCAGTATATTTATGCACGATGCAGCTCAATAGGGTGGTACAGTGGTGCAGTGGTTTGCCCGGTCCCCTCAGGAGTTTCCTGGTTTGAATACCAGAGGTTGTTTGCTCTGTTGTGTTCACCTTCCTCCCAGAGTCCAAAGACATGCAGATTGGGGTTAGATAAATTGGAGACTCTAAATTGACCGTAGGAGTGAATGTGAGTGTGAACGGTTGTTTTTCTCTGAATGTAATGTATGTGGCCATACACCGGCGGCCTTTCTGGGATAGACCCGCCTCTCGCCCAATGCTAGCTGGGATTGGCTCCACCCCCCCTGAGACCCTCAAAGGATAAGCAACTAGGATGGATGGATATTTGTTGGTTTGGTTGGTATTGATGATGTCAGCAAACCTTTATACTGTTTTATCTGGAAAGAGTAACTTTGTGCAAGGAACACTGATGCCATCTAGTGTTGGACGGTGAAATTGCGAGTGCAGATTTTGTGTTTGGCTCTCAAGCATGCTTAATCTAACATGTCAATCATGATGGGAATTTTCAGAGGGTTTCTAAATAATCCATAATTCTTAATGGAGTAGTTATCTAATTTGATCCATTGCATGTGTTCATTAATCATCAAACGAAACATCTGGATGAATAAAACAAACCTCTACCTTCTGATCATTACTCTTTTTCAAACTCATGCATCAAGCCGTCTCGCACCTTTCCTCACTGACCTCAATTACCTTTGATGTGATCTGCTTGTTTCTCCTCTTGTTTTGATTTCATTTTCTCTGTATCGAATCGTCACGTGATCACACATCCTCCCTCCCTCTTCCTCTGTAGGGTCACGAGAGGCTTTCGCAGGGCGGCGTGGCCGAGTCGACTCCACACTCCTCCCGTCGATCCTACAAAGGCACGAGCACGGACTCCTCTCACCTCCACCTCGGTGCTGCGGAGACGCTGTCGCTGCGCACATCCGATCCCCTGCCCCAGAAACTACTGGCCCACTTGGGAGAAGGGGGCCGGGCAGACTTGTGCTCCCTCAGCCCTTACATGCTACGTCTCTCAGGGGCTGGATTCGCCTACTGCGCTCCAGGGCCCGAGACCTCTGTGTGAACAGGAATGCAAACTCCGAAGTCAGAATCTTGTGGGCTAAAACATGCAGCGTGTAGTACATGCAATCAAGATCTGCTCTTCAAGGATCACGGATTTAGAGAACATGTTCATGTGCATCAGAAGCATGGACGCTCCATGCTGAGTTCACCATGTGCATTTACGGGGATACACCTGAGTGAACAACCCTTTAGATATTCTCTTCCTGACTCCCCATCCTCATCCTTTTCATTTCCGTGTCCCTGTCTTAGTCTCATCAAAGTTCCTGCTCAAACTCTTACTTGAATAGGTCTAAGAACATAAGGGGACCCATGTGCGAATGTGCATCGTTTCTTGCACTATGTTACTGTCCTGTTTCCGCATGTCAGCAGTCGGACCCATTTTTACTCCTCGTCCTCATTTTCAGTTCCTCCACTTTTGTGTCCTTTTTTTTTTTTTGCATTTGACAACATTTATGTACAGTTACGTGGTCTGGCCAAGTCAAGGGGGAAGCCGTCAGGCTCAGCCCTTTAGGTGTGCGTGAGTGTGCATGTGCGTGAGTGTATGCATGAATCTGCCTGTTCTTGTACGTTTGTATGTGACACACCTTTGCCTTACAGGTAACCACACTGCAGCAGGCTAGGAGCCAAAGGAGAAATGTGTTTTAAAAAGAAAAAAGTAGAAGCAAAAGTGGTGTATTATATTACTAAGCCTTACACACACCCACACACATCAGCTGGAGGAGAGAAATGGGTGAAATCTGAAGAGGGATGTGCAGTATTCTAGCCGCCCTGCCTTAATTCATAGATTTTCAATGGATTATATTTCTAGGTCATTGTAAGCATGTCTGGAGAGAGCAAGGAGGTCTAGAGGGCATATATGTCTGGTACACTGCGCCTATTCCTCTTCCTTCCTTTCTTTTACCCTCACGACAGCGTCACGCTTAGTTTCCCTTCTTGTCTGCCGCTGTCGCATGTCGGATCTCTGCTGCATGCCAGCCCCTTGTCCTCCTTCGTCCAAGACATCATCGCTCATCTCAAACTGCATCAATTCATCTATAAAAAAGGAGCACACTGTACCCACTTGCGCGCCCACGTGGCCATGTTGGGTAACAGCAGCAGTCGTTTGGTTTTATTTATGATGTCTTGCCCCTCCTCACTGTTGCATTGTGCTCGTGCGTTTGCTGCCATGCTGGGTGTTATGCAAACTTAACGTAAGAATGTCCTGTAGTCAAATTATGATATGAAGGTTTTTTTGTTTCCCCGTGTTGCATTAGTCCATGAGTATTTTTCTGTATTGTTCTAAAATTATTGATGATGGCAGTCACTGTTTATGTATGGATGTAACTTAAAAAATCTTTTGATATACGTGTATTCTAGAGAGAAGGGGTGTAAATATAGTCTGTTGTCATGTTGGAGACTTGAATCAGCGATGCCACAATCAAATCAGTGCGAATGTTGGAACTGATTTGTCCATCATGTCCTCCAGCGGATGATTGTAGCTCATTATGGATGAACCTCCTTTCTGCATTTCTAACATCTGAAGTCCTCTTTTGTCCAAAGCATATCTGTCGTCGTTGCATCGCGAGTGACCGGACTCGGGAAGTCTTGAATGTCAGATTCCGAAGCATTTTTGTATGTTGTTTATACAGTTTATTTTCATACACATCACACATCTGCCAACATGTATAGATTCTGTATTTTTGATGATTTATCAGCCCGGCCGGAGGGGTCTGGAGTTTTTCTCACTCAAACCTCCGCGAGTGATTTTTTGACCCGCTGCGGCTCAACATCCTGACCTCAGTTGTTTTCAAGGAAAGGCCTTTGTACTTGTTATGCAGTGTCACTGTACTTTAATGACGTGATGGGGAATTCTTTGTAGTCATTCTTCACACACTGTTTTTTTTTTTGGTAGATCCTCCGCAGCTCAGTTTTTTCACTATTTCTTTTCATTTTTGTGTTGTCCATTGTGGAACTTTCTTTTGCTACTTTTGTATCCCAGAGAGAAGAGCTATATTTTAACTCCATTAGAATGTGTGTTTAAGTTTGTAACCAAAATGAGAGCATACGTATACGATTCATTAGAGATTTACCAATAGGTCTACACACTGCACTTTGTTCTAGAAGAGATCCGTTTCCCCCTGAAAACAAGGTCTACTGTCGTTCGACTGGGGTTTATATTATTCCTCACAAGTTATTTTTCTAAGAAGATTGTAGTCGGTGAGAGAGAGAGATAGAAAAAAGTGACCAAATAACTTGACAAGGAATGAACTGCGGGTGGGTGTCGGCCTCTGTCTCTGAATGGGTTTATCACACCAGCCTTCTAACTGCTGATCAGAATGTCAAACTGCTTTTCTAAGTCCATCAGCACAAGAGCAGGTGCTCGTCCCGTAACTCCTGAGCTTGGCAAAGGTCTGAAACGTCGACTTCGGTGCTCCGAGCAGCACGCCTCATATCATACCCTCAGTACAGCACTGTTTGTATTACTAAACAGGTTTTGAGATATTACTTTTTTTGTGCGGGTGGGTGGGGGGGGCCGGGGATACAGATTTTAAAAGTTCACTTGTTGACTTTTTTGCCAGCCTGTCTGTAGCAAATGAGGGCAAAGCACTGTATTGTCATTCTGCTTGTAATAAAGACAGAGAGAAAACTCTTGTCCTCTGATTCTGTGGTATATAAAAACGAATTTTTTGAATTTTTTTTTGTTTTTGTTTGTGAGCAAGATTACGCAAAAACTACTGAACGGACTTCCCTTACACTTGGTGTAAGTATGACACGTGGGCCAAGAAAGAACCCATTTGATTTCGGCATAGATCCGGACAAAGGACACATTTTTCATCACTGTCTTTAACATTTCAGGTTTTTTGACATTTTCCCAGTTTCCCAGTGAATAATTCATGAATATTGATAAAAAAAACCTCTATATATATCTATGAGTGTGTGAAATTTTGTGCAGCTTGATTGAATATAAGGGGACTGTTGGGCCTTGATGGAGGTATATGCTCTACTGAGTGCCATTCTTGTTTGTTTGTGACCAGTATTATGCAAAAACTACTCAACGGATTTCCACAAAACTTGGTGCAAGGATGGAACTTGGTCCAAGAAAGAACTTGTTAAATTTTGGCATGTGTCCGGACAAAGGACAAATTTTATTACTTTCTTAAACATTGCAAGATAAGGCGTTTTAGTTTTTACATTTTCACCAATTTCCCAGGAAGTGATTAATGTGTCTTGATGAAATAAATCACATGTATTTAGGGAACTGAAATCTATGACTGTGTGTAATTTGGTGTGACTCGATTGAATTTAAGAAGAAGAAAGTCTTTGTCACCTCATTATATTTAATAGGAAAATGGAGCCGGCCTTCCTTTAATTCTCTCAGAAATTCTACAGTAAAATCTTCTGAAACTTGACATACTGACAGTGAGAGTCATCATTAACAAGTGTGAGGGGAAATATCTTTGTCACCTCTTAAGGATTTAAAAATAATATTTAATTTGAGCAAGTTATGTGATGTAATGAAAGATTTGCCAATATTCCCTTAAAGTTTTCAAAAATTCCACAGTAAAATCTTCTGAAACTTGACATACGGGGGGGGGGGATCACCATGAACAAGAGTGAGGTGAAATATCTGTGTCACCTCTCAAGGGTTTAAAAAAAATAATGTTTGATTGAAGCTTGTCTTTTTTAAAAAGCATACACACTCACTGTCATTATACTTGTTAATGTCTCGTGTGAACAGTAAATAAATCGTCCATAATAAGTGACCTTTTTATTTCTCTCCAATCACCTGTACCGTAAGACCACGGATAGACGCGCATCAGTTTTCAGTGTTCGGCTGCTGCGCCACGTTAGTTTCCACTTCTCTGTTCCCTTGTACAAACACTAGTCTTCTTCTACCTGGTTGTTTTAAATCAACGTAAGAAAGTTCCCTCATATTTAGCATCACGCTGCCAGACTCACAATGGAAATGTTTTTAAAAAAGGTCGATTTGTAGCTTTTTAGACAAAGCTAACATGGCTAACATGGCTAACGTCAGAAGAGCAGGGAGCCATGGAGGTCTGGTGAGTTCACTTCTTTCTAACTCCACATTTCAACGTGTTTCCGTCTGGACCCACAACATTTTTTTAACATGAAGTCTCGAAAGTTAATAAAGTTAACATTTTTATCATTTATATTACTTGTGCACACAAGATATAGAAATGTCACCTTTCAGGACTTAAGGGCTCCCTTAAATTGTTTACATTTATTTGTATGACTTGGTTTGTTATCCTGTAAATAGTTTTCTATGAATAGGATCCTGATAAAGCCCTCAGATTCTTTATTAACTTTAGAAGATGCATAAATAATGTGAGCCAATTTGTTTATTTGTTACTGATGCCACACATGACAATATATTGCTTTATGTTTATCATGCAGAAGAATGATAAATATTGTGAGAACAATTTTTCAACTTGTTCACAAAGATAAAACATCTAACCTGTGAGGACTTTAAGGCCTCAGTAACATATTTTAACCCTCAAAATAATAATAATAATAATACATTTTATTTGTGTAGCACCTTTCATACAAGATATAAATCAAAATTAAAACATGTTAAAATGTAATTCATTTAAGTGAACATGTTAAATGACATTTAAAAGAAAAGGAAATAAAAAATGCATAAAAACAGAAAAGAAAGAAAGTGATAAAAAAAAATGATTAAAGCACAGGAGGGCGGGGAAGTGCAAGGTTAGCATAACTCCTAAAATCTATGATTAACACTTTATTCTATGTTTTTATGTAAAGTTAAAAATATTCTTTTTTTTCTTATTTAAGCCTGTTGAGCGCTAGTTGTTTTAAATAACCTATATAAATAATCTTCATCTTGAACTGACTTGAATTGAGAACACACTAAACCCTGTGAACAGACGGATTATAAAATAGGTGAAGTTCCCTCTCAATTCAATGAGCCTTTTAAAGATATATGGTCCTGGTTTGATGTGAGGTGTCTCAGTGTTGCACTGTCATGGATCATTGGTGCACGTAGATAGAACTGAACCGTTGTTATTAGTGTTGTTCTGCAAAGAAAAGTCTGAATGTTAACGGTGAAAAAAGGCATGTTGTGCTCGAGCTACATGTTCCTGCTTCATGAACTTGTTTGTCTTTTCTGACGACCTGATTGTAAGCAACCTGACTATAGTCCACAGAGTGTAAAGATAATATAGGCTAAATATAGAATTAATACTATCTATACACGCACACACACACACAAGACAGAAAGGTTTACACTCGGATATATACAAGAGAGTTGCAAACATCCAAAGCATGATGTTAAATAGCTTTATGTTTTATTTTACATCTTATAACAACTGTATATTTCTGGATCCAGCATTTTTCAAGCAAGACTCACGTCACTCACTAAAAGTCGGGACATACTGTGCCCTGTATTTTTTCTACAGTCTTACAACTGTTCTTGTTCCACCTATACTAATGGTTATGTGGTGTGTGTGTGTGTGTGTGTGTGTGTGTGTGTGTGTGTGTGTGTGTAAATAATGATAATCTTGTAGGGATTTATCAAAATGCTTGACCTGCTGATTATTTGTAGATAATCTTTACTCATTTCAAATCATTTCACAACCCCTAAAACTAGTAGAGGTTACCAAAGGGGAATAAACATTCATTCAACATTCTTTAAGACCTATGAATTGCAGTGTAGGAGAAATGAAACAGAAATATTCTCATTTATAAAGAACTACAGCCACTTTTTGTCATAACCATGTGTGATCACAGGGTGGCAATGCACCATAACCAATGATGAACAGTAGTTGTACTGCTTGTTTCATGACACAGCTGTTATGCATTTCCTCAACTCTAGGTGTCGCTGTTGTATCAGCTGTTTGTGGTGCACTGCACCCTGACCTTCATTTCCCCTCCCCCTCTCTGTCTGCCAGGTTCGTACAGGTTTGCCCCATCATGAGTGCTGAAGCCGAAGCATGCTTGTGCGAATGAAGCTACCGTCTCTATTGCTGGCATCCTGCGTTCTGCATCTCTCTGTGGAGGACTCGACTCTGCAGCTGAGCTGTCGCAGCCGTAGCTGCCTCAGCATCACTCACTCATGCGTCTCTGCCGCATCCTCTCCATCCTCGAGCGCATCCATTTGCCACAAGCATCCCAAGCTGCACACACCCCCTTCTTCTTGAATCTCTCTCCTCCGGCATCCGAGTGTCAAACAAGACCGCAGCCAGGCTCTCACATCCTGGGCTAGTTCACCCTGCTGCCTCTCCCTCTTTCCTTCTGCTGAGCTGGGCTTGTCACCACGACGGTCCCCATCTCCCGTCCTCTTCCACCATCATTCACTCTCTGAAGCTCCGGTAAAAACAGGCAAGCTGTCTCTTCTTCCCGTTAAAGTGTCTATCGGCTGGGCAGCTGGTCTTCCACTGTCCCTCTGGAGGATGATCCTGTGGATGAACACGGAAGAGATGGCCCTGGGGGAGCTGCTGGAGAGACTGAGGACCGTCACTCAAAGCATAGGTGGGTGACAAACACACACAACACAGAACAGCGGATTCTTGATGCAAACCCCCATAGAATCATTATCTCAATAAGATATGAAGCTTTGTTTTTGCAGGAAATCACACGATGTTTAATGTGCTGCTGTTCTGGGTGTTTCTGCCTCAGGCCAGTGTTTCTGTGACGAGACCTGCTTGTTCTTACAATGGGAAATGTGATATCGACCCATATCATTTGATCCCATAAGAGAAAGAAGCATCAGTAGTCACGCCACTTTTTGTGTTTGTCAGAACCAAGCTACTGTGTGTTTTTAGGGAGGTCCTATGTCTACGTCGATGTCCTTTCATACACACTAGAAGAGCTGCAGCAGGAAAAACGTTTCAGGCTTTTAATTCCACCTAATTCTATTTCTGACCCTTAGTTTTTTTAGATGACTCTAGGCTGTAGGTGTGATGACCTGACGTCGCTGCTGCATGTGTCACTACCAATGTCTGCTTCTCTTCTCTTTTGATCTGTAATCCACTCATTGCCTGCTTACTTCGTTTGGAGAAGCCATGGCTGCTCATTTAGTGACTCTTTCTAGCTGTATTCCTCACAACTGTGTGCATGCACTGCAACAATATATATGGTATGTGGAATGAGAAGGAATAGTTCTTAGTTAATATATTTATTGTGCACCACACTTTCCATTTCATTTGATTTTCAGGAGACGTAACATTTGCATCATTAATACAACATGGTGGGTTCTTGTTCAATTCTTTCCTTCTCAGTTGGTGGAAGAATGACAGGAGTGAGTGGGTGGGCATGAGGAAGGAGGGGGACATGGCTTTACCCTGGCTAGCAGAATGAAAATGCTCAGACTACGGATCTGAAGGTGATTTACTTGCCTCTTAGCTCCACTACAAAAATGGAGCGATAAAACAACAGTCATAGCTTGCTCTTTACATGCGCAGACATTTCAGTGTGAGCTGGTGCACTGAACGTTTGCAGTCCTGGTCAGCTTTCTGTTTGTAAGGCAGTGTGACAGGAATTTGCCGTGGCAGGGGGATGAGAGCTGTAATTGGCTCAGAGATGAGAGTCTAAGGCTGATCACAGAAGACAGCAGAGAGGAAGAGAGTGTGAGGAAAAGAGAGATTCAGGGAAAGAAAGTCAAGTGAGGATGAAAAGGATTTAGCATTGTCTAATCTGTTGAATTACTCCTTTTCCTTCGACTGTGTTGAAGTTAAAATGCAGAAAACGGAGAACCCCAGGTTTTTTTTTCCAACTCCCCTGAGAGACAGTCACAGACACATCTTGTGTGATTGTCTGAGCTGTGCTCGTAACATGAGAGCACATGCATTATCCTCAGAGTCATACAAATCATCTGTAAATGCTTTGATCCTGTCCTTTCATCCTGATCATCCAGTCAACAAGGGGGAGTGCTACATAGCACAATTTAGCTTAAACCCCAAAATAATTCCGGTGATGGATACATTTTTGCATTTCATTTAACTGTAAATAAAAAACAAACTGAGGTTTATGACAAATGGTCGGATAGAAACAAGACAAACAGTTGGTATGCTAACATCCATGTTAACATGCTTAACATGCTAAAAGAAAACCTGACCGATATGGATTTTTGGGATTGATATTAGGGAGTAAGAATTCTGAACATAATTACATCATAAGATCTTGTTATCAAACCTAAATGAACACTTAATGGATTACTAAAGTTATTACACTTCATCCAGAGGGGAACATGAATGTATTTACCAAATTTGATAGCAGTGAAATTTCCACCTTTTATTGTAGAGGAAAAGTGAAAAGATTGCTACAGTCAGTGGGATACATCACCTGGGAACCTTTAATGTCTGGACAGAATTCCATGGCAATCCATCCAACAGAGGCTGAGGTGTGACCTACTAGGTGACACTGCCCTCCATAGTCACGCCATTAGCATGACTGATCATATACATATGATATCATTAGCCATGACATGAAAAATGATGGACATTAAGTTCTACTGACCTCTGATTGGCCTTTTATTCTATAGGGGGATGATTAACCAGTTAATTGAAAATGAAAAACCACAGGAGACTAGTCAGATTTGAAAGTAACTGTTACTTGCAGCTCCAATCACAGACGGCTTTTCCTCTCCTCCACTCACTTTGACCTACTTCCAGTTGATTTAAAGGGACACATCAAGCTCAGTGCGTCACAGGTCTCAGCTTTCCCACAGCAATGTGTTCATCTGCAGCTGGTGATCCTCCTTATCATGTAGTAATATTCACATATGTTGTGGTTGAGAGGTTTACAGCTGCTTTGACTATTGTGGACCACACTGTGTTGTACTGTATGTAAAACATTACTTCTGATGGTAAAGACATGTTTTAAGGTAAGGGTAAGGGGTTAAACAAATACTGATGAAGGTTAAGAAATAAGTTGCCAAGAAATGAATAGAAGTTAATGCTATGTCCTCTGTCACAGACACAACTGTCAATGATTATACGATTGCAGCGCAGCAGTCTTTATTGATCAAATGATCCTTATTCATATTGGTTGGATGGAAAGCCCACAAAGGAAGCTTGATTATCAGATGACCAGATCATATGTGAGACTGTATTGTTAACGTGTCAGGTGCCTTTATAGTTTGAGGTCAGAGGTTCATTCAGCTGCACTAGGTGAGCTGTGCTGTTCACCCTGCAGGCAGACCAGGTGCACAGCCAGATGGATCCAGCAGCTCACCATTAGTCTCCAGCTAGGCAGCTACAGAGTCGACAGAGCCAGGCTAGTCACAATTCATTGTTACAATGCCTGTAGAGGAATTTGTGAGCTTTATGTTAAATGCCACCTGTAATTTTGCTGCAGACTCTTATCTACTGAATGTTTTTATTTGCTTTCAGTGTTTGTCAATAGAAACAATACAAGGAATGTCCGGAAATTTTTACTAATGCAAATTTTTAGTAATGCTAATGTAATGGCTCTTTGCATGGCTCCATCTGTCTGTCTGGATTCGCTTTGATCAAGACTCTCAGGGTGAAACTCCAACTTTAGATGAAACATAATATCCCAGATCCCAGACTGAATTGTCATTGTCATCTGATTTAGCTCCAAGTACTGTCGGTCCAATTTACAGGCTCACAGAGCCACTTGCTTGTAGACTCTTGTTTTATGTATTTGAAGTCCTTTGTGTATTTCATTAGCCTCAGCCACAATTATTAATGCATTATGTATGAGCCTTAATGGTAACTTGTGGGGAGAAGAGGACCGGTGTTTGAGCAATGTGTGCATGTGTCTGTTTGTGTCCAATATGCAGACACTTAAATGTGAAGACGGTGCGGGTGCAAAGACTGAGAGGGGGTAACAAGCTGGGGTGAATACTGTAAAGGAATAATGAGACCTTATTAAGAGGGAGACTGGGGAAAAAACATAGAGGGGTGACAGACGGATGGCGAGGGGGGGGTAATTGTCGTTCAATAGGAAGCTGATGTTTTGTGTCTCGTCCCATGCAGGTCTCATCAGTATGTGTGAGAGTGCAGCTCCGCTCTCATTCCTACTCTAAGCCTATAAACGGCAAGCGGCCTTTTCCTTGCCAGCTTTTAATACACAAACACACACACACACACCCTTGTTCAAGAAGCCTGTCGGAAACCACGTCCTCTCCTCTCCCCTCCCATCAAAGGTGAACCTCAGTTTGTTCGTCCACCTCGGGACAATTTATTACTAATAAATTGCAATTTCTACCTATGCAGTGTTTTTTATTCGTTTTGCATCATCAGGAAGAAATGCAGGAAATAATCTGGGCTGATGGAAGGAGGGAAAGAAAAGGCAGATTAGTGAAGGAGTAGGGGAATATAATTAGCCTGAGCAGCAGAAGGGGATTTGTGCTCCACCGGCTGCCCTCTGCTCCTGCTCCCCACTACCCTCCTCCCCTCCTCCCCTCTCATCCTTCCTTGGAAACCTGCGCTGCTCTGAGTTGTTAATAGTTGCACTGTCTGAGCTGCAGAGCTGCATCTCACCTCCAGTGTTAACAGTGTTTGCTTCAGAGGTTCTGCAGACAGTGACTCAGCTCTTTCTGGTTCTACCCACATTGCACTGTGCTGTTTCCTGAAGTCCCCAATGTGGCTCTGCAGAGGACCCTGGGCTTGTCTTATATCTAGCCGATGCAGACAACTTCTCACAGGATGCATGTGAGAGCTTGTCGACTTGATCCTGAGTGCCCTGGAACATTGCAACAAAGAAAGGATCCTTCCCATGCCTGCAATTGGGAACTGCATTTTGGAGTTTATTAGAGTGTGCAGCAGAGCTTTGCAGGTGCAGGTGCAGGTCTCTCTGGATGACAGAGTCTGTTTGAGTGTGTGAGACCAGCAGCCAGCTCTCATGTCTCTGCATGAGTTTCTGCGGGAGGGTGGTGAGGCGTCGCACCGGCTCATGAACCGGCTCAGTCATCTCATCCAGAACTTGGACATCTCTGGACTGGGCACTTCTTTTCCTTTTAGCCCTGCCAGCAGGAAGAACTCCTGGAGCTACTGGGATGGTAAGAGGAGATTGCATCGTGTGAGAGAGTGAATGGGTGCACTTTTTGCAACTTTTTTCCAGCATTGGAAAGTTGCCTATGAGATTACATGTCTATGTGCATTAGCTTACATCTGAGTGTGTGTGTGTGTGTGTGTGTGTATTATATTCCTGACTGATGCTCTGAACAGAGTTCTGCAGGGCACCATGCCCAGAGCTTGACACACTGTTTCCTGTGGGCTTCCCTTGCTCCCCACTTGGCTGTTTCTGTGTCTTTCTTTGTGTGTATAACAGTTTGTGACTGTGTGTGCAAGTGCGTGGCTGCGCAGCTTAAACAACCTCCCCAGTTTCCAACATGCTCATCCCAGAGGCTGCCTTCGCATTTTTTGCTGTCGCAGTAACCGATTTTTCAGCAAATGCAGAGATTGGTGGACGCAGCAACTTACCAGCAGACAAGCTGGTGCAAAGGAGTGGGAACTGCTGATTAAAGCTGCTGAGTTTGCAAGTTGATGTCCTCACAGGCAGATTGTTGCCACTCGGAGACCTTGATTTGGCCACTGCATAGGAAAGGACTCAACACTAACACACAAGGAAAAAAAGCATGGGGAGGAAAGCCAAGAGGAGAGCTTCTCAATGGGATAGCGGGATGCAGATGGTCCCACTGAAGCCACGTGAGTCAGGAGACGTATGGATGTTTTATTTGTCTTTATGAGTAGGCTACTTGTGTATTTTTATCCTGCGCATTTAATGTGGGGGAGGAGGTATGGTGATCAGTATGTCCGTCCCTACATTCATCCGTCTGTCTATTCTTTTTGTTTCTGGAGCAGAACCTGAAAACCATTTAGACTTTTTTCATAAAACTTCACAATTATGTGGTTATGAGGTAGTTAATGGTGAGTTTTGATGTTTGGGGATTAGTGGGGGGGGGTCATACCATCTCCTGATTATTTTGTTCTATTGTAGGACAAGCTGACTCTGTGTCTGCGTGTGAATTTGTGCATATGTAACCTACAACATAATGCGCAGTGAGATAACCTTGCAAGTTCATTAAATGTCCATAGCATTTTTGGGGGGGTTTTGTGAGGCAGCTTCATTCATCACTGAGGTCATCCTCTGTTATTAATGTTTATTCTGTCCTTGTGTATTTGATACTGTATGATCCAAGCTCTTTCTATACCTGGCTCTCATGGATTGAGTATATACATTGTGCACATGTGTGTTTCTGCCTATATACATGTGTGTGTTCTGGCTTTCATGCACCTATAGGAATGCTGTCCTTGTCTGATGGTTGTACCTTAAGCCGTGTAGTTTCAGGGAGAGTTCTCTTTTCCTTTCCTCTCCAGCTCTGTTAATGTCATTAGTGGTACAGAGAGTTCCGACCAGAGTGGAATCATGTTGTTCACTCTTCAGTCGTTTGGTTTTAGCCCCGGAGGCCACAAAGCATTGATTCCACATGTAAATCTGTGATAATAGGGACCTTCTTATGTGTTAAATTTGGATTATATGATATTATGTGTTTGTTTAATTTGTAGGTTGCACACAGAAAACTTCCACTTACCGGTTCTTAAAATGATCTGTATATCAGAACAAGTGGAAACAATCTAAAGCAAATCAACATGTCTTGTTTTTTTATAATCAAATGATACGGAATCAAGTGGGATCTTAATGATTGAATTTGTAAAAAGGAATCACAAACGTGTCATATTGGTATATTTAGAATAGTGTAAAGCTACTACTCCTGCTTCTGTCCTCTGAAGTCTGTGGAGATGAACCTCTTCCTTTTCCTCCCTTTTACAGATTGTGCTTTTCCTTACTGAACCGAGAATCTAAACACAGAGGGTGTAGTATGTTCCTCATGTTTCATAGTGACAAACATATGACCCTATATAAAGTGGCTTGACTTGAGGACTTATTAATAATTAATTTGAAAAAAACACATTTGACAACGTTGGCAGTTTGGAAACCAGTGAGAGATCATGTTGCTGTTGTCAGTAGAGCTCTGAGTGACTATAACTACAGTGCAGGAGTCATGAGCAATCCCAAACTTAGGACAACAAATTTGCAAAATGTTGAGGCAATCTCTTGCCATAATACTGAAAAACATGAACTTTCTGTCATTGTGTGATATAGAGTTCCTGATGTATACATGATTGAATTAAAGCAAAGTTCATGTTTTTCTCACACTCTTAATCGGTGTGTCTAATGGAGTAAGACTGTGAGTTAATGTGTCAGTTTGTCCCTTTGTTTGATCACTTTAAGTTGTGCAGTTCTCCACCGTAATCGCTTTAGTTTTTATCCCTCAAGGTTTATGGCACTGATAACCTCAAGCATGACTTTGGTCATAGAGTAAACACTGACACACACACACACACACACACACACACTCTCTCTCTCTCTCTCTCTCTCTCTCTCTCTCTCTCTCTCTCTCTCTCTCTCTCTCTCTCTCTCTCTTCATACATTTACAAGCTCATGCACCAACTCAACACAAACATGCCTTGCTTGGACGTTTTCGCACCATTTCACATCTTTATGTGACTGAATTTGGACACAGAGCCGTGTCTCTTGGCTCCTTTCGACAGAAATCTATCTTTTGCACAACTCATTGAAATGGAATCTAAATTGCCACATTCTGTTAAGAAACAGTGTCTGTCTTTGAGAGGTCTCATTAGAATTAGGTCTTTCAGTAAGTTTGTAAGAATGGGGTCTTTTGAGTGGTCTAAACAAGAATAGAGGCTTTGAATGGATGTGGCCAGTGAATGGTTACATGGGGATGCAGGCAGTGTTTGAATGAGTTGGTGAGAATGGAGGCTTTGTACTTTTGGTGCACATATCCTGAGATAAGGCAGACGAGGAGGCCTGGGCTTTGTTAGTGTAGGTAAATGAGCCCATGGAGCTGCTGCACCTTCCTAACCACTGTGACATGACATACGGTGGCATGACCTAACTAAGAACTTCACATTTTGACTTTCTGGATATATCACGGAGTCGGGCTAAGTCACACATTAGCAGGTTGGAGGCATTGCTATTGAGCCAGGAGGGGTCAGGTAATTGTGCTTTCAGGGAGGGGTAAGGGTAGTCAGGCAAGGAGGGAGGGTGGGGCTGAGTTTTACACTGTAGCTTTTGTCTACAGGCAAAGTAACCTGAGGTTGCAATGGGAAGTCCTCACAGTCACTGAATGACTTGCTGCAGGCTGAAGAGCACCTGCCGGAGAGTGACGGGCTGAATGTGCATCCTAAGGGAGAGTCTGAGTCAGAATGAGAGGAACATTTTTGTTCTGAAACCTTTTTGCGAAACCGCATGGAACAAGTGTTACGGACGAGGAGTGAACTAAAGGCAGCCTGCAGGATGGGAGGAGAGGAAGTGGCTGATTCAGGCCTCTTGATGGAGGAGGATGTGGAGGTCGAGTTAGACTCTGGGTTTTGCATGGAAGCAGATTCAGAGCTGAGTGAAGCGGGACGGGTGAGTGCAGGCTCTGATGAATGTCCAGACACGGAGGAGCTGGCCTGGTTTTTGATGACCGGGCACATTGACGATGAGGAGCGAAGAGAGGGACGCACAGGAGAAGATGTCCGGGGTCAAACTCAAGAGGAAGGAGAGATAGATGCTGACTCAGAGTCAAAAAAAGAGCCAAAAAAAGTAAAAAGTGGAGGGACTGGTGATCACACTGAAGAGGTGAAAGAGACGCAGGGAGCGCTAGGTGTGTGTTTGTCAGCAGAGGAGAGTTGGGGTCATGTGCGGATTTCTCTGGAGGAGGTGGAAAGATACTACAGATTTTCACGCTACTGCAGATGGCTGCATGGTAGGTGTCAGAAATCAAGTTATTGTTTTACCTTCTGTTTTTCTCTGTCTCACATGATAACTATTCCTCTGTTTTTCTATCACCATACTGTATTTGTTTGCAGTTTTTCCTTATTCACAGTTTGGGGCTGCCACTTCTCTTCTCTTCTGTCTGTCGTCTCCACCTTTGGTGAAAAATGCTGCATTTGCCAATTGTTCCTTTCACGTGATTGAAATCTGGAATTTAATTTAATGGTACAGTTTCAGCAATATCTGTTTTTTCGCCTGTTGAAATCTGCAACACCGATAAGAGGAAACTCACAAAGGAAGCAGATGCTCTGGCTCCATCTGTGCTTTGTGGATCTATTTGGGAACATTGCGATATTCAGAAAGAACCGTGGGTAAATAATGCTGTGGAAATAAGTCTCTATGTAACAGAAGATTAGAAGATTAGATTTCTTTTAAACATTTCATTCATTTCTGTAGATTGATTTTTTTTTTCTGTGTAGCCTCCCACCTTTTTAGATTTGTTTGTTAGATCGCCACAATTGTCAACCATTACCATGGGCATTGTTTTAGTATTTCAACCTTCATCTGAACCCTCTCACCCCTCGCCTTCCTTCATGTTATTATACAGACTCTTGTCAACGCTATTTAGTGCTTTATCTCTGTCACTCCTCCTCCACCATGACCATGAATGTAAGCCCCTTATTTCTACTTGTTGCCCTCCCCCACTTTGTTTGGGCTTCCTCCGTTCCTCTCCCAACTATGATCTGTCCGAGAGTGAATTATAGTTTTAGAATAATTTAAAATTTCTTATCGAAAGACGGGGAAGAAACGAGCACTCTAGCTGAAGAAGTTTCTTTCTTAAACATGAATTAACAATCTACTAACTTCCTTACTTCATAGTTTTTGATGTTTTTCCCTACATGTGTGTTTTGGTCTTTTCTGGCCCAGTGAAGCAGGATTTCAGGCTTCTGCTCTAGTTTAATCTTTGTATTAGAGGCAGGCGGTCCAGGTGTGTGACTGTGACCCACTAATGTTTGACTTGTCACCCACAAACATAAACGTGAGTGGACACTAATCCCCATCTTTAAGCCTTTTAAAGAACATTAGCGCCTCATCCAGCTGGTGGTGTGTATGGTGGTGCGTGTTTGAATGTTGGAATGAATTTATGTTGGGGGTGTGTATTTTATAATTAGCAGAATTACAGTAAATGCATTGTGATTTATTTTTTTTAACGACGTTTTCACCAGTTTCCCTGTGAATAATTCTAGATCTCGTTCTAGATCAGGCACGTTTAGCAAACTATCTTTGAGTGTGTGCCGATTACATTTAAGGGACTATTGGGCCTTGGGTGAATGTGTGAACTCTACTGAGGGACTTTCTAGCTGTAATACAAAACAGGCAAATGTTAGTTTGATAAACACTAAAAGTACGTTAAGCTGTTATTCTCTATCAGCTTTATGATTCTTATTTACCTTGAGAGGGTGGGACCAGTCTGAGTTTCATTTAAACCACCTCCGAGACAATAAAACATCGACAATACACGTGATATCTTACACATTCCCCCCCAAACTCTCATTAGATCATCGTGACGTCACTGATACTCACATTGATGAGTAAACATTGAAGGAAATAGACGGGAAAGACACTTGAGTGGTTTCACTGTCTTGTGCTTTTGTTGGAGCTACAGTAGCATCTGATACAGGCTCTTCCTCTCCCTCTTCCAGATGGCCTGAGGGGCCTTTAAGTTGGATAATACTGTGTGAACGATGACTGTTTGTTTGGAAGGAGGTCGGTGCAATGCTAATGAGAAAGGTGGGATCGGGGAAAAGCAAAATACAGTGACTGAGACGCGACTGAAACTCAAATCTGACATCTTTCAGGAGGGGGATTTTTCTGTAACAGAATAGCCTCTTTCCATCTCGCTGGCCTGGGTGGGGGTTCGGTTGTGTGTTTGATTTGATACGTGTGGGACTTGCTGGGGGCAAGGCGTGGTCGGCTGAGTGAGGCAGGGTCACAGACTGGAAACTGCTGGAGGTTTCTGTGTGAACTTGCATCCGCCAGGAGCGTGTCAGCCCCTGCGAGCGCTCTGCAGGTGACCAGACGCTTTCAGCTTTGTGTCCAAACACCTCAGGCTCCACTGCTTTACTAAGTTACAAGCATCACAGATGTGGTCATAAATCCAGTCTCATTCCCACTCACCTGGCTTCTGTTGAGCAGCCCCACTGGTGCTCACACCCTTGCTTCAGGTTCATTTCAATGAAAAGAAGAGAAGGAAGCTGTGTCTCATGTAACAGAAGTAGATATCAGTAGGTCACTTGCCCCTAATTAATATCTGTTATCTACAGACGCTAATGGAAATGCTATCCAATCAATTGAAGAGACGGTGGACAGAAGGTCAGGTAATAATAGAAGACACTGGTTTGACAGATAATTTTTCTGAAGGCAAACACAGGCACGGTCCATGAGAATGTGTGCACAATCGATAATGTTTGTCCAGCAACAAGGAGGCTTTTAATTTATAATAGATGAGCTTGTGCAGTATCATAAACAGAAGCATTGTCAGTGGAGGAGGAGAGGAAACAGATTTACAGAAACTAAGTGAGATTGTAAAGCACCTTCAATCCCAGCAGGTTAACCAGGTGTTAATTCCAGGTTTGCAACTGCTTATTTAGTTATCTGCTGTTGTATAATGGGTGCAAATTACTGAACACTATGAATGTGTATGTATTCCTGGACATTGTAGATTAACTATCTACTGCTGTTGTTAAATGTAAACCCACCTAGTGGAAGTTTAGGAATATGTGTTGCTCCTGTCTGTTTATTGCAGACCACGTTTCCCTCCTGTTTTCTATCCAACATTGAAGCTTAAACTCTAAACAACATCAGGAAAATAGCAAATAATTCAGTGGACCACCAGATTCAGACGACCCTTTTCAGATGTCCATACTGGGTAGGTGGGAGTGTGGGTGGGTGCGTGGGTGGTTAGTTCAACGACACCATCCACAAATACTTGTTGGCTGACTTTCCTGAAATGGTGGAGCGTCATAGAACATGGCAACAACAAGATTTTTCACAGTATTCCTGCTTTCAACTGCAGTGTCTTGTAGCACCAAATATAAATGTAATTATTTGTTTGGGACGGATGCACTTACATTTTTTGATGCCCTATCACTTGTTCCTGTCAAAGAAGTGTTGAAATGCTCATGAAACAACAGTGATGCATAAGCGTACACATGCAGAAACACAGGTCCGGTCCTTTAAATCTCCTGATTGGGTAAAACCTTTTGATTAATGTTGTTTTGACACAACTGACATGGCACCAGCGGGTCTGAGGAAGAAGGTTTAGAAGAGGCCAAACCAAGACAGCACACTTGAATCAAAGAGTGTTATACTTGTAGATTCGACAGCTTTGTGACCGCATAGGGATGAAAATGTAGTAGCTGTTAGAGTAGTAGCTGTTAGTTTTAGTCTTGAGGTCAGAGAATGCATTTCGTCAAAGACAGATCCCAACAAAAACGCATATACAAGTGTGTGTGTGTGTGTGTTTTGGTCACCGCTTTGGGACCTTTTCCAGCATAAACACTGACCTTCTCAGGACATTTCTGAGTTCCTGGTTAAAGTTACGGTCAGGCATGAGTTGGTCTTGGTTAAGGTTAGGGATAAGGGTTTCGTCAGTCTGAATAGACTTCAATGCAAAGTCCTAATAAAGACAGCTGCCCAAACCTGTGCGTGAGTGGGAACTCGGAGCCCAATATCTAACCAATATGCTCTGTGGGCACCAAAATACTGCTGGACCCCACAATCTGAACCGGCTGTTAGAGAGTTAAAAGTTTGTGGTCTGGGAAAGCACTATGTGAAAGACAGGTTCCCACAAAGACAAGATATACGAGGGTGTTTGCGTTGGAGAGAGAGGCAGCTAATGAATGTCAGAGTAGTAATACCTTAAGGCTGAAGTCACCTGATACTGCTTCTCAAACAAAGCGCCACAGCAAGTCTTAAGGGTTTGTTTAAACTGCACTCAGAGGGAGTGCTCAGTGTGAACGAAGACACGGATACAGTCCCACTAACATAAAGGAAAAAGAGGAGAACAACATTCATAACACAGAGGAATATATGTGAGATTCTGTGATGGACAGACTAGGTAGATGTGTCTTTGGCTGAGCACCGCTTTTCCGTGTTTCCCAGAACAGGTACAGTGACATACGGGGCAAGCTCTCTGGATTAAAATATGTATTCATCTATATCTTATCAGTGTACAGCTGTTTGGATATCATTGTTTCTTTGTTTTTGTAGTACGAGAGTTTATTATTCTGGTACAAAAACCCTCATTCAGGTAAAACAAAGGAAGAGAGGAACTTCATAAAGTATTATATCTCTAAATGTCTTTAAAGCAAGGAGCACAAGTCCATTGAATTTACATGTAATTATGACCTTTCCCATTTGTCATGCTCCACCTTCCTCAACATTAGGGGGATAGAAATAGCTGGGGCCTATCTATCGATCATATGAAAATGTGAGTTGAAAATGAGTGCTTTCCCTAAACTTATATGAAGCATAATATCATTTTTTGGATTGATAGTTATCATGAGCTTTACAAATTAGCGGAAAACATTTCCAGTGTTTCAGTGTCGCGGTGACTCATTGTAGACTATGTGAGGAAACTAGGGCAAACAGCCAGACCAAGAAGAAGAGTCAATATTGCTCTTACTGTTACTTTCATACATTTACAGAAGGAAATGTCTGTGACTGTGAGAAACTCCCTCCTGTAATTTGACTTTTCGGCTCCTCCTTTTCATATGTGGCTGCGGCCTTATTTTTTATCTGAAGTACAGTATCATAAGAGAGTTTGTGCACAAAAGAGATGTTATCACACCTGCAGCTCTCCAGCCCTGGGGATGTGTTTTGAGCAAGAAATGCTTTTATACAGAAATAGAAATGAAATTGAGAACTGAAGAGGGCAGAGCTTCATGTTTTTATGACCGAGCTGTACCTGCTCTCACTTAAAATGTGGTCTCTGCGCTTCCATGATGCGTACAGAGGCTTATTTGGGAACTAGATATAAAATATGCAGGTATCTTCATATTCCTCCATAACTGAGGCTTTTATTTTCTTCACTGGGACTTCGTGAAATGACAATGATTGTTTCCTTTTTGAAAGTAGCTTGTCAGAGCAGTGTGCCTGCTTATGTTGATTTCCCTCAGACTTTTCATTACAAAATCGACATTTAACAGACGGTTTAGTTCAAGGAGACTTAAAACAACAAAACTTTAAATACATGCCTGCTTCGTTTGAGGATACAAGACACGAATCCAGTAAAATGAACGTGAATGAGTTTTATTTACTGCTGGAGGATAAAAAAGTTATCTTCCCAATACATTTTGATACTGATGCACAATGAAATGAATCATAAATTGTATTCACCTTCTTAAATATATAATTAGATATGCACATTTAGCTTATGTGAACGTGGAAGCAAAGAGTAAAGCTGTACCATCAAACTCCAACAATAAAGTACTGTACGTCGTACTGTATTGATTTCTCTGTTCCAAGTTGAACTGTGGCCGGTTTTCATTCAAAGGTTTCTTGATACATACCCTGAATGTTGCATGGAGTTTATTTAAGTTTAATGTCTAGTATTCCTGAACACAAGCAGCAGTCAGACCGATTTTAATCCGTGTAAGCTCAACTCTCTACTTGTAACATATCCCTATTTCTGCTTGTTCTAATGAATTATACTACATTGTATTGTATTTACCTGCTTCCCCAATATATTACTGTAAGAATTCCCTCTACATGTAATGATATACTATTGTGTACACTCAGCTTGTCAACAAGCTACTGGCTAGACTGCTAAAGCCTCCCCTCCTGCCCCCCTCGTCCATTGGGTGTCTGTCCAATTACCAGTTTGAGTCCTGGTATGACCAGATTCTCAATTTCCCTACTGAGAGAATAAGTCTTAAATCTGATTATTTTAAATCCTTATGAAGCGAGTCCATGGGGGGGCAGAGAGCCGTAGAGGGCCAAGTTAGTCAGGGGTCCAACAGAGAGTTTAATAAAACAAGTGTGTGGGGTCGAACAACCAAGGTAAATTACCATGATGAGTTCTCCAGTGTTCATGTGATCACCATTAACCTTAATGTACTGGAAATACTACTGCTTTAGATTTTATTTTATATCTTCAAAAGTTTTTTTTTAGTTTTATATCTGCCTGTATACACTACATACAGTAATGAATTATTTTACATTGCCTAAAGATGTTGATTACATGCGAATAGGTCAACTATTGTGTCATATTGTAAACACAGAAATGAAACAAACGTGATAATTTAACAGACCTGAGAAGCTTCATCTTCAGTTCTGATGTGTCTAATAAATATATATATATTTTTTTCTGTTTTTCAGATGAAATCATGGAGCTGGACAGCAGCCCTCTCCACGCTGTCGACATCACCCCTGACCTCAAGAAGCAGTTCGCCTTCCTCTCAGGTGGCTTGTCTTTCTCTGTGTGTTACACTGTATACGGACGTGTGTGTCTATTCTCTCTTCATCACCATTTTTGCCTCAACGCATCCTCTGTCTGTCAGTCTATTTCTTCAGTAACTCAATCATCTCTCACGTCTTTTCCATTTGGGGAGTCATTTCTATGTTAACTCTTCTATTTGATATTTGCATAGTTCCTCTCAACAGTTTTGTTTCTGGCCGTAAACGATTTGCTATTCAAATGTCATCTTCCTCCTTTTCCTCTTCCAGATACAGTACCTGCAGTTGTTTTGCTACTGTTACCTGATCTGCATTTCACTTACTGTCTCTAAATGGCCAGGTCATGAGAAACGTCATGTTTCGGTCCCAACAAGTGTCTTTTCACAATATTTGAGCTTTCTGTAGCAGAATTGCTAAATTATCATATCTATCCTTACAGTACTGTAAATAAGCTGATGTGTGTGTGAGTCTGTGTCAGTCAGAGGTGACCTTGTGATTGCTGCAGAGCCAGGAACCATTTTCTCGCAAAGATCAAAGCAGATGTGAAACCATGACCATGCACTTGCTGTTGCCATAGTGACGAGAGAAGAAAAGGCCGACAGATTGATATTCCAGTCACATGCGCTGACAGAGCAGCTGTTCCACATAGTGTGTGTGTTTGTGTGTGTGTGTGTGTGAACAAGTGACAGGGTCCAAGAGGAAAACACAAGCTTCTCTGCAACAGTTTAGTATTTTGTTTTTCTCTGGTTATAAGTGGGCAGGGTTCAGTTTGAGAGAGTTGATGTCACATGTCTCTGAGCAGCCAATCAGGGTCAAAATCTAATTGTACTTGTGGGTTTTTTCAGGCAACAAATCTAATCTGATCCAACAGTATACCAGGGCAGTCCAGAGGAAGCAGATGCGCCGTTTTTTTAAATTGTTAAACTACTCATAATCAATTAAAAAGCGTGATTTCCAATTGACATCTTAGATTGTTGCTAATTTTGTTATGAATTAGAGACAGAGATTTCAGATTTGAAACCAGGGGCTTGATGGGTAAACAAAGAGACATAAGATAAGATAAGGAAATAATATAATTTTTTTTAGTACAAATCACTTCATTTATTTTAACATTTTAAATCAACTGTTGACACTTGAGGAGCTTGAATCTTCCTTTTTTTTCAATTCCTTTATTTCAATTTAGGCTTAAGTAACAATAGAAGTAGTAGAAGTAAGAGTGTATTTTTTTTTTTCAATATTAGCTTACAATGTTATCATAAAGAAAAAAGAGAAAAAAATTGGCAATAAATTTGAGGAAAAAGAGGAAAAGACAACCAACAGGAAACAATTGACAGAAAAGAGAAAAAAATCTAACTGTTATCAAGACTCTGTCAGTTTCTTATTTCAAATTGATGTTAATAATTAAATCAATAATTTTAAATTATTGCTGGTTGATGTAAGCATATGAGACATAATAGTTTGTTTTCATAGATTCAGATTTTTTTTTTTTTGAAGATGAAGAATCTGCTCTGTCTCAACTCATCAGTCACGTGGTTGTCAGTGCCCCCCTGTGGTGACTTTTTATTCATACTCTGTGCTTTTCTTTTATTTACTGTAACAAACTGAAATACAGTTTCCTTCTTATAGTGATTGACAATGTTCTTAACAGCAGCACAGAAACCAAACCAACCATGATAACTTTAAATGGGGTTTCTTTGCCTCATATATAATGTCATAATGTACTGTATGTAATGTAAACATAGTATATAAGTATATTCATAATATATATTTATATTCATGTGGAAATTGCTGTTTTCTATTTTCTTTCTAGGGGGTAGAGGAGATCATGGCAGCCCAATCATTGTGTTCCCAGAATTCCCTGCATTTGGAGACATCACAGATAGAGTGTTTCACAACGTGCTGACCTACCTGACAAGTGTTCCCAGGTAAAGTCCCTCACTGGCTGATTGAACACACATTCTGTTATCCACACCTCCCTTTCCTACCTTTTACATCCCGTCTGATTTTCCCTTCAAGCTTTTTCCTGTCCTCCTTTTTTTTTTAACAACATCCACTCCCCTCGTGTCACCATCAGCTCGTCTCCTCTCTCTTGTCTCTGCAGTCCTGTGATAAAGTTCGAGTGTGTTTGAATGTGCCGGACTGAGGTTTTTTCTGTGTGTAGTCTGCTTGTTCTTTGGTTTTCCTTCAGTCCAAAGAAGCAAATGAAACACAGAGGTGGTAGAGATCTGAGAAGATGTTTTTGTGCTGGACGCCGCCAGTAGGTGGCAGTGGACACTTAATCACAGCTTCACTTCATGAAGATCATGATGCAGAGGATTTTCTCAGATAATATCACAGATATCTGCAAAAAGAGGAGAGGGTTGTTATTCCTGCATTAATGATACGGCCAAGTCATAATCCAGGGTCTTTATCTGTCGGCTGCAGATTGTCTTTGTACACATGGGCAGACCACATGAGACTACGGGGGAGGGGGAGAAAGTATAAGACCATCTTTTCTTCTGAATATCCCCTGGAAAACAATTTCCTCTCATTTCCTCACGGTTCATTTTTATGTTTTCTTTGATATTTAGTTTGTCTGCTTCTTGGTTCTATCCCTTCTTCGTGACTGTCACGCCCTTCCTTCATCCTTCCTATGATGGAAAAGTGTGTAAAAATAGAAACTGCAGCGATTCAGACTTTTTGAATGTGAATAATGCAACAGACAGCTGAGCAGAGCTGAGTTTGGAGATGCCCCCGTTTTTATACATTTTAGTGTTTAAAGCTCTTTTTATGTCTGTATAGCTGATCTTGCATTGCTTACTCTTTTCGTCAAAATAATTATTAAATTATCTAATCCTATTTCAGACTTTTTATTTCAATCAGGATTTAGCTTTTCTTGTGACCAGAATATCAACTTCTGAGGAATGAGACTTTATTTTCATTTCCCAAATCCTGGCTGAAAAGTAGCTCACAGTCAGGTATAATTTCCACGTCTCTAAATTCACCTCCTCCACGGTCTGTTAGAGGTCACCAGTGATCTGAAGGAGGGTCGTCCACAGAAGCTGTTGTGGATACAGAAACAGATGGCTGGAGCTACCTGAGGGACCCGTACCCCTGACAGGGCACAGTCCACAACCAGGGGGCAAATGTATTACGACCTTGAACAGCTGCTACTAGTTTCAAATGAATATCTCTCGATCAATATCAATTGCAGAAGTGATTCCTAATGTTGATTCTGCCATTCCCTACATGCTTGTCGTCATATTATGTATTAACTATAGCTTATAGCTGTGTCCTTGCACAGACCATGTTCCCACCTCTTTCCCTTATTTTCTTTTTTTATCTCTCCTTTCTTAATGTGCATTCTTGCGTGGATCTAGTTTGGTTGGATCTTGTCAGTACTGTACAAAGCAAAGGACACTTTAGATGTTGCATCACTATATTTTGTATTCTTCAGTTATTCTTCCATATTGTGGTCATTGCACAGAGGTGTGGGGCCACACATGTAAAACTCATATTAGTCCCTTGTATGTATCACAGAAAATAACAGTAAGGTTTATAAATAATGTCAATGTAAGAGAACATATGACTGTTTAGCAAGTCACATGTGTTTAAAACTAAAGATTTAGTTGAAATGGAAATGAAATGAAAGTTTATGTTGATATCAAATGACGAGGATTATAGAAGGAAGTATCATTTTAAAAGTCCATATCCATGCACTACATTAAAGCAGGTGTGTATTTCTGTATATAGGGAGAAACTGTGTAAATCTTTCAATTTAAAATGTTGCTCAAATATTATTCAATTAAAAAATATATAATAAGAAAATAATGAAACTGAATGAACTTGCTGAGTAATATTTATTTTAGGATGACGGCTATTGATTAATGTATAGTTGATTTGTTATGTTAAAAGAAAGTAAATCCAAAAAAGGGATGGCCATCTGTATTTATGTTATTTATAAGAAAGGGGCTGGTTGCATAAGATTTGGTTCTTCCTTCTACTTACATGTTCATGGAATGAGTTTTATGTAGTTTTTATTTTTGGATTACACCGAAATAACAGAGATAAACTACAAAACATATAGAGTTAATACTAAGATATTTTGCCGGATTTTTAATACAGTTTTCTCTTAAAATGTTCTAATCTGTTTTTAATTTAACATACCAATGCCCTTATATCCAGACAGTCACTTGTTCTGCTCTTAAGTGCTTCAGGGGGAGGGAGGGGAGGGTGTAGCAGTGTGTGTGTGTGTGTGTGTGTGTGTGTGTATTGCTATGTGATATGCGTTCAAGCAGCAAATTTCCCTCATCTGCATCACCATTACAGACAGTGCTTTTTCACAGCTCAACTCACAGCTTACATTGCCTCCACGCGCTTTGACCCAAGCATTACAGTTATTATTAGTAGGATGCTCTTGCATGTGCAACCACAAGATCACCAGGCAATTTTATGAATATTTAAATTAAGCCGTTTATGCGTGAAACTGCCTGTTTGCAAGATGATATGGAAGTTATGCATACGATTTTCAGTTTACTGTGTCCGAGGTCGTATTTATAATTTCAAATTCAGCTTTGATTGCAAAAACAAATGAGAAATAGTTCCTTTTAGCTGTGGTTTAACTGTAAGTACTGAATCAAATGTTGATCTTAAATGCTGTTTCATAAGTTATAGAGAACACTGCATCATTGGCAACATTTTGAAAACACCAGATTAAATGTGGTTTAGATGAAGCTCTGGTATACATCCATTGTCCCAACACAACCAAGAAGCAGAACAGATAAATAAAATATGACATGGTTTTAATGAAATAATTAGGGCATTTGGCTGAAATACATCTGGGTGATTGTGGTGTAATAGCAGCATTAAAGGCCCATTTCCCCATGTTCCTCTAATGTTATTCTTTAAACCTGTGTAGTTATATGTTCACCATAAACCACCCTCTCATCTAAGAAGCCGTAAATGTCTCGAAGGCAGAAAAGCTCTTGTCCTGGTCTCCCCCTCCTCCTCCTCCTCATCCCCCTCCTCTTCCTCTGCGGCTGGGATGTGAAGCAGTTTGTGCTTTGAAAGCCTGAGTGTCTCTGAGAGTCTGTTTACATGATTATACGCAGAGCAGAGAAGTGGGGATGATGGAGGAAGAGAAAAGGAACAGATGAAAGGGGAGGGAAAGGGCAGGAGAGAAAAAAGAATGAGAAGAGTGAGGATAAAGTAGAGAGGCAGACCTGGATCAACACTCTGTATTTTCCTAATACCTCAGAGCCTCCTTTTTGATCCTGCCCCACATCTATAACGATCCTGTGATTGGCTACAAGAGCTGCTCATCACTTTGCAGCCACCTTGTTATTGGCGTGTGTCCCAGCAGCTCCCTGTCTCATTGGATGGATTACAGATGCTGCACAGGAGGATTCAGAGGCTGGATCTTGTGATTGTCTGAGGCATTTGTCTCCCTCCCCTTCAGACAACACAACACACCGGGATCTCCTCGTATCCTGTGTTTATATTTCACATGGACTACTCTTTCAATCTGCTGTCACCCTGTTTTGTGCATTTAGTAGCTGCAGAATTAGCAGATATGAAAGCAAATACTTTGGGATAATTCTGCAAGAAAGATTGGGACGGGGCTTTTGGTGCTCACCTATGCTGTAGGTGCATCATGTTTCCAGGTAAGCATGGGGGAAGCTGCCACATGTCATCATTGGTGTGTAGCACTCCTCTCTTGTGGGACCAGAGAGACGGCAGGGGAAGGGGGGAGCAGGGAGAGAACAGGGGGCTGGGGGCCCAGAAATCCGGAGGTGCTTCACAGGCAGCTGGTGCAGTCCTAAAAAGGGGCTGCTGCTAAGAAGATAAAGAGCAGCATAACAAAACGACAAGCTGTGAACAAGCAGTTGGCTCCATCACTGTATGTTTTGTTTATTTTTGTTTGTATTTTGTGTTATCTCTTTGTGAAATTACATCCGAATGAGTTTGCAGCAGCTTCTGTTCAACCTTTCCCTGTGGCCCTCCAGACTATGTGTTTGACTTTGAAAGTTTCATCAGTAAATACTTTATAAATGAATCAAATGAGGTGTCACTTCTTTGTTGACTGTAAGAATGTCCATCCAACCCAGGCATACAGAGAACAAGGATAAGTTTTGATTTGTGATAAGACGTTATGTGCAGTAAGACAGTGTCAGTTATAAACGATCTCAGCTTACCTTTCGCTGTGATGTCAAATCAAGATCTGCTCACCCCTGAACTATCATTGTGGGTAAAACAGATGAGTGTGTAAGTTGTGTTAAATATGTTGCCTCTTTGTGTTCCAGTTTGTTATCGACAGGCGTGGGTTTCATCCTGGTCATTGATCGCCGGCAAGACAGATGGGCAGCTGTTAAGGGGACCCTGCTTCGTATTGCAGTAAGTTTGTCTTTGTGTCTGCCGACTGTCTGTTTGTGTCTGTGTGGGAGAGAAACCGATCTTTAATGAACTGTTGAGATGAGAGAACCAGGGTTTGAGGAGGATTCAGGTCCTGCACCCTCAGGACCCTTAGGTCAGGTCACAGAGAGATGTTGGAGCATCCTCAACTCTCCTTCACGGCTCCACCACTAATGTCACCAGCAAGGGGCAGAGCCAACACCAGCCCCCATCTCAGCATGTTTGTCTACAGCTGCAGGGGAAAATAAACACTCACGTGCCAGCAAAAGACAGAGGGAGATGATTTTATTTGTTCAATCATTCATTGAGATGTCACTCGTCTTTTCTTCAAGCTGATTTACTAATGAAAAGAAAACACTTCACAAAAAAAGAAGCCTAAACTAATTTATTTTAGATAATGAGTCAGCTAAATGAATGTGGATAACTCACATGGTAAATTTGAGTTGATTTAGCCTAAAGCTTCCTAATCTGCCCCCTTGTCCGGATCCATGCCAAAGATTTAATGGGTTGTTTTTGAGTACATTTTGCATAATCCTGCTGACAAACAAACACATGGATGGGGCAGAAAACATAACCTCCTCGGTGGAGGTCATAGTAATAAATGTGAAATAATAATTAAAGTAATAATACAAATGTGTAAAAAACGAAGTAATGTGCAAGATGCAAAGTATGGACAAAAAATGGGAATGCGCAAACATTCAATAATGGTTCATTGCACCATAATGATTCACTTATGTTGCTGTATAAGTGGAATATAGTTGTAGTTGTAATCAGTTAATTTCCTTCTGGTCAGTGTTCCAGTCTTTTCTTCTTAATATGTGTGTGTGGGAGAATCATCATCATCATAGTCTCAGAATATTTTGGGGTTAAAACAATGGCAGCAGCCTTTTATCCCCTGCCACCGTAGAGTATTGATGTTTGTGACATTCCCATTTTTCGATAATCTTGTAGAGAATAAAAATGTTGAAGTAATTGGATATGATTTGGTTTGGACAGATCTCTGCACAACATAGAGGACTAAATGGAAAAATGAAATATCTCAGCGGGGGTGAAGGAGGGTGAAAGAGAGATGAATATCACCACCCATGGTCTCCAGAGACCTGGGGGACCCACTCACTCATTTCAAATTAAATAAAGCTTTATTAATCCCACATGGGGACTTGAACAGGCTGACAGGCTGGTAATGGGGGGCGTTCAGTCATCCCTGCTATAATGTCCTGTTTCGGGGGATTCAGCCGGGCTGCTAAATACATCGTGATGAAAACTGGAATTTTCATGTTGCTACTGTGGAGAATAGTTCATGGGCATTAAATCATATTTAAAACACATTGTGATGCATTTACTCAGCAGGTTTATTTAGTCAGTGTAAACATTTATTAGTGGATGACAGAGAGAGAATGAATGTTGCTGCTGTTGAATGATTCTTTGTCTTGACTGTGTGTGTGTGTGTGTGTGTGTGTGTGTGTGTGTGTGTGTGTGTGTGTGTGTGTGTGTGTGTGTGTGTGTGTGTGTGTGTGTGTGCTTCGTGTGTACACATGAGATTGTGTAAATGTGGGTCAGTGTGTTTTGAGGAAATGTTTACAGCTGCTCTGGCTGAGTCTGATCTGATGACAGACACACAGTGTGTTTATAGACTGGTCCTAATTAAGTCTACAGTGTCTGTCCCTGAAGAATGCCTCCTCCCGTCAGTTATGTGGGTCTTCTTTTAGGCTTTGTGTGTGTGTGTGTGTGTGTGTGTGTGTGTTGTGTGTGTGTGTGTGTGTTTTCATCTCCCAGTCTGCCGTTGACAAAGAACGAGTAGACCATGACCAAAACTGCCGGCGACCACAGATCCAACCAGCATGTTTGAATCGGGTGCATTTAAAGGATACAGTGACATATTCTATTGTGTGGTTGTTGTCTGTGTCTCAGTATTTTAAAACTTCTCTGCTCTGACCACTAAACCCATGCATGACCAAATCTGTGGTCATGAAGTTTAGTTTTATCCCTCAGAAATGGCTGAATAAATCCACCCGTCTGTTTTGTCTGCGGTGGACTCATCCTTCACAACCTCAACAAATTATACAACGTTTGAAAGCTCTTGAATCTCCTGATTAGTGCTGCGACAATGAACAGATTATTAGATCAGTAATCGACTACTAAACTCACCGCCACCAATTTTGATCTATTTCATCTATTTAACGGTTTGAATGTTATTTCTAATGAAAAAAGGTTCAAATGGTCTGATTTCTGCTTCTTATATGTGAATATTTTCTGGTTTCTTTGTTCCTCTAATGACAGTGAAGTGAATATCTTTGGTTTGTGGACTAAACAAGACATTTATATGGAGCAAACTATTATTACCATGATATCAAAACAGCTGTATGTTACACAGACTGTGTTTTTAATAGTGAATGACTATTTTTATTATGTATTCTCCTTCCAGCAGGTCAGACAGGATAAGCACTGAATTGATTAATTAATTTCATTAACAGTTATGATCGTAAGTGTTTTTTTGATTAACAATGTTTTCATTTTTATTCCTGCTTAGACCAGCATTCTTCAACTCACCTCCAATCAGGCAAAAACATCCATTTAGGTCATTAGCTAATTAAATCTGCATTAATAGTAGCATCCTCTCAGTAGAAGAGATCAGTGTCCGCCCTCAAACATCCTCCAACTGCTTTCACAGCAGTTCTCCGTCTCTCAGTGGGTGTGAACCATGACATTTTAACTGGCTCTTAATTGGTTCTTTTGGCTCAGCAGAGTGTGTGGTGGAAACACACTGTGATGGATATGAGGAGGATTAATATGAATGTTTAAAAAAGCATCAAATCAAACTCTTTCAGCTTTGTGAGATTTTGCTTTATGCTGAGTAAAAAGTAAAATCTGTACCTTGTGCACATACTGCTGTATAAGCAAATGCATCAGAGCTATGCTAATTTTAATCTCAACAATGCCCGCTGGGTAAATAAAACCCTGCAGACATTTTCCTGGACACATGCATCTCTTTCTGCCTTGCTGTTCTAGAGGACATGAAGATTAATGTCCCTGCCACAGGATTGTGCCCCACATCCCCCACACCCCCCACACCCTCCTCATTCTCTTGTCCTCCACACACTCCCATGTACTTGCATTCATGAATGTCTATGAGAGTTTTCACATGGGAGACAGAGGGAGAGACAAAGGGAGAGAATAACACATAGGCTGAAGTGTGATGTATAATGGGATCAGGGTGGAGAAGGATCCTTTCTGCTTTGTCACATGACTGACCGTCTCTCTGCTCGCTCATGTCAGGGCTCCTTCCCAGGGAACCTCCAGCTGGTTCTGGTTCTGAGGCCCACTGCCCTCCTGCAGCGCACGCTGTCCGACATCCTCTTCAAGTTCAACAAGGATGAGTTCAAGATGAAGGTGCCGGTGTGTAGTCACTCACGGAAGGACAGAGAATGTTGCACCTTGTTAAGCCCTATGACACAAATTGTGATTTGTGAATATGGGCTTTACAAATACAATTGTATTGATTGATTGAACATGTGGAAATGTTGCGGAAATATAACACAAAACTTGTTTTTTAAAATTCAGATAATTCCCACTGTACAATCAATGACAGTTAATATACAGTTTTTAGAATCAAATGACATGTACGTGATCATGTGTTTCTGTCTCAGGTGATCATGCTGAGCTCAGTAACTGAGCTGCACTCCTACATCGACCGCTCCCAGCTGACCAATGAACTCGGGGGAACGCAGGAGTACTGCCATGAGAAGTGGATCTCTCACCGCACTGTATGTACACTGTAGAGTTTATGGCAGCCCACACTGCACATTTAACGTGGGCTAAATACACACAGACATTACAAGAAGCTTTACATACAAAATAAATATATACAGTGAAATAAGTGCACAAGAAAAATAAGAGATAAGAATAAATTAATCAAATAGGTCTGATTTGAGAAGCTCACGTCAAGATAGTACGTAAAAAGTTAAATTCAGAAAATATATATCTTTACGCTAGGATGAAACCCTCTATTAAAGCAGTTTGCTAAAATATCTCGGTAAAATACTCTTGTGTCTCACGATGCCACCATCACTCTGTGTCTGCTGTGTCTTGTTCACATCAGGCTATTGAAGACTTTGCGCTCACGGTAAAGAAAACGGCACAGACCCTGCAGTCATTTGGGACGGAGCTGGCCGAAACTGAACTCCCCAACGAGATCCAGGCCACAATCGTCCTGCTCAGCACTCACACCAACAAGAAAGACAAAATGAAGGTAACACTACTGATACACACACACTGAACTTTATTTCTCTGTGTATTTATACACACGGTACATCTCTTTGGTTTATGCATATGATTCCCTCCGTCTGTGTGTGTGTGTAGGAGGATCTGCTGGTGGCTCTGGGTCAGGGCAGAAGGCTGTTGGAGAGCATCAATGAACCTGTAGCACGAGACCCCGACCACAACATGAACCAGGATGAGCTGGAGAATTTAGCCACTGTACAAAGGTTAGAAAACTACCAGAGCTGATAGAGCTGCAGGATGGCTGCTAGAAACCAGACAGAAACAAGATGAAGCTCTAGAGGAAGAAATAAATCAAGATTATCATGATAGAAAATACAGAAACCAGACAGCATTCTCGTTTTGGCTGCACACCTCTGCCGCCGTTTAATAACACACTTTTTAACTCTCAACAGACCAAAATGGCGTCATCACATCTCTTTTAACACCTCGCCCCACTGGATAAAAACATGCTTTTTATTATCATTACTAAAGACCAGAAAGTATTAAGTTATTTTGTAATGATCATTTAAACTATTCAAGTAAAAGTACAATTTCCTTCACTACAATTCACTATTAATGAGGGAAACAGGTATGTTTGTTATACAGATTCTCAGATGTGTGTCTGATTTATTATCATAGAGAGTAAAGAGACTTCTGTTCTCTGTATTGATGGCAGGTGATGTGTTCATCGTTGTCTCTTCTCATCATAGAGTCACTATAATAGTTTCAGTTGCTGTGTTCTTTGTGGTCAGTCAGTATTTTGAGCACCGCTACAGGCACTGAGTCTCTTGTCAACAGGCATTAGTTGTACATACCACGCACATGCAAAAACACTCAGACAAAAATATCCAAGCAACTCAGTCAGCATCGTCCCTGCATTTAGTTCTTTATTCACCCCCCTCCCTGTCCCCCGCTGTGTTTGCTGCCTGTTCTTTTTTTACCATCCATCTTCATCTGTGTCTCTTTCTCCGCTCCTCTGTCAGACTGCTGTCTCAGCTGGATGAGACAGAAAGGGCTTTCGATGAGTTCTGGGTGCGACATCACACCAAATTGGAGCAGTGTCTCAAACTGCGCCACTTTGAGCACAACTACAAAGAGGTGAGCAGAGAATCCTCTGTACTCGACTGCAACACCATCTCTTTTCTGAACCTGAACACTGACTGCGGTGTTTCTGCTGCAGGTGAGGGCTCTGCTGGATCAGGTGTCTGAGAAACTTGCAGCCTTCTCTGAGGTCGGAATCAGCCCAGCTCACGATGAGCACATCGTCTGTGAACTCACAAGTTATGAGGAGAAAGTCTGTGTGAGTAACCCCCACACACACACACACACACACACACACACACACACACACACACACACACTATCAGAGCTTTGGCCAAACATGACATGAATTGCTGAATAATATCTGCATAATGGGGTTTACTACATTCTCAATTCTGTTTGTATCTTAGGAATAAATCACTGTCATATATCTAGTATCTTTATAACACTGACTGTCTGGCAGACTTTTTGTCATCAGGTTATCAAATTATACAAAAATAAGTTTGTAATACTACTTTTTTCTCCCACTTATTAATACATCTGGAAAGATGCAATAAAGGTGCAATAATCTGGGAGAAAATAAAATAATTGCTCTGCCAAGACTTAGCAGTCATTTAAATTTAAAGTTACAAATGTATAAAATATTTTAATTCTGATTTTGATCGGGATCTGAAAAGAAAATTATCTTTTTGTGAATTAAAAAAAATTGCATGACCACTAATTTATAATCATTATAATTGCTATATATATCTAGCACTACCAAAAAAACACCATACTTTTATATTTTAAAGGAATTTGGTCACAGTTGCACAGTCTATTCCAAAGAATGTTTTCATCACCAATATAAAAAAGAATTTGGGGAATACATAATGGAATACAATTTAGAAAAAATGAAATAAAGTTTTAAAGTTTGTAGGAAAAAAATGTAAAAAGTTCGATCCTTGATGTGGGTTTTAACTATCTCACCTCACCGCTCCACAGGAGGTGCTGGACCGAGCCTCAGCTTTGTCTCGTGAGGGCGACGAACTCATCGAGAACTCACACTATGCTGAAGACTCCATTCAGCCCAAATGCAGCGAGCTCAGAGCAATCAGTGAGAGCGTGAGCAGCAGCCTGAGGGCCAAGAAGGATCATTTCCTCAAAGCCATGGAGCTGCATCACTGTTTGCAGAGGGTGAGAAAAAAAACACACACACAGACACAAGATTTGTGTTGTTACCTCATCTTTTTTTGTTAGTTTTTTCTGATTCCTCCTCTTCTGTCCTCCTCAGGCCTCTAAATGGGTTGATGACGGTATATACCTGCTGGCGTCTCAGCCGGTCGACAAGTGTCAGTCACACGAGGGGGCTGAGTTAGCGCTGCAGGAGCTGGAGCGTTATCTGGAAAACGCAGGCCTGAACCAGCTGACAGACCTGGAAACCATCTGGAAGGAATATGATGCTGTGCTCAACCAGCAGTTCAAGGTAAAAGAGCCAAAGAACACACATGTCTCTGTCACTGTATAACAACCTGATTGAATTATAGTAAAGAGATTCGACCATTGTTACGGATCACAGCTTCAATCAGTATGGTATCAGGTGTGAAATAGCTGTGCTTCTGCTTTATTGATGCTAATTTACATGTTGTTTTTAAATGACCTGCTTAAAGATAAATGACCTAATCAATCATCAGATATTGATGTAGAGTGTTTTGATGACTTCCTGTGTGTCAGGACCAAGTGGAGAGGATTTCCCAGAAGCAGGCGTCCATGCAGGAGATGTTTGACAAGAGGAGGGTGAGCCTGAAGAAGCTCGCAGCCAAACAAACCAGGCCGGTGCAGCCGGTAGCTCCCAGACCGGAGGCCTTCATCAAATCCCCTCTCAGCTCACCTGGTCAGTCTCCACACAGCCACACATGGAACTTTGATTTTACACTGTGCAATCTTTTTTGTTCATTATTCTTTGCATGACCCTGATGCAATTGAAACTCTGCACAACCCTGTATTGTCAGGTTCTATTTTCCACAGCCTTGAAAATAGATGGAAAATATCTTGATTTTCAGTGTCTAAGAGATAAACTGAAGTTTTTAATCAAAAATATAATGATAACAATTGAACAAACGCAAAAAGGAAATTCTCTAACAAGAAAAGAAAGGTTTTATTTTGTTGGTTATTTTATTATGAAATTCTTTGCTAATAAGGTTGAAAAATCTTGGTTTATTATTTGAGCATTTGCAGATAACTTCAGGGCAGAAGTATATTTACTTCTTCAAAACCTTAAACCAATAAATAGTAGTCTTCCCATATGTTACTTGTTTTCTCTGAGTATAGATTTACCCACATATGTTGTGCTGCCTAAAATGACTTTGTGTTTATTGTCTGCTATTGGTAGATACAAGAAAATACAATGTGATCTGAGTTTTTTATCAGCACAATAAACCCCTGTAAAGTTTGTAAACAGTATTTTGGTGCGATTTAAATTTGAATATTAAATGTTAAACTTTAAAGCCAAACAATGTAAAATAAAATATTTTTTGCATATTACATTTTGCTAAATCTCAAGATGTTTACAGCATAATTTGTCTGACAGTGCCAGCATCAAAAGAAGAAATGAATGCAGGTTATATCCAATTTTAAAAAATACTTCCATTGTATCTTCTCACTCAAATGTTTTTCTATTTATACATTAAATTTAACCACAAAATATGTGCCATCCAAAAACTTGAAATACCTATTGACAAGCCTGTCTCATATAATGACTGTTTCCTCATCTTTTAGCTCACAGAGCACAGCAGGAGAAAAACTCCTCAGAGACAGACACTGGGAACAACTGTGAGAAAGTGAGTGTTGAGTTTTCTGTTGTTGTGTCTGCTCTACATGCTCTGAAAGTTTGTATTGTCTGTGTCTTTTCATGCTGAATTCTACATTGTCGTTCTCTCTCAGGGAAATGGCCAACTGCAGAACGGAGACAGTAACAGCCGACATGCCTCGCTGTCCGAGGAGGAGGAGAACCTGGCGGTTCTCAGGAGGTGAGGGGTTGTTCAGCCGGCACTCGTTCGTCTGTTATCAAATTACACAGCAGATGGACTGTGTGGACACACGTCTCATTATCTACAGAGCTATTCGTCCACCTACTGCTTTATTTGATCCCTCTTTCTATCCGTCTCACACTCTGTCCTCCTTCTGTCTTCAGGCATGTTATGAACGAGCTGCTGGAAACTGAGAGAGCCTATGTGGAGGAGCTGCTCTGTGTGTTGCAGGTGAGGATTCACTCCGCAGGAGGATTCACAATCTGACTTCACCTGTGCCTGCAGTTTCATGATTTATTAATTGCTGTGTGTGTTACAGGGATATGCCTCAGAGATGGATAATCCCGCCATGTGCGTCCTCATCCCCGCTCCGCTGCAGAACAAAAAGGAGGTTCTGTTTGGCAACATGCCTGAAATTTACCACTTCCACAAGAGGTGAATGAGCGCCATCTGGCTGTCATTGATGATACCTGCACCGTGACTTGACATTTTGTCGGCCATCACAGTTACTCAGCATTTGAAATCGATAATCTTCTTTTATCGATATTCTTTTGTCTCACTCTTTCTCATCTGTTCTCCTTCATCATTTTGTTGTTTCCAGGACTTTTCTGCGGGAGCTGGAGCAGTACACCGACTGCCCTGAGCTGGTTGGAAGGTGTTTTATAGAGAGGGTGAGTTCATTATCCTATCCTCAGCACATCTCCAGATGTGAATCCAGATGCTGGTGAGGTTTCTTGAACAGAAATAATTTGCCCTTCCTCCCTCAGATGACAGATCTGCAGATCTATGAGAAGTACTGTCACAACAAGCCTCGCTCTGAAAGCCTCTGGAGGCAGTGCTCAGACTGTGCCTTCTTCCAGGTGAACAGACACTGAAACATTGTGGTTCAAACCTAATTGTAATTTGTGTGTTTTATGTAACATTGTCCTGTTCTGTTTAATTGCATCAGGAGTGTCAGAAAAAGCTGGAGCATAAACTGGGTTTAGATTCTTATCTGCTGAAGCCGGTTCAGAGGATTACCAAATATCAGCTACTCCTGAAGGTACATCACTGTCCTGGGGCTTAATCTGTGTTTTCAGAGGAACTTCAGGTTTTTTCAGTCCTTGTTCACAGCTGCTTGTTCATGTCCTGCTAACTACAGGAAATGCTGAAGTACAGTAAGGGCTGTGAGGGGACAGATGACCTGCAGGAGGCGCTGACCTCCATCCTGGGCATCCTGAAGGCCGTCAATGACTCCATGCACCTCATCGCCATCACCGGATATGAGGTAAGACATTAAATAGGATACAGGCGAATAAATCATAGAGCAGATGCGTCAAACAGGTCACTGACGTAAAATGAAAAACAGACATGTGGTGTGTGTGTGACGTGTGTGTGACGCGAGTGCGACGTGTGTGTGACGTGTGGAGTCCTGTGATGCTCACAAACTCATTGGATTACTGGCATGGTTGTCATTTAAAGAAGGAATTAGTTTGTTGTCAATCAGCTCCACTAACAGCATCTTTCCCTTTCTTAGGGTAACCTGAGTGAGCTGGGGAAGCTGCTGATGCAGGGGTCGTTCAGCGTGTGGACGGAGCACAAGAAAGGTCACGCCAAGGTCAAGGATCTGGCCCGTTTCAAGCCCATGCAGCGGCACCTGTTCCTCCACCAGAAAACCCTGCTCTTCTGCAAGAGGAGGGAGGAGAATGGAGAGGGCTATGAGAAAGCTCCGTCGTACAGCTTCAAACAGTCTCTGAATGTGAGAACATCCGCAGCAGTAGTGTTGGGAATTCTGTTGGATTTCTCTCCTGTACTCATCGGTGTTTTCTCTTTTAACAGATGAGCGCTGTGGGCATCACTGAGAATGCAAAGGGAGACAACAAGAAGTTTGAAATCTGGTGCAACTCAAGAGATGAGGTTTATATTGTTCAGGTATGTTAACATAAAGAAATGAATAGTCCGGAGAAAATCTACACTTTTCTGAATTTCTAAATAGTCTAATGAAAAAATTCTTCCATACCACCAAGACTCTTTGTTTTCCAAAATCTATTAAAAACCCATCAATGTTTGTTTATTTTGAGTCAATCTCTCATTTCTGATGCATAAATGCATTTAATTAATCTGAGGCTGAAGATTATCTCCAACACATCTTCAATTCAGTATTTTCCAGCTGTTTTAGGAAATTACTGCCTTTTATGGAATTTGTTGACCGTAAGAAAAATGCTAAATCAACCCAGGGCTTATCTTTTAGGTACATTGTATTGTATTGGAACAGTTGGAACAATATTGTATTTGGCTGTTTATCTCAGATCCTTTTCAATATTTAACTCTTCTCTTTCAGGCACCAACAACTGAAGTAAAAACCACTTGGGTGAATGAGATCAGGAAGGTTCTGACAACACAGCTGGAGGCGTGCAGAGGTATGCAAACAAGATCACTTTTTTAAAGATTAAATGACACCCGAGTAACTTTCATATTTAGCTCATATAAATTTGAAGCAGAAACTGGAGCATTATTATTTAGTTGTGCTGATTATGAAAGTTAACCCTTGTGTCCCTCCCTCTGTGCAAGAAGCCAGCCAACAGAAGGCACCAGATCAGGTTGTCCAGTCCACTCCTGCATCTAGTGGAACAATAAGTCACAGGTGAGTCAGGACCACCCCGCCTCCATTATTCTCTTCAGTTTGGATAATGAGTCTTTCCAGGGACTGGTTTCTGATGCTCCACTTTCTCTTTTCGCCCACAGTCCGTTCAAGACGAGTCAGAGGAGCTTTAAGAAGGGAGAGGAGAAGAAAGCTGAGCCCTGCAGCCCTGACGTCAACTCCTCCTCCTCCTCCTCCTCACCAAAGCCCACAGGAAAAGGTAAGAAGTGCAGGGAAGACAGTTGTAACCTTTCTTTCTCTTTTGTCTTTCAACAAATCTGAGTGAAGCATTTGTTGTGCACACATTGTATAAACTACACTTATCACTGCTCCTCTTTGCTTCCCCTCTTGTAACGATTAACCCTTTGTCTTCTGTCCTCTCCCCCAAAACATAAAATTCTCCTCTTCTGCATTTTCACTTCCTTCTTTGTGTCTGTGCTGTCTTCTTGTCTTTTTCCCTCCGGGTCAGACGAGGCTGCGACAAGCCCGACCTCAGACAGAGCTGCTGCGGCTAAAAAGCGCTTTACTTTGCAAGGTTTCAGTAACCTCAAAGCTCAGAAAGGTAACGGCAGGCCATCGTCAACTTCATATCTGACATGTCACATCCTCTTCTGCCCCTCGCACCGGTGCGCCTCACATTTAACTGGTGTGTCTCTGTATTTGATTGAGTCGTGTCGCTTCCTCATCCCATCTCCTCTGTTGAGTTTACACACACACAGGCCCGTGCCCCCCCCCACCCCACCCCTCATACACTGACACACGGACAGTGAAGCAGATAGGAGAGAGGAGTGGCGGTGAACGAAGCGGTAAAAGTCGAACAGTGGCAACAAACAGTGTGAATACAGGGTTTCCAAGGTGGACCGCTGTTACAAAACATTTCAAATGTAAAGCGTTAGTCTGGAGCCCTGAGTCTGTATTTGTTTTCCCTCACCCCCTGTAACCTTACTGTGTGTCTTTTTAGTCAGAGTGTAAAAATTCACTGTTTCCCTTTGACTTTTTTTTTTATTCCTCATTGGAAGTTAAAATTTTCTCTTCATTATTGCTCAGTGTTTCTTTTGTGCCTCAACATCGATCCTTGTTTCTCCTTTTCCCTGCTGCGCGTCAGGATCCCCGACGAGCCTTGACCACAAGACAAAACGCCAGAGTGACCCGACGCCATTTGGCTTCAAAGGTTCGTCAGTCACTTTAGCAACACATGCGTTCGCTCCCTGTCTAGTTAGCTGTCGATTCTCAATACCTGAGCACAGCCGAGCTCTCTATAGCACTGATGAGTCCGATTGGCTGTAGCTGTTGCTGCTCGCCAAGTGACTGGCTGTGTTGCTTCCTGTCCCTCAGATCCAGGTCCTCCCCCCCTCCACCTGAGCAGGGCCAGGTGGTTCAGCACCTCTTGTCTCTTACAGACAAAGTGGAGAGGTACACCGACTCCAGCTGTCTCACACTGGCTGTTTGTTGGGTCAATTGTTTCACTACTTTAATGGATTTATAGGCCAGACCATCTTTTCTCTTTGCTCGTCTGACTGCTCCATGTTTCTGTCAGGCAACGGGTATGGAGAAATGGTCGCCTGCCACTTTATTTCCTCGTTTGGAGTTTAAAAGTAGAACTGCATGTCCCTCTCTCTGGTGGTACAATTTTTTGGGGTCTGCTTGTGCGATGGTGATATTCACGGGATTAGCTCTTCTACCTTCCTTTGTTCAAAAGAGCTTCAAGCGGTTCTTCCTTTCCCCTAGATTCCTCTCTGCAGGTCTCTCACATGTCTGAGAGCAGTCGAAGCTGCTGTAAACTAAACACCGCTGTTGCCCGTCTCTCCTCAGGCTGGAACAAAGCTTCCCTGTCATTGGATGCCTCCGAGGAGAATGACGGATATTCCAGCGCCGAGGAACCTCTTAACTCTGACCCAGAGGACGACAGCGGCAAGAAGCTGGTGAGTCACTGTGTGAGATAAGAGCGTCAGCCTGTCTGTGTATTAACCAAAGTGGCTATAGTTAAGGGTAAGTGAAGTGTCCATGGTATAAATATATATCAATGTAATGTCCTAGATGACAAAAGCAACTTTGCATTTCTGTCTGTATCTTGTGCGGCTCAGGTGCAATTTTCTGTCCAAACCCAACCGAGTCCAAGAGAAAACTAACCCAACATGCATTCTGTGATTCTGTGTCCAAATCTGTCCCAGGCCCGATGTTTTCCTTAATTACAGACACGTTCAGCGTGAAACATCAAGTAGATAGCCCAGCCAATGTGATCAAACCTGACCCGAATTAGATATCATTTCAAAACGTTTGTCTGAGCACGAACAAACAGGACAAGACGCCGATTTTTTCTCAAAAGATGTTAATAACTCTGGAATAATTCCCAGCTGTATCCATCACATGATGAACCATATTACATACAACAACTTTTATTGTATGTTAATTTACATCTGTGGATTTCAACATGCAAAAATTATTTTATCAACATTTGTCAATTAAACTGGGAAAGAATTAAGTAGATCACATCCAATGTGTTATGTATAAGATTCTTCATTACCAATGATCCAGTTTAATAACAGCTGCAATTTTATTTTGACCACTTGGGGTCAGCAGAAAACAAATTGGCTCCTTACTAAATGCTCAGCCATGTTCATGAGCTGGTAGATCAGAATAATTAGAAAATATCCGTCCGCTTCTGCTGGAAAAATTATTTGATACAAAGTTTGTTTTTTAATTTTACTCAATTAAATTAATTAATACATTTTTTAATTGTACATTTTATTGATTTGTTGTCTTGTTGCTAAGCATTTTGTGACTGTATTTTGGAAAGTTCTATGTAAATAAAGTTTATTGTTAGTATAAATAATTGCTTAGTGTAGCTTTAAGGTGACTCATGATTTGAGTCAAACTGTTTATCCAATGTTTGCACAAAATAATGTCCTGTCTAATGTGTTACCGTAACTCTTGATCTTCTTCTAATTTGAGTGTGTATCCGTGTCTGCTTCTCATCTTGTCTATGAGCAGAGTGCTGGGAAATACACGGTGACGGTCGACTACGAGAACGGCGGCACTCAAGAGCTCCCAGTGAAGAGTGGAGACATGGTGGAGCTGGTCAAAGAGGGAGATGACGGACAGTGGTGAGAACACAGCCTTTCTGCTGCCAATCAGAAATAAACACAAGAATGTCACTCAGTAGAGCACGTTCCTCTGCCAAGGCCCAACAGTCCCGTTAATTCAATCAACCCGCACCAAATTACACACACTCATAGATATCAGTTACCTAAATGTACCTGATTTTTTAAATCAAGATCCATGAATAATCCCCTGAAAAATTAGTGAAAATGTAAAAACAACAAAACCCTATCTTGCAATGTTTAGGAAAGTGATTAAAATTCCTGGATCTTCCCCCTGGTCTGTAGCCACACCAAAATGTAATGGGTTCTTTCCTGACCCATACTCACAAAGTTCCATGGTAATCCATAAAGTAGTTTTTGCGTAATCCTGCTTAGAAACACACATAAAAGCCACTAACACACAGACGGGGGTGAAGACACAACCTCTTTGGCAGAGTCAAAAGTAGCACTACGATAATAACACGTGTGTGTGTGTGTTTGCAGGTTTGTTCGTAATCTGAGCACCTCTAAGGAGGGATGGATCGCTTCTGCTAATCTTATCACCCTCATCAGAAAGTCCAAGTCTTGTCAGTCTCTCACCAGCTCGGGTAAATAAACCGTGTGCGACGTACACACGTAGTCGCTTTGCAAGTGTACGACGTGTAAACATCACTCTCTAATCCCTGTGTTTTGAACAGAAGGCAGCGGCTCTGGAAACATCAGCACGTCGTCCAGCTGCAGCGAGACCTACGCAAGCTTCTCTGACATCAAACCCTGAACTCCTCGGCACTTCCTCCGTCGCTGAACTGCTTCACGTGTCTCTGTGCTGTAACGCCACCATCAGTACTCATAAGCGTTTTACTAAGGTTTCCACAGAAAGCTGTATTTTCATCGCCACAGATCTGACTGTGGTGTCATTGTACAGTGAAGATACGGAAATATGTCACGTCCGGTAAACTCATAGTGTCGTATTCTTCCTCTATACACACACTTGTCTGTTCATTTTATTTTCAATGCAGGGTCTGTGTGAGTGTAATGTAATAGATGTATGAATGGGCCAGCAGGACTGATCTCAGTTAATGCATCTATCAGTGTCTCGTTCAAGATGAGTGATTAGACGTGGATGACGTTGTTGTTTACATTCCCACCATTACTGCTACAGCTTGTTTAGTCTAATCACCTCTCTGTCCTGCTTATTTGTCCTTTTATTTATTTGTAAGAGACGAAAATGCCCGCATATAATTAGTAAATTTTTGATTTACTCCAATCTCTTTTCCTTTCTTACATCTTTCTCTTTTCGTCTGTCCGTTGTCATTGGAAACATGTACCGCCACCAGCTGTCTGAACTTTTGTGTCCGAGCTCTTCTCTTTATCTCCTCTGTGGGTTTTCATGTTCGCTGCAGATTAAAGGTGTTTCTCCGTGTGAATAATCAGAAATCACTGTATAGTGCTAACTTATTCCCAGTGGAGGGATCATGTTCTGAATGTAGATATTGTTTATTAATGTGCATCTGTCATGAAATGTTTGTTACTGATGAGATGATATATTGTACATGAAGTTTGGTGATGTCACTACTTTGTGACGTGTCCTACAAAGGTTTTTATATATAAACAACTTGTGATAATACAATTACTATGTGTGTGTGTGTGTGTGTGTGTGTCTAATTTCACAGGTTTGACTCTTATGTCTCGTCTTTGGCTCGTTTAAAGCCAAATAATAATTCATTTATTTGTGGTTAAAGTAAAAGGACACATTTTTATGGAACGTTAATAGATTTTACAAACAGTGTCGAAGATGAAAGTCACTAAGACCAGACACGAAAGTGAAACTGTCCATTTGAGTTGCCAGGTTTGCAAAATCCCATCATTTTGACTCCTTTTTTTCAAATATGTTTATGTATATGAAACATTTATTATGTATTTGTTTTGACAAGAGCTGAAATCAAGGATTATATCATCAACTGCCGAACGATTCAAACTGTGAATGTGGGAGCTCGATGGGGGAGTGTCACACTGTTTTTCTTTTACCAACCTGGCAACCCGCCTCCAAAAATAAAGGCGGCGAAAGATCACAGCAGGAAGTGGCTCCGGAACCCTGCAGCTGGGATATCTGCATAATAATAATAATAATAATAATAATAATAATCTTCTGAGGAGACGTGAACAAACCTGGAGGTGGGCTCGTTCGTCAGAAATGAGTCTGGGTCCCGTCGTGTCCTGTGTCCTCTGTAAACGCTCCGAGGAGACGACGACCACCGGAGCTTTATCTATCAAAGATGAAGTCGCTGCTCATCAGAACTGTTTGGTAACAACCCGCTTTTATACAGATACTTCATTTGACTCACAGATGAATTATTGTTGTTATCAGAGAAAGTGAAGTGAAGTTAGACTCGAGTGTGGCCGCAGCGAACGTGAGAAGTGAAACCAGGGCTGAGTTCATGTCGGGGCAGGGACTGCGGTAGAAAAACAACAGAAACTCCACAGTGCGGAATGTTTGAATCCTCATGTTATAAAGGTCAGAGGTCATACGTGTGTTTCACAGCCACGTCAAGACTTGCTCTTCTACTGTGTAATGAGGAGTCTTTGCTGATTTTTCATTTACAGATTTAAAACCGCTTAGTCATTGTCAAATATTTGTGGATATATTTCAGTGACAGAATTGTTTGAATTCCTTAATAGTCGGTATATCTTCATCAGCCCCAAAAGATCCACACCAGTTTGGCTCAATGATTTTTCCTGATCTTATGGTTGAGTGGTTGTGGATTAAGTGTTAAACACTTTAGAATTCAAACATATTTATTCATATATTTCTGTTTTAATCCAGATTTGATCCTCATTCGTTCAGCTGATATTCATTTGATATTGTCCTATCAAATCTGTGCTTTTAATGCACAGATTTCTATGTTTGTGCTTCATTTAATATGTTTAACGTTTCTTAATTTAAACACTTAGATACGTGCACGTCTGAATTAACATGTCATTGCCCAACACATTTCTCCTCACTCGTGCCATTTCTGTTTTTACAGTTGTTTTCCTCGGGTATTTATTGTCGGGATTCCCCTCTGTTTGACGACCTGTTCGGTTTCTCCGTGGAGGATGTGCTGAAGGAGGTCACACGAGGAAGAAAACTGGTAAATCTCACTAACACCTTCACGTCAGAACCAGTCTGACCCACTGACTGAGTGCTTGAGTCTGTTTTTTTTTTACTCGTGCCACTAATTCGTTTGCTTCAGCGATGCAGCAAATGTAAGACAAAGGGCGCCACTGCCGGGTGTGAGGTCAAAAGCTGCAAGAGGTCCTACCACTACCCCTGTGCTGTTCAGGAGGGGGCGAAGGACATCGAAGATCAGGTCAAAGGGAGTTATGGGTCAGTTCAACACATGTTTAACGAGAAAAATCCCTCCTGTGTTCTGAAGACGCCGGTACTGCAGGTCACAAGTTTATTTGAATAACTGATTATTTACATTAAACTACATGTATGTGTTTTAATGTACCAGGTTGTACTGCTTCCAGCACCAACAGCCACAAAGTAAGTGAGCATCTTTGAATTTTTACTCCTTCGGTTTTTCATGTGAACATTTTTTGACTCGAGTGTTTTTCTTTGTCCCAGACACACAAAGCAATGGTTTGGTAAAGGGGATCAACTCTAACTCATCAGAACCTGGAACCTCCAACAATCCCAGTGGAGCTGGATCAACTAAGGTTTGACTGATAAAGTAACTGATCTGATACAATGACAGAACACACATCAGTTAAAACCACAAAACACCCCAAAAAAAGAAATGTTCAAAAACTTCCAATTAAAGAAAATTTCATACAAGTCGGAGGAAATAGTACATTTATTGGGGACTATTTTCGGGGGAGGATTATTACACATTTTGTGTCCTATAGGGAATGACTATTACTACTATACTATACTACTAGTATTTTTGGTTTAATAGTTTTTGAAGATCAACAGGGAAAACTTTTTAACAGGATCATTCAAAAGCATCAGAGGGCGATTCATGTCCTCCGTGCACACTACACCAATCAGGCAACTTTTTCATGCTGTAATAGTGTAATTTCATTATGACTTCATCAAGACGGTTCTCGTGAACATGATATTTGAAGGACGCCTTGAGAGAATCTCTTTAAACTATCATTCACTTGAACTCAGAAAGGAACTGATTCAATTTTGGTGATTCTCTTTTGATCTATGTAAGTTTTAGGTCATGTGTACAGTCCTATAGAATTCAGATAACTCGATAAATGTGTGACGTTATATACTGACTTCGTAGTGACTTTTTCATGACGTCACTTATCCTATAACATCATCTGATGGGAAATCATTTTCAGATTTATTTGCGGAGATATCTTGGAAAAGGTTTTTCTCTGACGATATGTGTGTTGACCTTGACCGATCAACTCCAAATGTTAATCATCTGGAGATACACTCCCAAGTAATATTACCACCAAGTTTGGTGAAATTCCGTCCCTGGGTCATTGAGGTTCTTCGTAGATATACTCACACGCCCAGACAGAGGTGAAAATAAAACCCTGTGTGTGCTGCGCAGGATGACTGTTTATTGGTTTTGGTCATTTCATGTAATTATGTCAGCATAGATGTCATTGTTTAAATTTCTATATTTCAGTATTGTACATCACATCATGCGTCAGATTCTGTTTAATATAAGTAATGACCTGCATGTTTATTGTCATCAAGGTTCACTGTCTCACCTGTGAGAAGAAAGAAGGAAACATCAGTCTGGATAGTTTGTCTCACGCCATCGATATGTGAGTATGTTCGTCTAACAAACATCTTCCTCAATAAGTTGACAAGTAAATATTTTTGATCTGCTCTCATCTGATCATGTTGTGATAACCGTGTGTTTTCAGGTGCTATTGTGACAAACACGCTCCTTCGTCACATAAGAGGAACGGTGATGGTAAGTTCTGCTCGGAGAGAGTCTCACATTTTCTGTTTTAAGGTGTTTCAGCTTTTAGCCTCACAGCTGAAACGGCTTTCTACCTGACAGACGATTCTCCGGCAGCCGGACCGTTTGTTTCCAGCAGCAACTCGAAATCGCCCTGCGGTCCGAGACCATTGCCTGTCAAGGTTCACACATTATTCACGATCACTTCAAATAAATCTTTTTAATACTGTTTCAATTCCGAATGACTCTGGGATTTTAACCACTCTGCTTTTGTGTTTGACGCAGAGACGGTTGAGTCTAGACGAGTAAGTTTGTCACAATTTGCATCCCTTAGCCTTCAAAACTTTAGTGTAGCATCTGTAGAATCTCCTGCTCTCAGATATTATTAAGAGGTTTCTGCGATTTGAAATGTAATAAGGTCCAGTGTGTAAGATTTAGGTGAAAGGGATCTATTGGCAGGAATTGAACATGAAATAATCCTAGTGATGTTTTCACCAATCATCTAAATTGTAAATTATTGTTTTCTTTACCCTAGAATGGACCCTTCATATTTAAATACTTTATATTTACATCAGGAGGGGCTCCTCTCTACGGAGGCCACCATGTTTTTTACAGTAGCCCAGACTGGACAAACTAAACATCTTTTGAGTTTTTAGGACAACTGAAGGCTGCCACAGGTTCTCTCTAATGTTTGGAAGAGAAGGGTGAGGTGAGGGTATTCAGCTGCAACATGCAACTTCACCACTAGATGTCACTAAATTCTACACACTGAACCTTTTAATAATTTGTCTCAATTATGGTATCGTTCATTTAATGCTACTTTTGCTGCACTTTGAAATTGAGAAATATTTTTCTCTTCTCAGCTACTTCACTTTATCTTCAATTATTACTTAATTAGACTCAGATATTCCTTCATATCTCTTGTACTCAACTGAGGTTTTAATTCAATTCAATATGGTAGATACTCCTTAATAAGTACAGACTTAATACAGGTAAAAAAAAAAGAACACTATATTTTTATAGTTAAATGTAGTTTTATTATTTGATATATATTTGATTTGTCAATTTATCCTTTACACTTACATCCTGTAGTTTCTTGCCACCACGATGTTTTACATGTGATCTCTCTGTCGCAGGCTGGAGGAGAGCCACTCGAAACGTAAATGTAAAGGCCAGACGTTCAAAATAACTGAAAATTCTTCAGACTCAGGTGAACTCACTTACATAAGTTAGTGTAACCTCTGTGTGTGTGTGTGTGTGTGTGTGTATCACTCTTAAATCACATACTGATCTATATGATTCCCTGTCTTCTGCAGATATGGATTTGTTTGCCCCTTTAGAGTCAGACATAGATGAAAGTGCCAATTCTGTTCCAGAGCAGCAAGTAGGTCGAAGCCTCTGTATTAATTATTTCTTATCACTAATATCATTAGAGATGTTTAATAAGCTGATACCAATCTTCTCCTCTTCTTCACTGTGCTTCAGTTTGTCAGGTAAGACTGAGACACAACAACAGCTGCTGATTACATCACCATGCACAGTTTCTCTTTCCGCTGGTCTCTCGGTATGAAAATGACAGTGGAGGATAATTCCTTGATGATTCTTCTGCCTTCACAGAAAAGACGGTCCCTCACAGTCTCCCTCAGGTAAACCCTCACATTCAGATTATATTACCGACTGTACAACGGAAACATGATGCTGAACACGATTGGTTTGTAAACTTACCGTAGGAAATCCCCTGGAGGATGAGAACAGCAGGAGAATTACAGATGAAGATGACTCAACCATGGATTCAGTGAGTTGCTCCTGTGCACAAAGTTTGTTTGTGTTTTGAACACATACATTCTCATCTTTTGGTTATTTTCTACATTTGACAGTTTAATTTCTTTAATTTCCCCCCCTTTATTCCCCAATTAGTGCATAAACATAGACATACAGATAGTATGGAGATATACTACTAGATAGGTAGCAGGACACAGTGTGTGAAGAAAGAGAATAACAAATAAATCATGATGGTAATAATAAAGATAATAAAATAAACAGAAAACAAATAATACAAGGACAAATACACGTTTTCCTAATTTATAATTAAGTGCACAATTAGATTTAGTGTTTTGCTTCTTTAAGATCATTTGAATTAATCAGCTGCAGGGATCATTTAATCACATAATCTATATACAATATGTTTTCACGTGTGATTGATAAATTGGTTTATATCATCACCGCTGTGACATGAGATCACGTTTGCTTGTTCTCAGGATGATTCGGAGAGTCTGCTGTTTCCTGTCCAAATCTGCATGTCACTTTCACAGAGTTCTGAACTCACTCCTCCAGCGGTGGTAGTGAAATGTCCCCAAGTGGTTAATGAGGAGGAGGAGGTGGAGGAGGAGGGAAAGAAAGATGAAGGTACGTTTTCCTCTTAAAATTTGTATGAAATGCAGTCAAATGATACATTTAAAATGTATCATTTGACTGCATTTCATAGGAATCGTCAAGTATGACTGTATTCTGTGGCTGCACCTTAACAGTTATCTTAAGGCAGTAATTGTTAATTCCTAGATTTATGTAATTGTGTTTATTTTCAGTTATGATTCTCAAACTACATTATGAAAGAAGTTCTATGGTATTCATTATCTGTGTTTTTAAAAGGGTTTAACCTGAGCCAGGCCAAACAATAATAGTAGCAATCACCACTTCCATTCATAGTTAGTAGCAAAGAGCTGTTAAAATATATTATATAAGTTGTTATTTTTAAAAATGCACTTGTGTTGGATCAGTACTCGGTATCGGCCTTCATGCAAAGTCCAGGCATCAGAATCGTGAGCTTGATAGAAAACTTTCACTTGCTACCATATGTTGTGCATATGGTGCTCTCTCTCTTATCTCAGGGTCCAGTCCTGATCAACACACCGCTGGACCCTCCGTCCCACAGCAAAGCTCCACTGGTTCCCCTCCCTCTGCTGACCAATCCAAACCCCTCAGTCCTCCTGGCTCCCCTCCCTGCACCAGCTCGTCCATTCCCAAGGCTCCACCTGAAACCATCTGCGTCTCCTCTCCACCGCATCCTGTGGAGCCTCCCTCTGACCCGGAGCCCAGCATCGACTCCCAGAGCTTCTGGAAAGGCTGCAACGCTGCAGGATGCACACAGGCCATATTCACAGATTTCATTAATGAGATGAATGATATTGCCGGCAGAATTCAGTCGGACCAGGCCAGTGAGGGCGGTAAGAGTTCCTGGGACAACCTGGTTTATTCATGTGTTTAACCCTGCAGTATTGGTTTAGACTCTCTTCTTTCCACAGATTGCAATCATGCGCTAAAAGTGATGGCGGCTTCTGGGAAGCTGGAGGAGATTGTGGCCAAGCAGCAGAAAGGTGAGGTTGACTTTTTAACGTTGTTACTCTAGAGACAGTGAGGCTGGTACCTTCTGGCCCTCACATGTAAACACTTGTGAGGGCCATCACACTGATGGAAGCTGAGGTTGTGTAAAAAACACAGAGATGAAAATCACAAGTTGAGACGGAAATATAAAAATCTGTACAGTTCTATGGTTGTGACCTGTGTTTTGGCGCCCCCTTCAGGCCAGTTTTTTGGTCTGGTCACTACATTTCATTGCCATTTCTTTTATGGGATGTTGTCTGAGGTAAAAGGGCCTTTGTTAGGCCTTAAAACGTCCATTTCAGGACTGGTATGTCACTCAGTAGAGCACAGACTCCCCCCCCCAAGGCCCAATAGACCCTTAATAAACAATCTGCACCAAATTTCACACACTCATAGATTTCAATTTCTTAAATATGCTTGATTTGTTTCATCAAGAGCCCTGAATTGTTCCCTGGGAAAACAGGGAAAATATCAAAACATTACAATGTTAAAGATAGTGAAAAGAAAATTCCAGGATCCGACACCTGATTCCGATCCTCACCTAAATTAAATGGGTTATTTCCTGACCCATCCCACCTCCTCCCACCTCCTCCCACCTCCATCCAGTAGTTTGTGCGTAATCTTGCTTAAAGGCAAATGGACAGGGATAAAAACTGAGCTTACAATGGGCAGCACACAGAGTTGTAATGATGAGACAATTATTCGATTAGAATCAGGAAAATTAAACCTATTTAACCTATTTTGATAATTGATGAGTTGTTTCAATCATTTTTTCATCAGACAGAATATGAACGTAAATAAAATGTGTAACTATCAGCTCTGGGAAGTTGTGCTGGTTTTTCCACTAAATAACATTTCATAGACAAAATGTTTGAAACGAGGAAATAACAGGCAGATTATTCATCATTGAGCCAAGTGGAGGAGAGGTGGTGAAGCATTAAATGTAAATGTTTGAAGCTGCAAAATATGGGACCAGCTAACAGACGTCTCTATAAATAACCACACACAGGATTTATTAGCATTGAACGATGTGGCAGAAGAAATTGCATCTGAAAAACAACTTGTTTAACAGTAAAGGAGGCGTAAAGCACTGATCTACTTTCTTTCTATAAATTCAACATTAATAAATAACAATATATTGTTTTTGCAGAGTTACAACGGAAACAGAAGGAGCTGATGAAGGCAGCAGCCGCCATGAAACAGGTCATCTCAGCACTGAGGAGATGAGGCCGTCCGCTTACTTAAACTTTTACTTCTTTTGCATTTAAAATTATGAACATTGATATTTTTTAAATTTTGTATTAACTGTATTTATAGTTTTATTGATTTTCCTTAAAAAATGAAAACTGAACATGTAGAATTGAAAGCTATTAAATATCGAAACCAGTAAACTGAACGTAGCTCGTCTGAAAGAGATGTTACTAATGATTTTTTGAATAATGTTTGTTCTGAAGTTTGTACAATTATGTTTAACTGAGATGTTGTATCACTCGCTTTTTCATAACCTATTTGAGGAGATTTTACTGTAGATATACTGACCCACAATAATTATTTGATCATGTCTGGATTTTATTTCTGTATTGGGTTTTATGTAGATCTGTGTATTTGTGAATATCTCACAACCTGGTTCAAAAAGGTACTTGTATCTACATCACTCATTTATACAATTTAAACCAAACTAGTGAAAAACAGAGAAAAGCTTCAATAATGTGGAAGTTTACAGCCAAGTATTTAGCTTTGTTTGTGTTAATTTTCTGTATCCAGTTTGCACAGTTGAGTCCAGATGTCTGGTTTGTTTGCATGAAGGATGAAAGAGGAATTTGTCTTTAGCCTGGAACAAATTTCTTCTTAGAACTGTTACACACTTAAACTGATAAATGATATCATGAAAGTGAAATATGCTGGTGTGTGAACGTTTGTGCCCATTTTGTAGAAATTCCCTCAACCTGATCTTAAGACATCACATTCAAGAAAAACATCAAACGTACTTTGTGAGGTCACCTTGACCTTTGACCCCCAAACTCTAATCAGTTCATTTGAGTAGAAATTTGAGAATCCTCTACATACGGATGGACAACCTGAAAATATGTCGCCGGTGAGGAGACATTCAAAGTCATCTCGTATAATGAGAAAGTTTACAGAAAACCAACACAGATCATTCTTGTTATCTATTTACTAGCAGGTCACAAAATGTCACTGGCACCTCATAAGTCAGTATCAATCAATAAAACATTATTGATTTTAAATGAGAAATGTCCTGCATAGAATTGAGCAAATCCTTAAAACACCCACAGCAGTAGTGCCAAACTGCAAATGTCCCCAAACAATGTGAATACTGTAAAATAATGCATCCAACATCCAGTAGATGTCAGACGGAGTCTTCAAAGTCCCGCTCAGCCGAAGCTTCTGAAAACACCGTCTGCTTTCAACAGATATTTAATGGCTCCATACATTTGTTACAGCTGGTAAAAGGTTAACAGCCACTTATTGTTTTGTTGCAATATAAAAAAAACTAAATAGCTGCACAAAAATAACACTTTCCAACCTAAGCAATCCATAACTTTAAAGAGGAATCCACAGTTAAAGACTGGAGGCTCTATTTGAACAACCTAAGCACATGGTCTGCAGCGTGTGCAGGAAGTGTCCAAATCCACTTTCGCTTTGGTTCACGTGATTTAAAAGTGTTGCCTTTAAATCACATTATTAATCATGGGTGTGTTTTTTAGCGTAACGTGGCGATAAACCAATCGGAGTCATTTCTCATTTCCGCTCAAAGCCAGGTGCACGTGAAGCGGGTCGGATTGGTAGGAAGAGAAAACGCTTCTTTGCAGATCAAGTGCATGTTTACTCTCCTGATAATGTGCCTTAAAACAACAGCTGTGTTGCCTCTGACCACCTCATTTTAAGACCAAAACGCCCGTGGCTGCTCGCAGGGGCATAAGTGCATTTATAATTTAATAAGCGTGGGTGCTGGACATGACAACTCGTGTTGGTCTGAAACTAGTGCAGACACCTGGGGCTGGCTCAGTGTCGGGTGTTAAGGCCCTCGATCAATCACACTGCTCTGAATCTCACTTGTAACCCGAGTTTCCATCTTTGGGTCAAATGACAACCAAGACACAAGATCAAAGTCGTGTGTCGCAGCTGCGGAAGCAAGTCAGGAGGTAAACAAGAAGGTCGGTGCTTCGATACCCGGCTTCTCTGGTCCTACACTGCATTCTATGCATTCTAAATAAATGGATGACTGAGACTTGTAGTGTAAAGCGCTTTGAGTGGTTGATAAGACTAGAAAAACTCATGTATCATTTGATATGTCAGTGTCCAGTCGTCAAAAGAGCCTCAGCCTGAAAACCATGATACCAGATGCTGTATCCAAACTAATTATGTGGTCTTAAAGTAAAGCAAAACATAATCATATTAAAAAATACGAGTGCAAACCCTAAACAAGTGTCTTGGTCAATTCAACAGAAAAATGGAAATAGTAAAGTAGCAAACTGGCAGAAAAATCTCAAGTCAAAAGAAACAACTTAATCAAGCGATAATAGTGTTTCCTTTACACAACATGTGTAAGTGGGTAGGCAGTCAGGCACTGTGGCTCTGGACTCTGCTGTCACGCTGCTCTGTCAGCTCTGTCCTCTAAAGTCAGTGGGCGCAGCTCATATGATGGAGAGTGCTTCTAGTCTGGAATGAGAGGAACAACGGATTTGACAGCGATGGTGATTATCTAAAGATCTCCACTCTGGAGCCAGAGTTACAGAAGGGATGACGTCCTTTGAGAATTCACTCCCAGAATCCCACAGCCCCCTCTCCGTCTGTTGCCATCGTTACCTCGGGCTGAGGTCAGTTCTTGAAGGCTCCGCAGCGGCTCGCTCGACAAATGAAATCCTTGAGCAAGTTGCCGTCGATCTGCCAGAAAGCAGTTGTCTGGGTGACCTCGGTCAGGTGATTCACACAGAACTTAAAGCAGAACTCCTCCAGGTCCTGGATGACAAAGAGAAGAGCAGAAATAACCAGCGTGTTCCTCAATTTGGCCCAAAAAATGTCCAAGAAATCAACACCATTCTTTAAATTACTCCACCAGTTTCTCTCGATTCTTCTCGGCATCGCCTGCACAAACATTTGGTCGTTGATAAGATGCACAAATATATTTTCCAACAAATGCTGGAGACCTCAGGCTTTTTCAGCTCTAGGATCTCAGAGAGAACTTTGTGGTCTTACATAGTAAAAGTGACTGTAACCTCACTGTTGTTCTGCAGGACATTTCCAGCTGTTTTCTTATTGCCTCCTTTCTGTTACGTTGTTTATGGTTTCAAGGAATAACTTGGCACCAATCTCCTGTTTCCTCCTGTTTGCAGTGTTTATGTGAAGCGAACTGTTGCATTAGCTTCATATTTGCTGTACAGTTAAGTATTTTCATTTGAAACTGCACCAAATTGCACACACTCATAAATATCAGGCCCATAAACACACCAGATTTTTTCCCCGACTTCCACCCAGGTAACCGACATGAGCCAAATTAGGTCGATTAGAGGTTATAAATGACATTTCAGGATAACTGCCCAGCCCTAATTTCAAGCTAAGTTAAATAAGGCTTTTTACAATATACATATACCAAAGTATACGAGTCTGTGGACTGGTGGTGAGAACTGACCTCGGCATCATAGCGCACAGCAGCCGACAGCAGCGAGAAGGCATTTTCCACGGTGATCCCTCTCTTGATGATGTGTTGACAAAGTCGTTTCAGGCGGTTCTCACAGTATGATGTCGCCAGATCCAGCAGCCCTGAGAGAGCACAGGCACAGACGAATAAATAAGAAACAACTGACGGCTAAATGCCAGGATGTGAGAGTAAGCAACACGTGTGCGAGTCTGACCAATAGCATCTTCAGGGGACAACTCCACGTTGTCCGTGTAGAGGAACTCCAGGAAGGAGCGGTACACCGGGTAGGAGAACTGGTCGATTTCAATCACCTCCTTCATGTCTTCGTTCCAATGGGACTGAAACATGGATCTGAAGTGTTCACACCTGCAGAATATGTGGTTTAATACAGATCTATAAATTCTATCTTATACTTCCAGGATTTAATCAAACAGCTGTGAGATAAAAAATAAAAAAACCCGACCTGATTTTGAGAACTGCTTTGTGGACGTAGATGTATTTGCCGTCGACGCAGAACTTGAGGTCGGCCGTCTCTGGGTTGTCAAACTCTTTCTTCAGAGACTGAGCCACGGTCAAGAAGTCATCGTGCTCTGGAGCAGGAAAACACACACACACACACACACACACACACACACACACACACACACACACACACACACACACACACACACACACACACACACACACACACACACACACACACACACACACACACACACACACGTCTGGCATTAGAAAGATAAAAAACGACGATTATGTCAAAATAACTGGTGCTGTGCTTTAGTTACTGCATCGTAGGGCACTTTTCCTTTCCTCACCCATGGAGAGAAGCTTCCACATGACTGAGGGGGTGGCGAAGCAGGCGAACACATCGTCAGTGCAGGTAAAGTGTGTGAGGTGAGGCAGCACTAAAGACTGGCCCCTGCACTGGCCCCACATGAACACCTGACCACTCTGGGTCTTGGCAGCAGACGTGTGCGTGGAGTGACAGGCAGCGATCTCTACGATTCTGTCAGAGAAGAAGAGAAATCAGTCGATCACAGAGTGCGAGACCCAAGAGAGAGGATCTATTGTTTTTGTCTGCTGCGACGTCACGGCCTCGCTCACCTCTCTTTCTCGGTCATGATCTGAACCGGGCTCAGCTGGTTGCTCTTGTTGCCGGTGCCCAGTTGTCCGTATGTGTTGGCGCCCCACGCATACAGCAGCCCCTCATCGGTCAGTGCCAGGGAGTGGGCGTAGCCTGAGACAATCTGGAGGAGATATCAAAAAAAATGTTTTACACATTGAAAATTGAATAAAAGTCTGTTTTACATGAAATAATAAAACAAAGTATATGGCATTCAATTTTTAGGTGCATCATAGTTTATAATCTCATTTATACGAAGGCATTTTTATGGGAAAACATTTGAGCACTTGTGCGACAGAATTTGTTGAGAATATTCACTCACGACTATAAATGAAGTGACAAAGACGTGAAGTCACTTTTTTAGTTTGATTACAAAAAAAATGTAATTCTTTAAAAAAAAATGTAACTACATCATCTTAAATAAATGATAAATAAATAAGATGCTTAATATCTCAACTTGAGTTAGGGTTACGGTTAGTGCATGAATTTTAGAATTTCCTTCTTAAAACCATTCAGAGAAAGAAAATATTGAAGGAACAACTGAGGAGAATCCAACTGAACAGGTCTGAACTGTTCATTGTGTATTGATAGAATTGTGTTATATCAGATCTCAGTGTCCATGTGTAACAAGAGATTCATAAAAGTATGTTTTTGTGAGTGTAATTTCAAACCTGTTGCACACATAAACCCTGCAGAGCCACAAGTCGACAGGGAGTGAGCTGGTTCCCGTTGTTTCCCAGTCCCAGTTGACCGTTCCCGTTATAGCCCCAACCGTACACCTGCAGTGACAGGAAGAGAAAGTACAAGTTTTCATTGGCTGGATTCTACTGGATAACAACTTTAATTTATCAAGTGTGAACCAGGAAATCACCTCTCCGTTGTCCACCACTGCCAGAGACGAGGTCTGACCACAGACGATACTGACAGCCACCTTGTTCTGCAGGCAGCTGGACACTCTGCGGGGGGTGGGCTGGTTCGCTGTGGAGCCTGAGCCCACCTGACCACAGTTGTTGTAGCCCCACGCGTACACCTGGAAGAGAGGAGGATGAGAGGTGAGACAATACATTCAAATGATGGAGAGATAAAGAGCTCTTTTAAAAAGGAGGCAGGTTTATAAGAGCTTCAGATTCTCCTCTGAATGATGGAGAGTTTAACATCCTCCATCTCTTCTATTTAATTGATAGAAACATGCAACTGCCACCAATGTTCAGCTCAGATAATGTGACTTTAGTTGGGAATCAACAGTTCAAATATATCTTCATAGTTTTAGAATTATGTCCAAACAAACGTTATGGATTTGGTGCAGAGTTTCAGGAGACTGTTGTGCCTTACTGAAGATAAGTGCTCTGCCATTCTAGTTTTCTACCTGTAATCAAAGTGGGTCATCTGGACAGAGGGCCCTTCACTAGAGGACATGGGGTATTGTAGTTTACAGTATCATGTTGCATCATAACACGCCAGCTTATACTAAGGGTTTGACAGTTTGGGATAAAAGTTTGATTCCATTCACATGTCTGTAGTATGAAATATGAAGCGGCAACTGAACACAAAGACTGGACACAGGTGCCTGGCTTTGAAAATTATAATTATATGTTATGTAAAAGGTTTAACGGGGGGTTATGTATAGAATTTCTATTTCTGAAGCTGCTTTCAGACATGCACTGAGCTCAGGATATCCTCCTGAAATTATCCGGAGGGGCTGCATGTTTTCCCCCCCCCTCATGCTGCACTAGCCCTCACCCCAACGCTCCAGAGAATTTCCTATTGTTGTGAACATATGCAACTATGGCGAAATTCCGGAGCCAATTGTCCAGACAACTCAAACAGCTTAGGTTTGCTGGCAGCTTGGCATTAATGTACGAACATGAATGTGGCTTCAATCTTCTTATTCGTCTCAGCAAATAAGCTAATTTCCCAAAGTGTTGAACTACTCATTCAACAACTAACAAATCTCAAATGATTCAAAGTCGTCTTGTTTGTGTGTCTAATCGCTTGTTGTATCTGGGGAGAATCAGGCTAACACAGACAGCCTGACTGTACGGTGCATGAGAAGACGACCATGTGTGAAGTAGTTAGAGGCACAATGGATTCCTTTTGGCCAAGCTTAGTTTTCTGTTTCAGTTCAGGAGGATCAACTCCTGCTGTGATCGGACTTAGGGTCTCATAAGGGTCTGTGTGACTAAGCACTGCCTCTGACCAAAGCTGAGTCACCTGTGTCATTACAAGGGTTTTATACAAGCTTCCATTCTGCTCTGTGAACACTTTTACTGTAAAAGCAACTATTTGTTTCACCGCAGACACTTACTTCTCCTGAGTCAGTCAGAGCCATTGAGTGGTGAGAGCCACAGGCCACTTCTGTGACCTTCTTATTGAGCAGGTTGGCGGACACGAGTACTGGGGTGACTCCTTGGTTGGTTGTCCCATTTCCCAGTTGGCTGTAGCCATTATGTCCCCAGGCAAACAGCTCTCCGTCTGAAACACAAAGAGATTAGTTCTCCTGCTGCACTTTCTTTAACCCAACCGTGAAAAGGAGGATTAAAGGTTTTGTGCAGCTACCCTCTGTGGCCAGCAGGACGTGGGGTCCGCTGCCGTAGCTCAGGCTGACCACCTTCCTCCCACTCAGGAAGTCCAGCTTCTTGGGGACCACGGTGCTCTGGCTGTCCCCTGTGCCCAGGCAGTTACTGCAGTTCAACCCAAACACATACACCTGAGTGTGGAAAGAGGAGGGAGAGAAAAAAACAAAACAGAGCATGTAATGTGGATCAGTGATAAGCAGGGCTAAGCAGAGGCAGTCTGAGTCAGCTGAGGAGGTAACAGGTCACACAGCTGACACACAAACAGGACCAGCAGCAGGCAGCGCTGATGAGAGCTGCCGGTGGAGGTCGGGTGCTATCGGCCCTCCACAAATACACACACACTAAAAACAAACAACTGGACAGGGGTGGAAATATAACCTCTGGCAGCACTGACACAGAGAGCTGAGGAGCTCTGGCTCTGGCGCTTTAAAAAACTGTGACGCAGAGCAAACATCACCTGTAAGATTAGTTGTTGGCCTGTTTCACTACTGATGTTGTATGAAACTGTTCTAAACATCCACGGCATAAAACACAACCACAAGTTTATTTTCCCTGTGACCTCTCACCTCATCATCACTGGTGATGTAGATGGCCTCGTTAGCAGACGTTCCAAACACGCAGGCCTTCAGGATGGTGGAGAGCTCCTGAGGCCCCATCAGGCTGAAGAGGGGCCATTTGGTTACATCCACCATGATGCACTGGCTGTGAGTCTGTGGAGGGAGCAGAGGGGTGGAGGGATGAACCTCAGCCCTCAGAGGTAGAGCAGGGGATCGGGGGGCAGAGGGAAGGGTCTGGGTGGGCAACACTGCCAAATGGAGCATCAGATAATAGTCTATGAACTCACACACCGGTCTGGGGAAAACCACATATTGACACATGGTTTAACCTTTGGGAAAACTGCAATTTACTGCAAAGTAAAAAAACCAGACTTTTTAACACTGTTCAATGTTGTAAACATGTTTGTTTGTGACGCCCTTTTCTACCCTTTCTCACTGATGTTCAGCTTAGTAAGAAATGACGTTAAATCCATGATCTCACTGAGGAGATTATAGAGAGAAATTGGGTCATGTGGTGTAACATTAGCCCCAAGAGATCAGGGCCGGTATGTATAAAGCCGCTCAATATAAAATTTTGGTTTTAAGTGCTTTAAACGTCTTAAAGAGTGATGTCATTTTTTTTTCTCAAGCCTTTTGATTAACTATATACACGTCTATGGATAAACCTTCCTAGACGTTAAGACTCTGTGACAGCTCCCAAATCATTTAAGAGATCTAGAGGTTTACTAGCCTTTAGTACACAGGCAGAGGATATCCACTATAAGAAACGGGGAAACTATTTATATCAAAAGACTTTTCTTAAGACCATGGCTGAGCAGTGGAACAGACAAGACTCTCCTTGTACGAACTTTAACCTTCTCTGGCCTTTCAAAACAGAAAAATCCCTTAAAATAAATGACAGTGCATCATGTGCTTTTTTGTGACAACATATCTGAGCAGATGCTTGTGATTTTGAATTGGTTAGGCAGACGCGGATACACAGGCAGAGGTGATGAGACAAACCCTCGAGCTACATCACTAAACCCGACATTACAGCTTGGTATAACGTATACTGGGCACTTATCTGTATTGCAGTATTTGAATTTATGTACTTATATTTTGTTTTTCCATTTTACGCTTCGTTACATTCTATTTCATTACATTGAGGAGGGACATTTAGTTTTTACAACATCAAAAACAAAAAAAGCTACAGTAAATATTTGCTTTGATTTTACATATAAGAAAATGGCACAGTTAGTGATTGATACTGTGACAGGATATACATTTTACAGTTTTACTTGTGATGGTGTATTTTAGCAGTGTGGTGCTTGCAACTTTCTCTTATGAATGGGTCTGATTACTGTGTTTCACCACTGATACACACAGATATACCAAATATCTCAATAAATACACGAATAATGGAAAACACAAGTTAAGTGTTTTAAATAACTTAATACCAACTCCTATGGCCTAGTAATATTGAATGAAAGTAAATTATAATACTGCTAACAGAGTGGAGGAGTGTAGGAGTACTGTTATTATATTGATTATTCTGACTTTAGTGTTTGTAACTGAACATTTCTAAGCCCCAACACTCAAATAAAACGTCACGTTTTAAATATGAAGTCGTCACAAATTCAGTGTAAATCTGAAGAGCGTCTCCTGTCAGATCTGTCTGGTTAAATTAAAAGTCTCGATGCTCTGACTTGCACTTTGAGGAGGGAGTTGTCATCCAACTATTTTCATTATTTATTCATCTACTGATTGTTTCCTTGATTAAGTGATATTGTATTTCATCTATAAAACCTGCAGGAAAACGCTGGATATGATTCCTCACAGTCCAGGGTGACATCTTCAGAATCACTGATTTGTCTGACCTACAGTCCATCATCCAAATAATATTTAGTTTAAAGGCCTCAAATCATATAATTTGATTAGCTGGGGAAAAAAACATTTGTAATTGCTCAGTCATTTCCTGACCAATGAATTGACTAATCATTGCAGCTCCTTTAGATATTCACTGTGAGATTTGTTTTCAGATTATAAATGGATTTAAAGGGACATGTGATTTGCTGAGAGGAGAGAGGACCAGGATAAACACCAGGAAATTTAAAATACATGACATGGAAAGAGGAGGGAACAAGTATCTCAATGAAACAATATGAACTCCCATTTATTTACCTATATTATGTCACAGATGATTTAAAGTGTGTGAAACCAGGTCAGGGAGGTTTTTACTGAGCATTAATCCTCCTGCACCTGAGTAATGAGTCAGATTAAACACAGCTCGCCGCTACATGAACAGTTAGCTCGATGGCTAATGCTGCTCATTGTTTAAAAAGCATTGTTCAGCAAACTGACACAACAGAGAAGTGAAGGGAGCCGATCCGAGAGGAGAGTCACAGCTAACGTGTTGTTGTTGTTCTTCTAGCAGCTGTTAGCTAGAAGGCCCGCGCTAAACAGCCTCTACTAGCGCTAACACGAACACACTGGTCAGTTGAACTCACCTGCTGGTTAGTTAAGTTAGTTAGGTCCTGGTCTGGTGTCGTTAACGGTGAACGGGTAGTTTAGAGGAGGGCCGCTCCGCAGCGGCCGCCATACTCCGCTCCTCTGCTCCGGATCTATGCGGAAGTGAGGGAGGAAAATAATGTCACGTGATTACAACAGACCCAAATAACCGATTACAGACGGTGTTCATGTTGACTCGATTAGACTGAGCCAGGGATGATGTTTACTTAAAATATTGGTACAGTCCAAACAGTCTGTGAATTATTTTTATTTTATATACAGTCTAATGGTCCAGTCCATACCCTGTATATGAATTATTTTTATTTTACATAGTCTAATGATTGTCCATAGACCGTAAATAAATTACTATTACTATTTTATTTTAGATACAGTCTCATGGTCCAGTCTCTAGAAAGTAGATTCATTTCTATTTGTATTTTATATACAATGGTTCATTCCGTAGACCTTATATAATATACAATTTTTATTTTATTTCATGCAAGTAAAGTTTCAGCCATTTCCCACATAAAGATCTATTTAGTAATCAGTATAAGAAGGAAGTCCTCAAAAGGTTTACTTAAGAAAAAGTAAAAATAATGACGCTAAAATCTAATCAAATAAAAGTACCAAATTATCTTTTCTACTTGAGTAACAGTAAGCATATAAGTATATATGTTATATACATAAAGTATTACAAGTAAAAGTACTTGCCAAGTGTAGCTTTCTCTTTTCTATTTCTAATGTGCAGTGGCCCTGAATTACAAATCACAACAAAAACCAACAGCTAATTTTAAAAAAAAACTTCAAATATGAAGGAAATGCTGACAAAATCTGTTTTCTTATGTGCCATTATATTTTCTTTTAAAATGACAAACACTGCATCTGTCTGATCTGCGACGATGATCTGTTTTGTGATTGACATTGTGATTTGTACTTCAGGGCTGTCGTACTAATGTAATGGTCCATTACATCATTATGGCTGAGTCATGAGGGCTACAAGACTGGACCACCTGTTATTTATTGAAATAAAAGGGATTCCATAAATTCATCTTCTTATGTTCACTTTTACTTTGGGAAATTGAAATAAATTTACAACAAAGTAAACACAGGGTCTATCATCCCCTTCGAGTCACTGTGTTCAACAACACAAGTTCGGCTAGAGGAAACTATGCCACTTACAAAACAAACGTGTTTGATACACAGTGATCCCATTCCAGGGCTTCACTGTTTCCCAATACTTGGCCGGGATAATACACGTGCCAGCGTGAGTCTGATATTTCTGGGTGAAGGTTTTCACACTCAGCATTCATTTCAAAAACCTCACCTGAACAACGTGGAGAATCCAGGTCCATAAACAGATAATGACCCAGTCACTCTCATCCTATTATCTGTTGCCAACATGTCTCTACTGTAAGGAACAAAGAAAAGCTATGGGAGGACTAAGAGAAATTAAACTTTGGAGAGTAATGGATCCATCCATCCGTCATCTATACCACTTATCCTTGGAGGGTCACTGGGGGAGCTGGATCTGATCCCAGCTGACATTGGGTGAGGGGTGGTGTGCACCCTGGATGGGTCACCAGTGGATCACAGGTCCAACATACAGAGACAAACAACCATTCACCCTCACATTCACACATATGGTTAATGTAAAGTCTCTTATTAACCTAACGCCAATTTGCATGCGTTTGGACTGTGGGAGACAGAAATCTGCCGAAACCGGTCTCTAACCTTCTCTCGAATCCCTGGAATCCATCCTTGTTAAATGTTTGTCCCATTCATACTCATGCAACTTAAAAAAAATAATCAAATAACTGTGTGTGAATCACAACACTTGCAAGCATGGAGGATCCAGTGGCTAAACATCAAGTTTATTTTGGTTAGGATCAGAAACACAGATCATGTCCTGAGGGCGAGATGAGAGGCAATGATATCAAAAATCCCCTGACTGAAATATGGTGATGATCTTTTTTTGTGTTCGAGGGGAGGGAGGGTTGTTGAGAGGGATAAATGATGCGTTACAATGTTCCATGAATACGACTGGAGGGGAAGCGCTCTCAACAGAAGAGAGCAGCATCAATGGCAAACTCCAACGCCACGGAGGCCACATGTTACCGTAGCCACGTCTCCCACATTCTCACCTTGCTCAAAGAATCTTTTTTTTTCTATTCAATAAAACTGAAGTTTTAGTTGAAATGAAAAACAAAAGGCACAATGATTTTCAACTCATTCTTTTCTTTAATATGCACAAGAGTTGAAAGCATCAATGAGCCACCTTAAAGAGAAGAATTCAATCTAAAATTTATAAAAAGATATAAACAATCAGAGGCCAAAACGCTGTCTGTTGCTTTTCTCCTATTATTTTATTTAAAACAACTTTTCATTAGCAAGTAAAAATCTTGCAACAAACATAAGCTTGTATCCAATTCGGATACAAGGCAACGAAATTGTAAATCTTTAAAGTGGCTCGGTCTATTCTGCTAGTTCATGACTGTACACCCTCTCTATAGTTTTGTTCAGTAATAAACAGCTAGTCCCAAAAACAAGCCGGGCTGCTCATAACAACCCCACATAATATTTTAAACCCCAGTGTGACACCCCCCACCCCCTACTCTGACCCCCTCAGTAGTTAGCAGCCATCCAGAGGATCAGAAAGTCTTCGAGACCAGGGCGAGGGTTGGGCGAAGAGTTTGACACCCTCCAACCCGAACCTACGCACCAACTGGGACATGGGACGGTACATTTTTAAACAGCCCGTCACCGCCATGAGGAGAAAAACACAGCTCTGATCCAATTAATCAGCATGTCATCACAATACATATGCAAGTCAAAAATAAAAACAATGAAACAAAGAAATATTGCTTCAACAAAACAAAAACAAAAATCCTCCCCAGCCATCTTTGACAGTAAAGTTATCGTCCATCCAACGACTGTCAGCTGCAGCAGCTTTGTACAGGCTTTATGTAAATATATTCATATATTCATTAGACGGCAAGGAGAGATACACATCACATTTTTGTACAGTTATTCAAATTGAGTGATGACATGTGACCTCTTCTTTGAAAAGTAGTTAGGTATTATAAATGACAGGACCTGTACTCCTTATGCAGGTTTAGTCTTCAGTGAGTATAGGTCCCTCTCTGCAGGCAGACATCAATATGCCTCTCAGACGTGTGCATAAGACTGAAGAAAAGTAAAATGCAAAAACCGACATATGGAAGCTACACAGACTCAACCAGAAGCTGAAACTAAAATATTTCTTTGAAGAGAATACAAATAAAAAAAAATGAAAAATAAGCTTAAGGTCAGATAAACAATTCCGATCGATTTTAGCTCGACGTTTCTTTTTTTCCTTTTCTTCTTTTCATGTTAAACCCCCCTTCTGAGTTTCACATTACAGGGGAGGCCAGAGCACACAGTTCACCGGGTCAAAGGACGTGACCAAGCTCATGCTGCAGAAATAGATGTCCTGTGGGGGAGATAAACGCTACAGCTGACATGTTTCTTTTCTCTCAAGTCTCTGCGCCTTCATCTAAAAAGGTGCTTCCCCCATGATGGGTATTCACATACCCCTAAAAAAAACAGGAACAAAAATAGTGTTGCTCTGCTGAATCAGGAGCAGGCAATTAGCAGGTCTTATCGTTGTGTGTATTGGAACAAAAAAAAAAAAAAAATTATTATGGCATTTTCTTCACATTTTTGATGAATTTTTTTTAAACAAACATGGAGTTTGTTTATTCAACAGGTCACGTTAAAAAAAAGTGACGCCATTGAGTAAGAAGTCCCGTCAGTCTGTTTGCCACGGAGTCCTTGTTTTGCCTTAGAGCCCTTTCGCCCCTCCACCTGCTCCAGGACGCTCCTGGGAGGGCAGTGGGGGTCCATGGATAATCATGGCTTAACTCTGGGATTAACTCTTTAAACTGGGTGAGAGAGTATTGTTGGGGTGCCCGGCTTTCAGGTATCAGTGTGACTAAGTGTGTACTTGAATATTAGTGTGCGTGCACGTGGGTGAATTAACACCAGAGGACAATCCAGGGGAGGGAAAGCACAAAAAATAAACCACAAACAAACAGCAGTATTTCTTCCCCTTAAGTGATATGATGGCTTCTAACAGAAGTATGCACACAGATTCTAGGTGTCCAAAAGTGTGTACATAAATATATGTGTGTGTGTGTGTGTGTGTGTGTGTGTGTGTGTGTGTGTGTGTGTGTGTGTGTGTGTGTGTGTGTGTGTGTGTGTGTGTGTGTGTGTGTGTGTGTGTGTGTGTGTGAGTGTAAATGTGCTTTTGTCTTTGTGAGGACTAGACATTTGGCAATTTAAATCTTGCCCCGAAGGCTTTTCACTCCTTCTGCTCTTATTTTTGTGTGATATTTAGAAGCACTGGCAGAGAATCTTAACAATCCTCCTGATGCAGGTTGTCAGATGGTGACGGCGCCTGTCGAGTGACCAGGACTCCTATGATTGGATGCCGTGGTCTGTGAGGGATGACCATTTAAAAGATAAAAGAAAAAAACACCCCGCAGTGCAGAGGTGGGTAAATCCTTCAGTGGTGCGTTTCCATGTTGAAGTTATCCTAAGTAAATCCTTCGGTACCAGGTTGCCAGGTTGGAGGAGGGATGGATGAACGTCTGGGGTGATTACAGAGTACCCGTGCAGCTGGTAGAACCAAACATCGTGGCTTTTAGAAATTGAACTCCTTTGTTTGCATGTTGGAAGCTGGGTCAAAGTTGAAGGTTCCTCCTTGAGTGGTTTCAGGGATCAAGCTGGAATCTTCATCGATCTGAAATGGACAGACGGATCACGGCAGAGTAAGATGTTGACTATGCAGGAAAAATAAATGAAAATTTTGAGGTGTAAAATCACTATTTGTGAACTCACATCATCTCCTGAAAAGTACTGATCAATAATCTCAAAGGCTAGTTTGTAGATATCCTCATTCTCGTGCTGCTGAAGATTCTCTATCTTCTCCAAACCTGTGAAAAACAAAACAAACACACATTTCCCCCTTGTTTAAATCACAGTCAAATTGCTACACTCAAATTACAAATAAGAAGATGTAATTAGAGCCCAATTATCTTCATATTCTAGTCCTGGAAAAATAATCGTGCCCCAACAGAGAACTGAATTGAGAAGAGGATAAAGTGAAATGAAGTGGACTTGTTGAAGAGTAATGCTCGGGACCGACCTCCACACTCCTCGATGATCTCAGCGATGGTGCTGGCTTCGTCTCCTGCCATGATGAGGATGTTCTTGAGGCCGTCCAGGACGACCTGCACCACCTGCGAGTCCTTCACCGACAGCAGGCTACAGAACGGAGGGATGACATTCTGCTCCACCAGGAACTCCACCTACACAAACCCACACATACACACCACATCCATACTTGATTACAACACAGGTACATGGTTACAAATATGGAACTTGAAAAATTGGGATCATTATTTTCTATTGGAATTTTTGAATTTAAAGACTAAAATACTAGGTATAAGTTCTGCAATATAAATAAAAACACTTGTTTTGATTACAAAAAAAAAACATTTCTGATATGGCAGCCAACGTATTCAAACAGCAGATTCTGACATTAGCTCACCTGGTCTTTCCTCCCACTGATGGTGAGGTTGCTGATGGCCCACGCTGCCTCTTTCTGAGTGCCAAAGTCACCCTGTAGAGAGACAGGCTGTCACTAAATGTGCACGTAGCAGAGTTTTCTACAACAGCATGATGCACAGGCACACAGAGTATCTACACTCCGTTTGCATCCATTTCATTTATCAGCAGTTGTGTTGTGTCTCTGGTGGCAAAACATGGAATGTGTCAATGCAAGTGAAAACACAAAAAAAATAAAATCAATGCCAATATTATTATTTTCCAAATTTAGAGTCTGGTACAATCTATTGAGAAAACTCAACAAAGAGAGGGTAGGATATAGAGATTAAGGAATTTCTTTTATGCTCTTCCACCACAAACAAACCTTAGCCAGTTGGTGAATGATCATAGGAATCAATCCTGCGTCGATCACAGCTTGGACCTGCTGCTGGTTCCCAGCTGTGATGTTGGACAGGAACCAGACTGCCTCCTGCGAACAGACAAATCACAAATTCAAAAACAGCACTATAGCTTCCACGCGTCCATTTTCTTCAATATACAAGTCATTTCTGGATTTGGTGCCAAAACTCTATTTCTCAAGTCTTGAACCAGTATTTCCTGCATAGCTGCATTATCTTAGTATGGATATGAATTAAATAAATCAAGTAAATGTCAGTATCAAAAGGTCTTTATAGTAGAGTTTTGCCATTCACACACACACATTCATACACTGGATCTATGTGTAGCACCTGCTCTATCACAGATGACACACACTGCGGGCTCAACTATTAGAATCAATTTGGGGTTCAGTGTCTTCCTAAAGGACACTTCCGCACATTGAGTGAAGGATCGACCATCGGCCTTCACATATAAGGGTGAAACTGACAAGACAAACTGCATCGAGATATGATTTGAATTCAGTAACTGATACAAGTAATCCACTCCATTGCAAACATGTCTTAATTTATGTGGTGCAGCAATCAATCAATCAGCTTCTGATATATTATACTTCCCGACAGGGAAAACAGGTAGCTCTTGTAAATGCCATGAACTTCAGTGCAGTTTGCAGATAGAAGACACAGTACTCCTGTTCCGGCATGAAAAATCCACCAGTCTCATAAAAACAAAACACAACATGAATGTTGAGGTTGAGGTTTGTATACCTTGTTGATCTTCTCTTTCGGGTGCGTGAGCAGGTTGGAGAAATGTGAGAGGACGTCACAGTTGAGCACAACCTGTGTCTGCTCATCTGTTCCCGTCACAATATTTCCCACTGCCCTCAGAGCTGCCGTCTGCAGATTTTAAGACAAAGAGAAAAAACGTATTAATTCAGGGAGGATGGAAATTTAAATGTGCAACTCACTGGAGGCACAAGACAAAGCAAATGAATTTGCTTGATTAAACAAAGCCTCACCTGAACTTTCACCTCCTGGTGGCTGAGGAGAGGCACAAGATATGGAACGACTCCAGAATCAATGACCATCTGGATCTGCTCGTTGCCTCCGTCCGTCAGATAGGACAGAGCCCACACTGTGTCTACGAGGATCTAAACACAGACACACACAATTTATCATACATCATACAATTAGCAAATGTTAATGACTGAAGAAATCATACCTTACTCAGATACTTACATTTATATCTGTGTGATATATTAGCACACAGAGAGCAGGCAAAATCTGTGGGGAAAGAAAAGTAGGTTGTTGAGTGGGCTGGATGTAGGCAGTGGAATAGACGGATCAGATTAAGGCAAAATCAGGGTAGAGTGAAATAACAAAACCCCCCCCCAAAAAAAAAAATCACAAAGCGCAATAGCTGTCAAAACCAGACTTTAAATGGCACCACAAGAGATTTATATTACAAAGTCCCCTGGGACATGAGGCTGATTTGGCTACTGAAAATCTCTGTGACTCAGCCTGCAGTGACACAGTCATCTGCAAAGCAACACACCCATCTGTCTGGCACAAGAAGGCCTGCACACACACACACTCACCTCCTGCACGGTCTCCATGGGTGGTGGTGGATCCTTGTTGCGGCAGAGGTTAACAATGACCCAGGTAACATTGCGGAGGAAGGTAATGGGGATTGATGGGTTGATGAAAGAAAGCAGGGGCTTGACCACTCCAAGGGAGATTACAAAGTCCCTGCACTGTGGGCCATCACCTGAGTAAGCAAAGGCCAGGAGGTCAGCTCTGCAGAGATACTTCCACACCATATATAGACAATCACACTCTCTTCTGTCTGACTATACTTACCTATAATGTTTCCTAAAGCCCATACAGCCTGTTCACAAACATTTTGGTGGGGGGAGTGTAGCAGTCGCAGGAAAAGGGGCACTGCATCTGGACACACAAACATCAACATATCAAAAACTGCCCAAGGGGACTGAGTGCAACTCCAGTGATACGTTCTTTAGCCTCGTCCAGAATACAAAAATATATAACGAGTCAATTAATCAATATAAAATATCATTCACTGGCTGAGATTCACACTTGAATAAAATAAATCATCATGACATTTAAACAAATGTGCCTAAAATAAAATAAGCATCCCATTAGCTAAAAAAGTTAAACTTCAAAGACGTATAATTTACATCTACTTAAATTTAAGAGTACAATCCCTAGTCTATGCAACAGCCAGTTTATCATATGATGACTAATCATGGTTCCCACTCTCCAGTCATGTTTTTATTAGATAACAGAGGATTCTTACTTTGAGACAACCCCATTATCTTAAAAAAAATGACTGTGCCTCAGAGAGAAAAGAAAAACAAATAAATATGCTAGCTTGGCATATTGCAGACGGTGCACAAACACAGACTGGAGGGCTGACGCTGGGCTCGACAGAATGTGGGGTCAACTTACTGGATTTAACCACAGCCTGAGTCTGTGCTGAAGTCCCAGACGCAATGTTGGTCAGAGCCCAAGCTGCTTCAAACTGAAGAGAGGGGCTGCAGGGCAAAGACCAAAAATAAAGATAAAGACATAGAGAAAGCTTGTTTTGATGTTAAATGGAGATTAAATAATGATAAACACTGTAGTGCATATTTCCTAAATTTCCCGCCGAGATTACATGTTTTCCCAGGCGGATTCATGCCCTAAACACCTAATAGACTCCAGCTTTCAGTACTAAAAGGGCTTTTTAGAGCAAAGTACCTCAAACCTATTTTAATCAAAGGCTTGCAGCTCATGAGTTTTTCAGTAACTGGTTTCTTTAAAAAGAGCTTAATAATAAGTTTCACAATCTCTGAAATCCTGGTCAAACAGTCTGTACGGTGGATAGTACATCTGACACCGGATGAGTGGTCTGGATTACAAACTGGGGCTGAGCTCAAAATTATTAAATTATTAAAATGAAATGCAACAGAAAATATTACAAAATCTCACAGTGGCAAGTGGTCTTCACACCACCCACCAGCCAAATGCTAGTACATCATGGCAAAGGGTGGCAAGTCTGTCTAACCCACTGAATATTCCATCATTGAAACAGGTTGTGGTGCTCAATGGGATACAACCAGATAAGGTAGTTGCCTGTAGACAGAGTGGTTTTATCCTCTCTGCCATCAAGAATTCACAGAATTAGCTCAGGGAATATATTCAGTGAGTTCTTGTTCGTGTCAAGTGGCTCTGGTTTTCATGCTGTACATTTCATTGTGATTCTGTGCCTCATTATGTCAAACTGAGCTGACTTGGCCGTCTGCCACGCCACTATAGCAACGTAGTAGACAATTATTTTCTCTTGATGGATGAACATGGATTATACTGCACTGCTGCTTTATGCACAAACTCTAAAATAACAATTGTCCGACATAAGCTCGTGTTCCACATGATGCCATCTGTTGTGGGTTGTCATGGCAAAATCCTCACAACTTCTTCCTTAAATGTTTTTCAACTGCATCTATTCACCACCCCCACCCCCCCACCCCTCCCTTGATGAACACAAGGTCCTGGGAATTGGGGAACTCCATGAGACAGGAATGCTGTTATATTTGGCTTGGCCTGGACTGAGAGGAACAGCCAACTGCCCTGCGTGCCTTCACACACTCACGTGTGGACACAGTAGGACACACACACGCACGCACACAAAGCATCAAATGCGGTAAAGACTCTGTGGAGCAGCATAGTGGCAAACACCAACTGGAAGCAGACTTACTTGTCGTCCCTTTCCAGGCATTTGACTAAAATGGGCAGAATGCCAGACTTTATCAAATCGTCGATGGGAGGGTTTCTGTCACTCGAGAGCAGTTTTCTGACAAAAAGAAGAGGGAGAGAGGGGAAAAAATGTAAGAACTTTGTATATAAAAATAGCTGCGGCCTGTGTGTGTATTTTGTCACTCACCTGGCTGCCTGTACAGCACTGAGCTGTACAGCTGCATTATCACTGGTAGCATTCTATAGAGAGAGAGAGAGAATGAAGGCCATAATAAATGTTTGAATTTAATAAATAACCAACAACTAAGAAGATACTGCTGGTACATTTGGAAAAGGCTGACACGCGGTATTCCGCAAAGATTTTAGGCACTTGTTTACATTCATATCCATAATGGAGGACTATCAGGGAGGCATCTGATTGGTCTAAAAATGTATTCTTCAGCACGACAATGCCCCCATACATGCAGCCAGAATCATAAAGAACTATCTACAGCAATAAAAAGACCAGCACTGCTGAAAAATATGGTCTGACCCCCACAGAGCCCTGATTGAGCGAGGGGACTCTGAATAGTGTGAACTCTTACCTGTAAAATGGCATCAAGTGTAACATTTTGCTGCAAAGAAAAAGAGGTGAATTAGCATTTCCATCATCATCATCAACAAGAACAACAATAAGAGCTGTGGCTGTGGACACACATGACATCAGCATTAATAAATACTTTCTATCTTACACTGATCAAAACTAATTTAGGGGTGTAGCTGATTTTATATATCCTTTTTGATATAAATTGTACTAACCCAACAAATAAATGTGGATATTTAGATCTCAGTGGATTTAGGGTGTGGGTTGGATACAAGTTTGACTCATGCAAACTGAAAATAATTTTGCAACACAACAAACTGTAAAATTGCAAGTAACCATACAAAATTACCAGACCCCTTGGCACCACTGTAATTATATAAAAATGCTAAAATCCTTAACAAGTCAGTACAAAGCTTCCCCACTGCATCTTGGTGTCTGAGATGAAAATTAGCAATTGTGCAGCAGAATATAAAAAAGGCTTGCTGGTGATTCAGCGTTCAACTGAAACCGATGAGGGACATTACAATGAGCCACAGTGCCACAGTGAAAACAGCTTCTCTGTTTTCACGGTGACTCTGAATGTCCAATAGGGCAGAAAGAAATTAGCACCAACTTCCAGGCTGCCTCATTTCACTCTCAATATCAAGCGATACTTGGGTGAATATTTTATATTCCATTGACTTTTCTTTACAATTGAAAACCTCATTATAACAAAATCAAGGCTCCCATGAGACTGGCAGTGCTTTTATGCCACATGTCACTGAACTAACACAAAAGAGTTGACAGTAATGTTGTATGAAATGACTCAATTCGTTTTTTTGATTTCTCACTCATGTTTCTGAGTTGGTTCCAAATTGGTTTAATCTGTAAGAAAATTACTCATCGTATCATCAAACTACAAAAAGCAGATTATCAGAAATCAATGGCTGTGAGGAATAATACATTTGCCTCCATACATGCAAAACAAGCAGCACAACAGAAGGCTTAGTGCAGTTGCCACAGCAAAGACCTATAATGTCAAAATCTAAAACCACTTCTTAACACACTGCCCACTTAATTTTAACCCTTGTGACCAGTAATCCACACAGTCCAGTCTCACAACAACACACCACACTTACTCCTTTGAAGTCTGAGTCGGCATCAGAGTCGTCCAGACTTTCCTCCTGCGGGACATTTCTCTTCTTCAGTAGATGTTCGTCTCGTTTGATCTGACATGGGGAAGAGAAGAAGAAAAAAGGAACAGAGAAGCAATGAGGGGAGGAGATGAATGTCTTCATTAATGCATTCATGAATCCAGGCCTACATCAAAAACAATTTATCTTTTAGGAACTTTTACTTTCTGGAGTGACGCCTACATATGTCAAATCCCATTCTAGGTGACCGAGTCAGAGATGTGGCTGCAGGCTGCTCAACAAAGCAAACACACACTCCTCTTCTGAAGGACATGGAACCTTCCCACACTGTGCAACCCCCTCCCCCCGTAATGTGTGGGCAGAAAGACCCACACGTCCCATCAATTTACAGGGCAACGTGAGTCAGTGGTAGGAGGAGATTCCCTTGCCCTACATTCCTGTGCACCATACTGATGTGCGTCACTGATGACTAATCAGCTAGTGCAGTGCTTCTTGCAGCTCTGATCCAGCTGAATGGAATGTGCTAGACTTCAGACCACCTCAGCACTCCGCAGCAGTGACACTCTTTTTTTATACCCTGTGACACTGCTCTCCAAACGACTGCTGACGGCCGGGTTGCTCTACATGCTCGTTTATCACCATTCACAGATTTTGAACAAAGTGTGACAGGAGTTTCGTGCATTAGAGTTACCAGTTCAGTTGGCCCTGACGCCAAGTCAGGTGTCTACATGTGAATCTGGTCAGTCATCTAAATGTTAGTTGCCAAGAATGATGTCAGTGTTGATTTTGAACCATGCTGAGCTGCGAAAAACAAATTTTACAGAACAATAACTTGACAAAGGCCTATTTCAATTACTAACAGTTTGTCCAACCCACAATTCCCAGAGCCACGGGGCACCTTCATTTCCCACTACTTACACGGGTATTACCTATTCCATGAGGGAACAGTCTGTTACTTCTTCTTAATTTGGATCTTTGTAGTAAATTATAAGTACTGTGAATGAATTATATGAACTGTGTTAGCTCTATATTTATCGAACTCATCAGGTGTCGTCTACACAGCTAATTCTCATTCACCAACAGCTCTTATGAAGAAATGTCTTCTTAAAACCTACTTTCGCAGTTTTCACCAATGTTGTCTTATCTGGGATTTGTTCTTATGTAAGAACAGAATCTATGCACACAGAAGAGCACTCTTTCGCACACATGAAGTATTTGTGTAAATTAATCAGTTATTGTGTTTTCTTACTTTTAATTCTATAATAACATTTACAATGTACTGTAAAGCACTTTAAGTGGTCATCAAGGACTAGAAAAGGACTATATAAATACAGACCATGTACCATTTAAATATTTGATCATTTTTAGCTTAAAAAAAGAAAGCTAGAAGAAGTTTCAGTGCACATTATAATTTTTTTTAAAACGCATTGAGATTTCGGAGAGGAGAACACACACAGAATATTTGATCTGTACGGCAAAAGATGACACTTTTTAAACACATGAACATACACACTGGTGTTTACATACTAAATGTAACAAATTTAAGAAAATTCTTAAGAATATATTGGTGAAGGAGGCACTATATCCCCTTCTTAGTTTACATGGTGCATGGCGGGACTTGAACAATATATAGACGAAGTAACATTTTGGAACTATTACAAGTCAACTGTATTCAAACATTTAACTTCTTGACTTTTCCCATTATATATTTTTCAGGTCTGAAGACAGTGCAACTTACTCCAATAATGTAAGTGCACGAAAGACAACAGCTTCTTGAGGATCTGCTTCAAGTTGATGACTCACTGTGCCACATCTTCAATTTCTAGCACACTTTTTCTGGTGAGTTTTTTGTCACAATTGTAACAACAAAATGCATTGGTCACTGTCAAAGTGTCCCCTCACAGTGAGTGTCAGTGAATCCTCTATGAAGTATAAAATCATCAACATGCTGAAGTCGAGGTCTAGCTTCTTCTGACTTTCAGCACTTTTTAAGTTCATATCTACAGATTACTGAACACATCTCAGAATCAATATTAAACTGGAGAGGTAAGAGTGAATGCATCAAATTTCTTCAGATATGCATCAAAACATGCAACAGAAACCCATGCAGATGGGTTGATGATGTGGACCCATGAATCCAATCTGATCCTTTGCAAATAACAGCACGGACAGTGCATCATGAAAATCTGATTCACTGCAATCTATATGATCAAGGAACAGCATTGGCGAAACGTAAGATGAAGTCACATTCTGGCATGGACATCGTGCATGAAGGTAGCAGAAGAAATGCATTTAAAACCAAAAAGATGGAGCACTAATGCTTGATGAATGTGTGTGTGGACAGATGCTGGATCTTCTCACCTTTCTCAACTCAACTGTCATCTCATTTCGATGTCTTCTCATAGTCTGAAACACAAAAACAAAGACAGGAAATTAAAAACCCTTTATTTTTTGACATTTGAGAAACATTTTTGAGGAAAAATATAAATACATTCTTTTGCATTGATAACAAAATGGCCTAGTAGGCAAATCACCCCAAAAAAAGCTTTCAAAATAAATTGTTTCCATTTTATTACAGGCTTTACTTCTAAACAACTGATTTTCATGAACTTATACCCATTAGAAAACTGCTAAACCTTATCAGTTCTTGGCAAGTACATGACATTGAAACCACCAACACATTTAACAGTAAGAGTCGGTTCCATGACAAAACTCAAAAACAGCACAAGTGAGGAAAGACATCTCAACTAATCTCTGTATTTGTGTGTCTGCTGGTTTTCCAGCTCATACCGAACAGTTTGAGATGGTCTAACATCTTGTGACTGTTTCAAGAGGTTCATGTTGCCTTCCTAAATAGCCTCTTGCGTAATCTGGGACAGTCATAACTCAGGAGGCTGCAGAGCAGAGTGGTGTCTCCCGACCACAACGAGAACAACAATGCCACTGTATTGACCAAAACACTGTATGACCCTTAACAGACAGCACAACATTGAAGTCTGATTAAAAAGGGAAATCTTTGAACTCAATACACTTCGGTTTGCTTAATTTGCCTAATGCTGCTGGTTAATACACTTTAAATAAGAAGCTAAACAAAGTTATGATGAATATACTTACAACAACACAAATAAAATTGCTTAAACCCAGAAAAGCAGAACAGTAGATACTAAAGAATAGAAAACCTGATGAGAAAAAACTAGGCCACATAACACTTGTACAACATTAACAATATCTACATTTTATACGATACACAGGGAAGCAAGAGGATCTTAGCTTTAACAACATGGGGTGTGCAAGGCTTCTTTGGAATTCAAAACTGTTCCTTATGATGTGCGAAACTGTGCCTGACCTAAATAAATAAACCCCAAACTCACATATTTGTTCCTGCTTTAGTCTGAGTCATCCCTTTAGGAAAACTCCAACTTCATACAGGGGTGGCGTAAGAGGAGCCAGGTCAGACATGTAGGATGCTTGAAATAGCATCAGGAATGTACTGAGCAAAGTCTGTCGATGATAGTAGCCATGTGCTTGTCACACTGACTAAGTTTCAAAACAACCACCTATGGGTCATCAATCTGTGCTTTGAGGCAATTCATGGTGGAACTGCGACCAGCACCCGTGTGGATGTTGAGGGGCCATTTTCAGACATACTTTTGTTGGAAGCTTATCTCGGGATTACAAAAAGATCATCAGAGCAACACAGCACAAGTGTGTGTCTTGGCAGGTAGACAAAAAGGGTTGCTGTATAATTTTGCATATATATTATAATCTAAACAAGTCTAGATATGTGTTACTTACACCTTTATTTTCCCTTATTCTATGCGTCTAAACAGTCTTTCCAGGGATAGTTCACCCAAAACGAGGTCATGTACACCATGTTTTTAGCCTAAATGTCCGCTATTATCCGGAGGAGGATAACAGAGGACATTTAGGCTAAAAACATGTTGTAAAGGACGCCGTTTCTTGTTGTTTTTTGAGGTTTGAAGAATCTGTCACTATTTACTTCAATTGTATTGGACTTGGCTGCAACGCTGTTTACCCCTGAATCTCCAACAGTGTTTTGTGGACCCTAACACTTCGCCCACCCCTCCATCGGCACAGTGGTGAGTAGATGAGTGAATTTTCATTTTGGGCTGAACCCTCCCTTTAATGAAGGTTCAAGCTTCATTGCTGTGAGCATTACAGACAAATATTGTAACTGAGATTAATAATCACACTTACTAATAGAGGGATGTTGCTATGCTCAGTGTCAGGCTGTAGATTTATCAGGTGGATGTGTGTTATACAAGTGGTGCTTTCTAGAATATGTAACCACAGGTATCTTTAACATTTTCGTGATCACAACTCTATGTTTGGAAATATGTCTAAGCTTGACAATTACAGAATTTGAGGCTAAATGTAACCAAATCCATGTAAAACAACCATCTCTCATTGAAGTCTAACCAAACAGCCTTATGGTATCAAGGGGATTTAAATAGTGATATTGTATGTTTATCACATCAAACCCCAGGTGATGGCATCAGCTAACGGTTTAGTGGCTTAGTTAGCGGCTCGGTGTCGCTGCCTCACCTGGTAATACATGCTAGCTGTTTGCTTGTCAACGTTAGCAGGCTAGCAAGGAGGGGCAATGTTTGGTTAAGGTGGATGTGGAGCCACCGTTGAGCTCTACTTTCAACACAATCCGACGTTATTACCACTAACAACCAGTGTGCGTAGCGCTCGCAGGTTAGCATTGTTGCTACTTACAGTTGCCTGGGTGTGGATACACAGTAAATGTCAGGATTAGGGTGCCGGCCGGGGCCCAGCCTCGCCTGCGACCGGCGTCCATCCAACTAGCTAGTTAGCTTCCAGTGACAGCTACACAACCTGCCCGTTAACTCTCCCATTTCCAACAACACAACTGTGATGTAGTTCACTCAACAAACACCAACTAGCGAGGGTTAATATGTCCTGGGTGTTGACCTCACAACTACGAACACAACCGCTTGATTCACCGACAACCAGACAGGCCATTAAGCACTTCTGATGGCGAACTCCTCACGTTAGCTTGCTAGCTGGTTAGCTAGCTAGCGGACAGGCAGCTGCAGCCGGGCTCCACACAACGAGGCCCACAGTCTGTCGCTTTCTGCGTAAAAAAAACAACTCCCGTTACCAACACACGCGTCCAAAATGTCAGCTCACCTCGACATCGCGTCCCTTGTTTTTAAAGCTCTTGATGCGGTGGTTATCCAAGCCGGCGTTTTCTGCCATGGCTGTACGAGGAGGTTTAGCTAGTGCTCTGGCTGTCGGGATCTCCTCAGTGAAAGACGAGGCTCGGCAGCTCCTGTGCTGCTGCTGCTGCTGCTGGAGGAGGAGGAGGAGGAGGAGGCACAGATCGCAGGGGGAGGGGAGGAGTCAATGCAAACCTCCTACACAGGCTGCCCTGGTTTCCACAGCTTCCCCGACGCAGTAATAATAAATTCACCCTCGATTTATTACCTCCCTCCGCCGGCTGAAAACCCTCAAACGTGGAAGTTGCATGTGACGATGACAGCGCTGGACGATGCTCATATCGGCCCATCTCGATAATCATAGCGGTAAATGTCACATTATTAGGGACTTTGAAGTTAGATTTTTACTCCTGAGTAAATGGATGTTGTTTTGCCCTGTTGAAAACATTTTAAACAAACACGTGGTAGATCATTTGTGTGTTAGGGTTACCTAATATGTTGCTCACACAACGCACAAGCAACATATTGATATGTATGGAATCATTGTTTTAATGCTATTGACTAATAGGCACTGTTATAATATTGAATATTATATATGCAACTTACCGCGTGTCCAAATCTATACTGCGCCTACTTGGGCCCTAAACGATATACATGTATACAAGTGGGAAGCTGTTAAGATAAAAGGTTCTCGAGCAATACAAGCCACATTCAGGGAGATTTTGGGAATTCATTAATTGTTTGGTTGGCATCCTGGTTGGTTGGTAAGTTGCCAGGCTGGTTGATTGACTGGCTGGTAGGTCAGTAGGTTGGTTGGCTCGCTGGCTGGTGGGTAGGTTGCCAGGCTGTTTTTTTGACTGGCTGGTAGGTCGGTTGGTTGGTTGGCTGGCTGGTTGCCAGGCTGGATAATTGATGGTGGGTTGGTTGGTTGGCTGGTTGATAGGTTGCCAGGCTGGTACATTGAGTGGCTGGTTGGGTTAGGTGGGTTGGCTGGCTGGGTGGTTTGTAGGTAGTTGAAAATTATATTGAGATGATTATTGATATTGATTTATTGCCCAGCACTAGAAAATTATCAGCAATTTAACTATAACTAAAGAAACCACCAGGATTCGATAAATGTTGCTTCCAGACACAAAAGTTTATTGAATCAACAATATTTGGATTTGCTTGTACAATATAGCATCAATAGTGCAAACAAAGACAAGCATTTGAAATATACAACCGTCACACTTCAGCAAAGAATATGCAATGCCAATACAACACGACAGATTGACATTTTTAAACCACATATCTTTACTTAGAGACGGCCAGCACCGGACTCAGGGAATATTTTGATATTTAGAACAAATACTCCATTAAAAACATTTCAGGATGAGGCCAGTGTGGGGGAGACAGTAAAGGGCTGTTCATAGATTTGATTAGCACCGTCACCTCAGCATACCTCAGAGAAAAGTCAACCTCAAGACACTGGAATGTGCGCTGTTTCAAAATGCAGTTAGGATTTTAAACCCATGCCTTTTGGGGCAACTCAAATTGAAATAATGCTGCAGTGTCTCTACTTTGAATTGTATTTTTACATAAAGAAGGCAGCAAACATGTAAATGGGACATATTTGATGAGTCAGTACTGGCAGCTATACCTCAACAAGGTCACAAACTCTTGATGTTCAAAATATTTACATCATCTGTCAAACTAATGAAACATATCACTTTGATCTGTGATTCAAATAAATAAATATAAATACAGAGCGCATGCTGAGATGTCAGTTTGGTATTTAGGGGGAAACATGACTATAAAGCAACGTCAATCCAACATGGCTTCTGATTCTGGCATCTACAGACACACAGTGGATGTAAGCAGCAGCTGAACGTGTTTCAGTTCATACACAGTGTGATTAGGGTTGACACAGGCTAATGATTTGATTGAAGAATTTTCACATCAGCATAGACTCAAACAGCCAATCACAGCTGACCAATTATCAGAAATCCTGCACTTCTTCAAGGATACTCAAACATAAATCCAGAGCAGCAGTAGAGACTAGTGTAATCAAGGGAAACAAAAAAAAAAAGCCACATAAAGCGATAACATTCAATTAAGGTCAAACTGTAGTGCCACGGAGGTTGCTATGAGATACAGAGGAGGTAAAGTGGGGTCGAGGCTGAAGTGCTCCTTCAGAAGATTTGTTGTTCGAAGAGGATCTTCTCAAATCCTTGTGGCGGTGTGTGATAGAAGTCACTAAACTGGCAGTCTAAGATGGCGCTGTCGTCCACTGCAACAACAAAGGGGAGAGCACAAGCTTAAACATTGTTTACATTGATCCTTTAAATTAACCTTTGAAGCCAATTCTTGTTGAGCCCAAATTGAAAACAGAAACAAAAAGTCAAAACCAAACATCTTTAATGTGGAAAACAACAAACAAAGCTTTTCTTATTCAAACTAATGCAAAAGAAGTGCGTAGAAGGACCACACAGATGATATCTGAGGAAATGGTCTTTAAATTGAATGCTTAATTACCAGAGGTGTGGACATTTCTCGATTCTTAGATGCAGCGCGATGCGGTCTTGGACGACTCTGCATCGATGCAGTGACTGAACATAATCGATTCATGTTTTCCGCTATGTTCATTGTTTTAGTGATGGGCCGCCACTGCATAATTATAACCACCGCTGCTTCACGATCAGGACATACGCCCATTAAAGATCTGGTCGTCCTGTGTCAGAGTTCCTGCGCTCACTTTACACTTTAACAATAAACACCATCACTGATCACAAATGATTAGGTCACGTACAGTGCTGACGTTTGCTTTGTGTTTGTTTGAGTCGCTCTAGAGTTTATGAAACACATGTAAGGTTACGTGATGAGCACAGGCAGGACATCATTGTTAAAGTGAGCGGAACGATACAGGAGTCATGATCCACCATCATCGATAAATAATGAAATAAATGTGATTATCAGTTTGTGTGAAGAGTAACAGGGACGAACAGACGGACACAAACACAGACACACTCCTACAGACATTAGAGTTCCTCCCACAGACATAAGAGTTCCTCCCGCAGATTAGGACGCAACGCTGCGTTTTAACTTCTTTGTTGCAGAAGAAGCGACGCCCAGTTACTGTCGATAATACTTTTTATGCGCTTTCTAAATAAAATGATATTTCATGTTGGTCTGACTGATTTTATTAACGATGAAAAAGAAGCCATGTGCAGTAATATAGAAAATTGTGGATGTGATACATTGTAATGCATCGTTGTGAATCGAACCTCTATTAATTACTGTGATTAATCCATTTTTATAGGAATGTTTTTTCTGAAGATTTTTGACATGTCACAGTAGGAAAAAGGGGGTAAATAATGATTGCTAAAACTTAATTTAGCTGCATCAGACACTTGAATAGAACAGTGCCACATTATTTGTCACCTGGGCAAGAGGGAATGTCTGATGTGAAAAAGGCCGGCGGTTTCAAAGATTCAAATGAATAGTGGTGTTTAGATAGGCATACAGTAGTTCAGTTTATGTAAATGCTTCTTAGGAAATAGTGCTGTCATAATTCTACCAAAGCTTATCTTGCCCTTTGAACATAAATTATATTATTGTAAATACATAGCAACGCATTCAGCATGACTCTGATAAAAATGATATATTCTGTAGCTCAGAAATACTTGTTTGCACAAGATTTGTTTTTCTAATTTCTTTTCTCTGTATTGCTGAATATCACCACTAAATATCAAAAACTTGAATAAATCACAGTTGACAAATAAGAAAATAAAGAAAATATACTTTGTGTATCTAATGACCTAAACTGACCAGTGCTATGTAAAAATGTATAAATACAGCCCCCTTGTGGAATAAAAGTGCAATGCTATAATATCATTTATGACAAGGCAGTTTAAACTGTCCATAACATTTACAAAACTTAAGTTTCAATGCTAAGACAGTTTGTCAGAAATTATCCCCACCGTTCCAAAATCTCCTTGAACATAAAATTTAAGGAACTTTCAAAGACTCCCCAGGCCCAATTACCTCCAATTCAAAGAAGCCCAAAGCCATGTGTGCACATAAACAGACAGTGAAACCTTTCCTATTTAATATTGTTAATTATAATATATATCGTAAGAACTTCAAATCACTATTTTTGCACAGAATATATCAATTTTATAACTTTAAATTACCCATGTGAATTTTTCTAAAACTTTCTAGGGCTTGATTATTTTTCTCAAATTAAAACTTTCAAGGATATTGATGAGCTGTAGGAAGAGAGTGTATCCCAAGTCTAACAAACCTTGGTTAACTAGTCAGTATATCAAGCCAACAATTAAACTTACCATAAACAATTGGGTACACAGTGCCTCGGATCCCAGAGGCAGGACAATGCATGTTCTTTCCATTCAGATATAAATTCAGCTCCACGTGGTCGTATGTGATGCCCTGAGGCAAATAAACAATAATGGAGTTAAACACAGACATTTTACATGCGGATATAATCACATTTGAAAATGGTTTGATGCATCAAAACGGAACCCTTTACATGTGAAACCTGGTTATTCAATAAATGTCATTAGTAAAGTGGTGGTGGTTGTGGGTCTCTCTAACACAGCTCACACAAATACAACACTGCCAATGAAGGACTTAGGAGTTGTTAAATGTATATGGAAATGTTAAATTTAGAGTAGCTTGCTTACATTTAAAGGGTTTTATTGGAATGAAACTGATCAAACTGATGGCAAATAGCAATTTGGTTTGAATGTGACAAACTACAGAAGGCAATGCAGACCACATTAGACCATGCATTACAATGTGGCTGTTGCTGTCAGCCAGCTGCCTTAGGTGAACAAAAAAACTGTGGGTCTTGAGACCTGCAGGGCAATCTGCTCCAGCAGGCTTCTAACACATGATTACTCTGTACAGTTTGAGTAGGGTCTTGTAAATAAACACAAGCTGAGGTCACATGATTGTTGGAAGACCATGAGATAGCTCAACATGTCCTAGACAAGACTGATAAAAATAAATCTCAGCAAGCATTAGTGCAGCACTTTTACTCTGCACAGAACGGCTTCAGACAACACATACTTTATCTTTGGAATCCAGATCTGTATGCCTGATTTCAGTTCATTAGTAATTTGACTATATATCCATCTCTTTATATAGATTTTATTTATTTGAAAAGATGCAGACTCACATTCAAATTAAGTTCCTCCTTTTAAGATTTACAAGCAAATGGAAAATTCCGGATCAATTAAATAAACTGCGCACTTACAATAATGTCACCTTCCTGGGGAAGGCTGTTTGCAGGCAGGCGATTCTTCTCTTCATTATTGTGGTACACAGAGCCATCATGCCTCAGGACAAGGCTGTTTGTGTCTCTGCCCAAAGGCACTTGATTAAGATTCACCTTCTGCGTGGCCACACCAACTCCCCACACACCTACACAAGAAAGCACAACAACAAAGTACCTGCTATTTAAAACAAACAAAATACAGTATAAAATGCATTCAGATTTATGACAAAGATCAACTGCAATAAAACCAGTGGTTGAGACTCACCTGCATGGCATATTCACAACTACATGTTTAGTAAAATCAGTCTGGGACTAGTGTGAAGCTGCATGAGGGTAGCATTGCTTAACATCTTACAGTGGCAAGATAAAGAATGACCCCCATGTAGTTAGCTTTTTTTCAGAACCCATATTGTGCTTCTTGTATTTTTCCCTTTCCTTTAGAGTGACCTATAGCTTTATGCATGTAAAAGGTCTGGTAAATTACAAAGACCAAAAGCTGCAGAAAGGGTCGCTCACTCCCAATGAAACAACGCGTTTTAATTTTTCACCGTAAAGCATCTATGCTACCAGTTAATATGTAACGTGTTGGCTTACTGGCCAGTTTGGCTCGAAGTGTTATGGCAGAACAGTCGCCATTGTTACCATTACTCTAGCGGTGTCTACAGTTGTTCAGGAAGCCTCTGGGTAAGGTGAGTGACATTTCAGATGCACTCTAAGCAGCTAACCACAAGACTGGGCCAGCTGACCAATTACTGGGCTTTGTAGGAGAAAGGCCAAGGGCTAAAAGAACATGTTTCTGACCAAAGGAGAAAAGAAGAATGTGCAGTATGAGACAAATAATGCGTATTTTGAACAACATGTAAACCTATTCTAGTAGACCCACAAATGAAAACAGTACTAAATCATCTAGATGTATTTATATCATTTTTCAAAGAGTGGGTAGATTAATATCAAATCAAATTATTTCATAACCATTTACAGCTTTCTGAAAATCAATCATTCTTGATCAGAAATCCTGCAAAATCCACTTGAGCAGAAGCTTCTTGTGAAACACAAATTCAAATTGTTTGAGTGTAGTTATGAGTCAAAGAAACTCTCACACACACTTCATTGACTGGACTGGTTTCCTAACTACTGACTCAAATAAGCTTTAGTTGTCATTAGCTTCAGGGTCCACATACTTTTTCCACCTCACACTGTGAATGTTTGAATGATGTAATGGGTATGGACCAGAACATCAGAATGGTTTGTCTTATTAGTTAAAACAGATGGTATTTCTTTATAAATATAACTGGAAAGTAAATCTCACCTTATGTTATAACAAAGTTATACACAACTGGAGATATTACAATGGGTTTAAGTACATTTTCTAGCCACTGTATATGGAAGAAATAAAATGTCTCATGGTTTAAGACGCTGTTGTTGTATGTGAACAGAATTCCATCAGTGCGCATGCAGTCACAAGATTGTGTATCTACCAGGCACTAGCGTGTCAGAATTAATAATAACCACGAGGAATGCACTAGAAGATGGCGGTCTTGAAGGGAAAGAAAAGTAGGAGAGTAATGGAAAGAGGGGGATCGTCAACGAAAAGCCAAACACCTACCAGTGGACTGGATCTTGAACTCAAAGTAACTTTTGTTCTGGTGCAAAGGAGCATTGGCCAGACAGCCTCCAGTGCCACATATCCTCCGACCACTCTTTACAATGACAACATCTGTGCCTGGAAGAAGAAAAAAAGAAGCAAAAATACATTTAGATGCAACAAGCCACTGTGTTCAATGCCAACGGCTTTTTGAGTTATTCAGTTGTCTAATCTATAAAATGTCTGCCAATACTAGAAAGTCCCAATCACATTTTCTCAGAGCCCATAATGACTAATGCTTTGTCCAATCAACCCCCCAAAGATAAGAATTGTACAATCATATCGAACTGGTGAAACACAGTAAATCTGACGAGCTGGAACCAAAATGTTTGGGATATTTGCTGAATACATGACTGAGTTTTTAGGAGAAGTATTTATTTATTCTCTTGCACAAGCCCTTATTCACCTTGTAGTCATGTATAAAAGTATATGTAGATAAAACATTTTATATACCATGTTTCTGTATAAGAGGGTCTTTGTGACTATGCAGTGTCTTTTCTGAATGTGCCTTCATATATGTAAACAAAGAAAATCAATAAACAAATGACGTCCTACATAATTTACAACTTTTGTGTCTGTTGGTTAATCTGCTGATTAACTAAGTATTACACCAACTGTTATATATATAAAATAAATTAAAAGACCAGATATATCTCTGGGTAAAAAAGGCAGGTCGGTTATGACGATAAGCACTTGATTATAAAAGTAAACCTTTCAGTTGCATTTCTATGGAAGCGTATTCCATTCACTTGAGGAAAAACATCAGCTCTGTCGGTCTGAATTACCCAGAAAGCAAACTTCAATATCCGAGACGCTCTCATTTAGCCTACTTGGAGGGTTGTGAGGCAAACATCTCAACCTTATGCAGTTTGATCAGCTTTTATTTTAGATTTAATCTGAGACATTGGGAGACGCTTCAGTCATAAAAGTAATATAGACAGCACTGTTATCAGTTGGTTGGCTTAGCACAGGCGCCTCGGGACTTGTTCAGACATAAAGAACAAGGATTTTGAGATATCTTGTTCATTCAGAAAATCCGAGCAGATAAATCCAGTCTTGTCCAAACTTATGAAAACCTTTTCAGTGAAATACTATCCAAGTAAAACATACTTGTCAGTTTTGCTTGGTATTAATTCTCTTTTATGTTTGACCTACACTGTGCAGGATAAAGGTTTCTTTGTTTACCATTATTTGGGGTTTATTACATATAAGCACAGACATGATTTTTTGTGACATCAAAACAAATTTGGATACTAATTTACACAAGTGTGATGTGGACACCTGACTCCTCCACTACACAGTCATCGAGAATTGGCTTTTCAGATTACAGTGGCTGTAGTTTCCAAGAGTAAGAAAACACAACGTACATATCTTCGTAGATTCAACTATTTTATACAGAAAGCATATGGGTCTTTGAGACTGCACGTCTCAAAACGATTATAGATGGGATCTTTAAAGTTTAGCTGTCAGAAAATGGGGAATTTTAATCCTAGCAGCCATTACTGTGGATAGTTGCAAGATATTTGAGATTATGAGTTTCCCTGATTATTAGGGTTGCAATGTTAATCCGCGTGGCGTGTAATAGAGTAGAATCGTATAGAACGTATACACAGACGGAGAGAGTTAAAACACGCAACTGTAGCCACCTTATACCAAACTAAACATTTTACATCGTAGCTAGCTACCTAATGCTAACGGAAGTAGCAAATCATCGTGACACTGTCAGACACAGTAGACGAGTTATGAAACTAACCGTACAACATTGTGAGAGTTACAGACAGACTCACGTACCCATGTGGTGAGTATCTAACTGAACCGTGGGCATTTCTTTCAGAGCAATGTGGCCCGAGCCGCCATCTCCGCAGCAGCCAAGACAACACGTAAACATCGCTGCCATCCTTGCACTGATACCTCGGCTGCACATCCGGTCGCAGCATGGAGCCAAAGAGCGTCCGGTCTTAACGCCAAACGTCACGTCGACACGCAACAGCGACACGCCGCGGCAGAGGGCGGCGCTGCATAAGCCCCAGCCACACAACTGTATCCAATCACAGCGGCTAAGATAGGCAGTTGCTCCTGATGGCATGGAAACAAGGGAAGAAAATCAAGGTCAAAAATTTCCCACACGTGACTAAGTAACTATTGGATATCGAAGTTACATAACCACAAGTGAACAGAAAGTGAGTTTTGTTGGTGGGCAAGTGTCAAGTGTGTGGTGGTGGTGGATACGTGATGGAGTGATGATTCTGATTCATATCGGGAGGAAGAGGATCCTCAAAGTTGCTTTGAAGTGACTGAAACATCAAAAGGGCTGCTTTGACAACGTTTGCCTCATTTTCTGTTCACTGATGTTGACCAAATAATCTGACCCTTGTGCTTTCAGTGCAAATTAGCATCAGAGTTTTGTATATCAGCCGATGCAGCCAGGTGATCATGTTGGCTGTTTACATGTGCATATATTGGCATGTCTCCACACGGGTGTCTGAAGTGGGGCATTATAAAAAGCCCGTGATGCCACGATGGGACCGAAACCTAGTTGACAGTTTTTCACGCTGTAATGTTTTGCATAGCAACAGCCCCTCCCCCATCCGCCTGCCAGGGAGCCTCTGCATCTGACCCAGCTGCTTCAAAAGCGTAAACATCCCCGATCACCAAAGGCAAGCTGTCAAATAAATCACCACACAAGCAGCTCTCGTGTTGATGGCGGTAAATATCCCTCATGCACGCACGTGTGCCCAAACACAGACGAATCGGTGCATCTAAAAATGACCGATCGTCGCTGAAACAGTTAACTCCAGACCCGGAAAGGGCGAAGTCTGCACAGCAACAAGCGCCATGATTGCGTTGCACTGTGCGTCTCAGCAGCTGGTGAGTGATTCTTTTGGTCCAGTGGTTGCATGTTACTATGCGCTTGCAAAATCTGTCACAGCCCTCCTTCACTACCTTGCCAACAGGAGCGACGCTAACGCGAGCCCCGCTTGTCGCTAATTTGTCGCATTGGATTGGTTCAGGCGGCGGTGATTTAGGATTCAGCTCAGCTCAGCAACCGTCCTGCTGCTCCTCCAATACAAAGCCAGGGGGGGAATCGTTTGCTGTTATAGTTATTGACTGTGAAGTTATTTTTGATTTATATCCAGTGCTTTTAAGTTTCTCGCAACTGCTGCTTGCAGTAGACATCAAAGCAGGATGTTAGTCAACATCAGATCGGCAGATGGAGCCTCTGGCAGAGCGCGTGCCAACGTTTTGCGCTCCTACAGCGATGCAAGGCGGTTTCACTCTGAGGATGGGAATACTCCTGCCGACGCAGCTGGAACATGACTGCAGAAATCTGTATCCTTTGCGGTGCTTCAGCATTTTTCGATTTTAGTTTATTGCCTCTGCTGTCTTATGTGACAGCATCTCTCTGAGCGAGGGTGCGTATATTGGGTAGCCTAGTTTTTAATCACGCGTTGATTTCTTGCGTTATTATGTAAACAATGCACCATTTTGACGCATGCACGATGTGTTTACAGGACAACATGGAGCAGCTAGAGGAGGAACTTACGTGCCCGATCTGCTGCGGTCTTTTCGAGGACCCTCGGGTCTTGTTGTGCTCACACAGCTTTTGCAAGAAATGCTTGGATGGACTCTTGGAGGGGAGCCGAGGTCCATCATACAGAACCCCTTTCAAATGCCCCACATGCCGCAAAGAGACCCCTCACAACGGCGCAAACAGCCTCCAGATCAACTACTCTCTGCGAGGAATTGTGGAGAAGTACAGCAAAATCAAGGTTCTGCCTAAAATGTCTGCTTGCGCACAACACTGCGGTCAGCCTCTTAATATATTTTGCGCCACGGACTTAAAACTCATTTGTGGGTTTTGCGCAACAACAGATGAGCACAGAGGGCATAAATTCTGCTCATTGGAGGAGGCATACGATCGGGAGAAGGCGGCGTTTGAAGAGCTGCTTCACGGGGTGGAGAGCTGGCAGAGCGCCGACATCCTGTCCTGCCTGGAGACACTACAAACCAGTAAGAAAAAGGCGCTTCTGTCGGTGACCAAGGACGCAGAGAAGGTAACAGATTATTTCGACAAACTCATCAGTGGCCTCGAGTGCAAAAAGAACGAGATCCTCTCCGATTTTGAGACACTGAAGCTGGTGGTGATGCAGGCGTACGACCCGGAGATCACCAAGCTGAGCGCGGCGCTGGAGGAGCAGAGACGCGCGCTCAGCATCGCGGAGTCCTTCAGGAGCGCCTCCGACCCCCTGTGTTTCCTGGAGCAGATGCAGGAGTTTCGGGAGAAGTTCAGGGTCCTGAAGGAGACGTCCCTGCCCCCAAAGAAGGAGATGAACGTCGGTCCCCTTGTGCGTAATTTTGATGTAAAAAAGTGGGATTCGCTGAGGCTCAGAGAAGTGGACAAGATCTCAGTCCCCCACGAGAATGGCTCGTACAGAGTGGGGGGCTCACGGATGGCAGCGCGCAGACGGATCACCTTATTAATGAGTTTGCTGCTGCCGGTCCTGCTGCTGCTGGTGCAGCCGCACATCCTCGCAGCGCACATCACCCCACAGATCCAACCAATGCTCACTACACTGTCCTCGCACTTTAGCCACAGTAGCGAGTACCTGTGGGGAATGACTGACATGTGCACGAGTTTGATGGGTGCAGGCCAGGAATGTATCGTGAACCTACTTGACTCTACTGTCAGTTTTATTGGCAGTTGTAAGTTGTTTTAATTCATTACGAGCCTGTGGCATCTCACGCACTCACAGCGACAGCTTGTTTACAAGTGACTCGTGAGATGCACAGAACTAGAGTCAGATATGCACCTGAGTTTATGGAAACACTTTTTATTTAACTGTTCACCATTTCTTTTTGCTTTATTCCCCTTAAGATCCTCTCTGAATAAATCACCAGATGGTCTTTACATAGGATACAGACGCACAGTCACCAATTCATTCCTTCTTTTCCACAAATGTGCAATCTATTCTAAACGTTGACAACTTTATACTTCCCCAAGATCTTGACAAATAAAACTTGAGAACTTTAACACACCTCCTCCTCCTCTCCCCCTCTTTGTTTTCATTCTGCGTGTGACAGGCAAAAACAGACATTTAGGGTCAAAGGTGAGCCAGTGAATGACATGTATGTGTAAATATACAGTGTGATCCATGGCTTCTTCCCCGTACAGAGCGCGTCCGCACCACAGTCGTGCTGCAGCCTCTTCAAGGTTACACACGTTGCATAACAGGGCCTGTGTGAAATATTCAGCAGGCACCGTGCAAGAGCTAAGAAATCATATTTTAAAGAAACGGAAAACACTCAAAAGGTGTGTTTCTGCACAGGCAAGATTATGTGATTTTCGTGCATAATGGACAGCCACTTTATTTCCACACAACGTTGATTTGTGGGGGTTCATGCGGCTCAATTATTGTATAACTGTTTATGAAGTAAAACATCTGCAGGCTGTTACAGTAAAATATGGTGTAGGCCTGTGTTCTGCTGTGCGTCTGAAATGGAACAAAACTTGTCAGCTTAAAAACAAATCAAATGCAAGTTATATTTGTCTTTTTACATTTGGTTTAACTCAGTGAGGTCTTCGGCTTATCACCAACAGTGATCTTTACTAATTTAGGTCAAGACCAAACAATAAAATTGTGCATTAATTTATTATTTAATTCCAATGAGCAGCCAGGAATTTTGGAAAAATAAACAAATAAATATATGAAATCCCCAAATCAGACCACAGAGTAAATCCGTGATGTCAGCACTGACCATAATTCAGGGTGTACGTCATGACACGCTCGTACATATATATAGCCTCCTGTTGCCAGGCAAATACAGGATGAAAAGAAAAGTGCCTAACTACATTAATATTTTAATTGTGGCGGCACGCGATTTAAATATAGCCTGACAAATGTGAACTCGGTCCAAATTAAACACAAAAAAAACCTGAATATCAGTGAATAGATATGCGTTTTCTAGATAATTACCATGAAACCAGGACGCACGGTCAGACCTTTAAATCAGATGTGTCTGTGGTGATGTTAAATAAAATAACTTCAAATCTGCACAATCAACACACAATGTAAGTGACTATAACCGAATATTAAGCGTATAGACTATTATAAGACTGATATACTATTATAGATTATTCGGTGTGTCCCGTGTCTGATCCCTGATAAGGTCCCGCTCACTTGAACACAGGGTTTTTTGATGGCGATTTAAGTTCAAAACCTTTTATATATTCATGTTAATAGTTTTTTTTAAATGTTATTTCCTATTATCATAATATTTAATTTTTTAACAGAATTCAATTTTTAAGTTTAGTGGAAATTGTGGTTTAATATGAGTGTGAACAGGTCCTGGCGGTGGCCGGTGCTCCTGGATGTATAATTCTACAAACTGGTAAATAAACTCACAATGGTTAAAAAATAAAAGACGAACAAAAGTTGTAAGTGTAATTTCAGGCCAAACATAGCCATCAAATCTGTTTCCACATTTTGATGTTCTGTGTGCGGATACAACGGTTATTTTTTCTAAATACAAGAAGCAATCCAACATATTTCAGATTTAAAGCACAGCACTTTGGCAAAAATACAAGAATTTACTAATATTTAATATTATTGATGTATTAAAGTTTTTAGGTTATTAATACAGACACACATCACACACACACACACACACTCAGTTTCTTCTTTTTTATTTCTAAGTCCACCTTGTAACCCTAATGTTAAGTAAAAATAGTATATATTATATTTAGACTAATTCTCGTTTGATATATAAAATTAAAACCCCGAATGTGTTTATATATAATGTATTTTTTACATTTGTAAAACGGCTACCGTCCCAATTTCGTATTCCGGGTAATTTATAATTACAGTTACACAGAAAATACGGATATTTGGAATTATCGATTAAACAGGCCCACGAGGCCAAATGGAGGAAAACTGATAAATAATATAACGGTTGTCAGAATATATCAGAGGTGACCATGAAAAAGTTAATCTCTAAAGTCATGTATAGTGTCAAAAGTACGTTATGTTTAATATAAAACCAAAGACTGGTGTAAACACTCCGTCAGTTTCCTCTCTTTTTATTTGACCGTGTTCACCTGGAGCTCACGTTCCAAAAGTCTAGTAAAACCGGAAAACAGCGGTCATCTCACATTATCCCAAAAGCCCGTAAGCCTGTGGGACAACATGAATTTGGTTATTTATTTTATTAGATACATCTGGTTTGGGACGATCATCGTCGGGTGTCCTGTGGAGAGGCGCACACGAATTTAAAATGGAGGCTTTTCGCGTTTAGAGGACATCTTGTCTTTCGTTACAGCGGTGCACATCAAAATATATCACCGGACTGAAGAGAGAAGCAAATAATCCAAAGGGATTGTCTTTTGTATCGAGCGAACGGACATAACGGAGCGTCCTGGTGATTGGGCCTAAACCGATCTTCTCAAATACCTTAAAAAGAAAATATACCTTGACCTATATAAACAGAATGGCAGTTAAAAATTGATGGAGAATATTTTACGTGTATAATATATAACATAACGACTCGTGAATTTGACCCGCAGCGACTCTTGTCTGTTCTCACTGATCGTGTTGAACAGGCCGGACATCCCAGCAGCGTTGCATCGAGGCCACACGGGCCGTGATGAGCGCCTGTTCGTCTTTGAAGATGATATTTACAAGAATAAAAAGTACAATCATAGAATAATGTAAATAGAAAACTACTCTGCTAAATACACAGTATTCAGATAAACAGATGCCAAAGTTTGGTACTCCCCCTCAAAACACAACAGACAAAATCCGATTAAATTTTTTTATTTTTGCAAGTGCACAGACAGAACAGTGAAACGTAAAAATAAGACCTTTACATGTTTTAACAGTCAAATACAATTGGTGAGTAAACAACATACCTGTGAGAAAAGCCACCGTTAGCTGCACTGGATGCAAGTGGTCAGTTTTGCTACAGCAGCACGATCAATATTGGAGGCTTCAGCAAAAGTCTTAACTCCAATATTTACGTGCTGCTACAGTAAAACGACCAGCAGATGAGGGTGATCACTTTTGATATCAGGAACAACTCTGTAGTATCACTTCAGACGATGGAGACTACTGTATATGCAGATGTGATTGTAAACAGTGAAAAAGGTTGGAATGTGTACGGTGACATCCAGGTTGTAATTTCCGGTTTTACTGCTGCAGCACAGTATGGCCTGCATCTCAGTACAACCCACAAACCATTCCGTGCTGCTACAGCATCACCAGATCTGCTGTCCTGGACGCTCCGCTTCCAAATCCTCTCATCTTTGTGATTGCACACTCTTCTCCGTCTTCCAGGCCTTAAGTCTTTACCACATGTTCAGACACTGGTAAATACTTATTACCTATTATGGATCTACCTAAAAGACACTCAGATGGTCAGTGTCTTTTGCAGACTTGCAGAAGTTTCAGAAAAACAGGATCTCCATCTGAAACACAGACAAAAAAGACAGTACTCAGTAAAGACAGTACTCAATGTCAATGCACTATATAACCAAAACTAAGTGGACACCAGAATGTTTCAATCTTAGCTGTTGTTACAGTCTCAACTCTTTTGGGAAAGCATTTAAAAATATTTTGAACCTCACTGACGAGGTTTGGACCAATTAAGCCAAAATGTGAGATCACACATTGATGTTGAGAGATATGTGGCTCAATGTCTGCTTCCAATGGTGTTGAGGTCAGAGCACTGTCAAGTACTTCCAAAATCAGAAAAACAATTTTCTAAAAAAATTTAATTTTGTTTACTGCAGTGACAAAAACTATGTGGTAGCTCAGCCAATGTGACCAAATCTAACCCCAAAATCATTAACATTTTTTATCCAACCTTACCCCCAACGGGTTCTGGTGTCCACACTTAAGTCCAGATACCGGATATATAGCATATTCAAGTAATTTCACACTCCTGTCCAAGCACTTGTGCAGACTCCTTCGCTATACAGTTCAATATTGCAAGATTGTTTTTTAGCAGAAACAACTATGTTTGGGGGTGAAAGACATCATTGACTGCCAATTTGAAAAATGGAGTGGCATAGCCAAAAGTTGAAATGATTTTACATAAGGTAAAAAAATAAAAAATAGAATCAGTGTTGGCTAAGCTCTGCATAAACAAAAGGGAAAAAATTATCAGTCGGCACTTTGCATCAGAATTAAGTCACTGTCAGTTTACCACTGTAATACTATGACATCCTTCATGCCCTTATAACACATTGGTGCTATTGACAGATTTGACCAGGTTTAAAAAGATGGTGACTTGTCAGAGAGAGAATCTCAATAACAGTTGAGAACGCTTGGGTTCAAATATAATCACTTCACCGTTGCACTCAACCGAAACATCTGTACTATGTTAAAAAAACCTTAGATTACAAAATGTAAAAACATGACCTCATATGGGACAACTGAACCATTTCAATGGTACCTCCTCAAAATACTAGCCCTTTATTTTGGCTATTGTGAGTGACTACTGTTTATAATACAAAAAACAAAAAACAAAAAAAGCAAATCCTTGTTTGTGCATAAACGTGTTAAACTGAATCTTGATAGTAATCATGCATGAGATTGGGTCCAGCTTGTGTTGCCACTAGAGGTCTCAATGGACCTGTAATCATGACCTTGGTCTAAAATGGACAGAGCCTCAATCTAATGACATCTAACGTGCATACGTCCCTCAAAAAGATATAAAATAAATACAGCACATATTGTGAAAACTTATACAAAAAAAGAAAAGGGCATTTCATTCATGTTCTTGAGAAAAGAAAATAATTACAATTTTGTAACTGTAGAAACATTTTGTTGTTTACTCTGGAGGTTTCCCACAAACACCAAATTGGTCACGGCTCTTAATTGTGTTAACATGCAACAAAACAAGTTCACTGATAGATGGCACAATAAACTGATAAAATGTGCATGGGCCAGAAGTCAAAGACCTGTGATTTAGTTTAGAAAATGGTATGTTGCTAAATAAACTGCAATCGTTAATTTATTATTCTATGAAGCCTACAAGTTTTAACTACACCTCCAGTGCCCTTTTTACTTGCTGTACATTCATCCCCGAACAAAAGCTTCAGCATATACAAGTTGTTGCTTATCTCAGTTAATATTCGGTGCAAGCAGGTCAAGAAGAGATTAAAAATTTGTAGATTTTTGCAGATTCTTGGTGATAAACCTTAATGATTACAGCTGAAATATGTTGACAAACAAAGGTGGAGAACACGGGTGTAACAATTCTGTCCACACTCAGACACTTGAGAGGACAGTCAGGACCAGCGTGTGCAGTGTGCTTTTCCCCCCGTTTTCAAATTAATGAGTTGGAGCCTGAACCTTTAATCACGGACAATATTTATACCACAGCATAAAAATATCTTACGACGATAGCATACAAAAAAACCTGTTATAAGATGTTTGGTATGAAAATGAAGCACTTCATCAAGAGTTTAAATTTGAAACCAAATTTACAAATTAAAGTCAGCATCTAAAAATCATCTTTTGAACAAATTGGGCATGACCTTTGCTAAATTTGGTGTAACTAGTAAATAACAAATCATGTATACGGAAATTATGCTAATTAACAACTAATGCTGTTAAATTGTCGCAGAGGTCCTGCAAAGGCTTATCAAAAAGTCAAATAATTATGCCTCAGCCAACACATGTTGTACTGGTTGATTCACTTAACATCAGATCTCTGGGGTGTGACAAATCTCCATGTAATAGTCTTGGGATACTATGGTCCACATCACCTGTCCAGTGCCTCATATCCTGGGCAAAAAAGAGGGAGCAAAGTCAGGTGTTGGAAGCAGTGCCTAGTAAAATGATATGAGCAATCAAAAAGTAAACAATTATAAAAGTCACAAAATGTTTTGTTAGATTAAAAAAAGGCCAAACATCTGTTCATCTTCCCAATCATTTGGATGTTCACCTTTTATCTTTCTAAACTGAAACATCGGATAAACTGTTCAGACAATAAGAAATCTGAAGACATGATTTCTGGAAACTTGGGGATGGATAGGGGCACCTGTCATTTCTAACATCAACTAGAATGGCACTCATAGCCTCGCTAAGCACCAACCGTCTCCTACTCAGATTTTAATTCCCTTAATATGCCAGATTCTTTTTCATCAAGATCCACGAATTATTCCCCAAGAAATTTTGTAAAAATGTAAAAAAAAATAAATAAACTATGTGGCAACTTTAAAGAAATTGAAAAAAAAAATTCCTGGATTAGTCCCTTTCCATGATTTCTTTCTTGGCCCGTGTCCCATCCTCCGACCAACTTTCATGGAAATCTGTTCAGTATTTTTTGCGTAATCCTGCTGACAAACAAAGGCAAAAATATGACCTCCCCTTGGTGGAGGTAATTATAGGTGTATCGGTATTTTTTATTTATTTATTTGTGGGTGCATGTTCTTATGACCCAAAGAAAAAAACCTGAGAAACACACAATTTCCACTAACCTCGACGCATCATTTGCCTGTCTTATATGTCAAGCCCAGACAATACTGAATGAATTAAACCAAATCAGTCCTGAAACAACTACTTTACTCCGTCCATCATTATAAATTACCAAACAAACGCACACAAAAGGAACTCACCAGGTAAGTTGTGTACGTTTCTTTTAAGCAGACAATTTCTTTATAAGTATAAGTTGAATTGTTCCCATCAAGGACTCTAACCTCTCCCTATTTTTCCTCACTTTCCTTTAAGGAAGCATGCCCGGACATGTCACCTTCACAGCTCAGCCTTTTAACCCATTCCTACAACATTTGCTCCTCAAACAATGGCCTCAAAGAGTCACCTGACCCCAAGGTTGAGGGTCAAGTAACCTCCTACACCCCATCGGGTATAAGGACCTGGACATGACAGCCTATCACCTCCATCAAGTGGTCTGGGCTGGCCTCTTCTAGTCTGCGTCTTCTGCCTGTATAAGCACAAACTAAAGGGAGATCTGCTTTGACATCCTTGGCTGTGGGGGAAATAAAACCTGACTGGCAATCACATCTATCCACATGAAAACATCCATGCAAATTTGAGTTCCTTATTGTATTTATAACGATTTCTACCATAAGTCAACGGAGCATGGAAACAAGCTACTAAAAAATGTAATATATGCAGACACAGACACCAAGTTTGTCAGTCATAACAATTACTGATTAATACTTGTTTCAGAGTATATATAGCCTTCCATTAGTCCAAGATAAAGTGACTGTAAAAGTAGATTTACTGTGCAAAAACAGTCCTACACAAATAATTAAAAATCCATCACATGTAAATTTTAAGCCAGACAAACACCAGGTGTTAGGCCAGCAAAATCGTTGTCCTGTGTATGGCACCACAACACACAGTAAAAAATATTCTATATTCACTGTGCCACAACTTTAGATGTGACAATTTTTTTCATCGTCCACTGGGGCAGCATGTGATCTCTCCAGTCGTAAAAGCGAATACAAAACCAGTTCCTCTATAATAAAAAAGCAGTTGGTAGTGATGACATGAAAATAATATGGAAACAAATGTATCTCACCGTCTAATATAAACACTTTGTGTGTTAAGTCTAAATGCAAAACAGGAGGTGGTGAATAATGTGATTGTTCATTGTAGAACAAGGATGCTACCTGTGAAGCACTGCTCTGTTGCATACAAACATCACAACTGTAATGGTTGGTGTCAAACTTAGAAAAACCTGTTAGGAAAACCACAGACACAGGAAGAGTGACTGAGATTCCCTGGAATCTGCAGCCGTATCTTGTCAAATGAATAATGGAAAAGTTGCGAAACTTGACAAAACACAAACCTGCAGATCAACAACTGAATAACACAGGACATTTTCAGCAGATATGCAGGAGTGACCTCCGTAATTGTTTCACTCCACATGTTTACACCACCCCCTCCATTTACTGTCAGGTGTCACTGTGACAGAGGGACTCTTTACACCCAAGGTACACAATATAAATAAAACTATCTGAAAACCAGGATAAGAAATAAAAATTCAAATGAAATTAATTTCAATTATAAAACCAAGGGAAAGTATTTTTAACTATTATCTGAAACCAGCTGTTGAAAGCACACTCATACATCTAACACGGAGAGTAGTGATTAATGATTCATTGTACTGCTTTCAATTAGTCACTTGGAGCATGGCTTATGAAAGGGCACATCTTATAAGATTTAATAATAGTCAAAGCCTCTATTTGAGCATTTCCAATCAAAGTGTGGAGCAAATTTTAAGACCAACAGCAGTGTCTTTCACATCAACCCTAACACACCAGTGTGTGTGGTGAAATATTTTAAGTGAACACACAATTGCAGTTCCTTCTGTATAAAAAAAAAAGCATTTTAACGTATAATTAATATTACTTATTATTCTTCATCAAAATAATTTCCCGTTATTTACAACTTCACTTGAACAATCTCAAGCTTCCTCCAACTGCCACGAAAGACAGAGCAGCAATAAACAGGATGCAGACAAAGCACACTGTGATGCAATTTCAAAAGTACACAAGGTCCTGATTTACACTTGACCAAAAGCATTAAACTATAAAAGAGCATAGTTACAACCATCTCAAAAAAATCAATTTTATTAACTACCAAAACCTTTAACATGACTGCCACAACGTTTTTTTTTTCATTGCAGTGAAGCACTATTTACAGATTAACCAGTAAGGCTGAAATAATATCCATGTAAAGTGTGTAGTACTGCAAGTTATATGTGCATACAGACATTAGCAAGAGGGGAAAAAGAGGAAGCAAAGTGTGAGAATTGAACGGCACACCCATACACTCATTCACAAACACACACTATAGTTTACTATACTATAAATGCCTATAACTAGGTTTAATTCAGATACCGACATTACTCTGGTTTACATTGTAGAATTAAACACCCACAAAATCTTTTATACTAAAATAATAAAGCTTCCCAATGATTCTCGTTACACTGTTGACTGAGTTAGCACATAAACACAAATAAATAAAAAATAGATATTTAAGAAAAGGGAGTTGTGGCTTTTGTGTGCATTTTAGAAAATGTCACACAAATATTAAAAATAGTTTTTTTGATTTCACCTAATTCCTTTGCTAGACTTGACCTACCTAACACCAGCTGTACACAGTGACATTTACACACGAGCAGAAAAACTTAAGTTACCTCAGTAAATCCAAAAATATTAGTGCCAATATTACTGTTGGAAATATACCAAATTATCTGTCTGAATCACACTTTTAAAAAACTGAACCAACAAGAGAAATCGTTGGTCACACAGTGTAAAAGTATCTGAGCTCTGTGCAACCAAGCACACTGCCTGACTTTAGAGCAGGGGTTGAGGTTTCATCTGCTTACCCAAGTTAGGGCAAATAATACAGGAATACATAGCCACCAATATTTAAGTCTCTTCAATCTAATCACTCACGCAATAATATTGTAATATAAATTTTACACTCTCGGGTTAAAAATGACTAGAGCCGCAGAAATTAGAAGCCCATGTGTGTCTAGTCAGAGGAGGAATCGTCTTGCTATATCAAATCTTACTGCCAGTGCTATTGCAGGTTATCATATTACCACATTTTAATTAAATTTAATTATCAAGCAGAGAATTCAACAGCGCTGTAACAGCTAACGTGTTCATTTTGAACACACTGTACGAGTTCAAAAGTATTTCTGCAGATACAGAATAAATAAATAATTTTCTAAAATAAAATAAAAATAAATAAAACCTTTGAATGAAACCGGACAAAAGATCAGATTTTTAGAAAAGCGTTTGACCTTTGAATCCCCCGCCCCCCATACACAAACGATTATCTTGCTGACTATTTCAATTTACCGAAATGTGGTTAAGTATACACAAACCATAACAGCAGTTAAGTTGACAATTATTCCAAAATTGTTAATGCCATCACCATAAACTACTTTAAAAGAGTATTTTCATTTAACGAAACAGGTGTAAAGCCCTGTGCACCATAGTGATGCAGTTCATACTGTATGCAAACATCAAAGCCAATGCAAAACATATGCTTGTAAGAAGCATGCAAGGACTTGGCACCCTCATATTCTGCACTGCTGCCACTAATGTTATCAGCCTCAACTTTATGGTTAAACACACCAGAATAAATAAACACTTCTTTTCACCGAATATCCCATGAACTCAAGGTTTACCTAGAATCACTACTATTTAGATTATTCCAGGATTAAAATGATGTCTACGAGGGAACTGACAAATGCAGATAAAACCATTTGACAGGTTCTATTTAATACCGCTCAGTCATAGAACCAAAACCAAAGCCACCGCCTGGAAAATAACCAACACGGGCCGTGAAAACCTTTCCCCATCACAGCAAATTTGAATACTATAAAGTTTGTGCTGAGTGGTGCAGAAAGAAGGAAGAGAAGGGTGGGGGTTCTCTGTAGCCTGGCTACAACACATGAGAGCAAGTACAAGAAGAGAGGCACAGTTTCACCAGGAAATGGGGGTGGGAGCCCATTTTGCCGGAGGGGTCTGAGAAGACAGAATGATGAGTCACAGAATGTCATGCTAACAGTCTGAAACAGCACAACGGTGCTGTACAAAAATATTGAAAAGGCAAATAGCAGAAAATGGAGGGAGTCACAGACCTGTAGCATTTAAAAGGAGATTAACTGTAGGCAACACAGGAATAAAAACTGTTAAAATACACCACTAATCCGACAACTGTATAAACACAGAGTCAACAATTCTGTAATCCTCCTTCAACTGAATAAGAGCTAACTATTTCACCTGTATGAGCACAACAGACATGCATTATAAAACTAAGAAACTCTTAATCTTAAAATTTCACTTTGACAAAACGCTACCTCCGACCTTCTAGAGATTATACCTACAAATTAAAATCTGTAGGTTTTAATAACAATAGGTACACACTGTAGTTGATAATGTAAAACTGATAAAATGTTTCCATCAATTTAATGAAACTCGTATTTAATCATCTCTGATGCCGTTTCAACTGAAACATCCAGTACATTCTATGAAGTGTATTATAGTCATTTGTTTCCATTTTAACAAATAAACTGACCCAGTGAATCATTTGACTTCCTATCTTTTAAAGTGCTTATGGCAATTTGGCTGAAATTACACCATGAAAAGTCTGGCATACAATTTGGACTGTAACAAAGAAATAAGGAGGCAAATGTACTTATTTGAATTGTTGAGTACACATGCTACATACACCACTGTCCTAACAGCCATTTCTTAAAAGTCCGTTCTATAATAAATTAAAAATAAATATATTTTACACCCCCAGTTATACCCACTCTACCCAAATATATGGACATTTTTTAAAAATACTTCCTTTTGAATAGATTGTAAAGATGTGCTTTTTTTGTGTTTTTCACATAGGAGCATGAAAAACCACATACCTACACCAGTAATGTAGAGAACAACCCATTAATTTGAAATACACCACATGGTGTACAGCAACAAATTATTTTATTTTTTTCTAAAGCCGAATCACTTGCCTGTAACAATTTTAGTCATCATACTACTCATTGCATTTCACACACCTACAGATTAAATATTTTTGTCTGTGACACATCAGGTCTCTTAGTACAATAATTTCCTCCTCAACATCTTAACTCGGGTGTATGGCAGTGAAAAGATCTCTCCCTCTTACCATACAGTGAATTTCCCTTCAACTAAATACCCTCAAAAATGAATGTAACTATATGGAAATGAGGTTTAATAGTGAAAAAGCTGTCCCATGTCTGCAACAACTATTACACTACAGATAAGATCTGTGACTTCATTCAAGACAGCTATACTCAAAACTATGATATTTGGTTACATTATCATTTGGGTCATGCATATGTAATCAAAGTATAAGCGCAAGTCTTTGCAGAGTGTGAATGTGAAAATAACAAATCTGGGGAAATGCTATTACGTATACATTGAGTACTACACTGTCAGATGTGACATGCCAAGGAAACACATCTTCCATGGGAAACTGGACAGAAGTGGCTGCCCTCGGCCCCTTGTTCTCAATGAGGTTAAAATGAATCATTTTGATGTAGAAGTTCAAACATGATACTTGACAAATGTATCTGATTATGTGTTTGAATAAAAGCAGCCATGTAGAAGATAGGAAAGGCCTCGAATTATGTAACACATTAAACCGATCTGTGCTCGAAGGACGTAAAAGGGGCGGGTTTAGACGCACAATTATACGGAGCCTGTCTTTTCCTCCCTAATGCTTTAATAGATAAGTAGTCATGTTCGTGAGGAGAAGCACAAGGCAGAATAAAATATCATACATGCAACCCCTGCAGTAACTAATGACCAGGTCCGTTTTGTCACTTCCCTCCTAAACCGATTAGATTCCCCCTTTAATGTACACGTAGATGAATTTAATCATAGCACACGGAAAGTGGAGCGAGGCAAAAAAAAAAAACGGCTGAATGACACAGAAGGCAATGACTGAAAATCCTCCGAACCAAAAAACACCACAGCCCCACAACAATAAATATCATTTTTATTTACTAACGTTGATTCCACTTTACTGCATCGTTAGTGGTTATGAGTCATTCGTCTGCCGTTTAACAGGCTGTTAAAGTTGAACCATCATCAGTTGCCACCTATGGCTGTTGTCACTTGGCCGAGAGCCACGATGATAATTTCTACATATTCAAACGTGTTTACACGTACAAACACGAGGCCGGCTCTTAACACTAGGTGAGGTTAAGTTAATTATTAATCCAGGTTGCATTAATACAAGAGCTGTCAGTAACCTTAAGACTGCACACACCTCAACAACCAACCACTCAGAAAAATAAAAAATTAAAGTCATCACTGGCTGCAACATCAATGACCAACTTAGGTGTTTTCTTTATAACAACCACACACACAAAAACGCTTGAAACGGAACATAACGTCACAACCATTCACCAGGAAAAAAAAAAATCTGCCTCCGCTAACAAGCCTGGTTGAAGAAAAAAAAAATGAAGTTACCACAAAAGGCACTGTGTCTGCCCCTCGTTGGGCTTTTTATTTTCCCTCCCAGGCCGGTGGAGGTACCGTGTGCATGTGTTGACACTGCCGCCCGAGCTGCTGCTCCGCTCCAGCCTGGCTGCCTCTGCACCTCCCGCTCAAAACTGGGGAGGGAAAAAAAATAGTACGTTTCACTTCAACTTTGATGAATAATGCGCAACTTGAAGTGTCTCCCGTGTAGAAAATAAGAATAAATATTTTCCCTCTCATATCTTCCCTCACGTCCCGGTTAAAAAAGACAGTATGGGCGCTTCTTTTTTTTTTTTACCGTTACAGCGCAGCAAAGTGCGAAGCCCCTCTCTGTGTGTTAGCACGCTAAGCTAGCAGGCTAGCAGCTCGGAGTGGAACAAGCTGGCCAAATGGCTAACGTCTCCCCGCCACGGTCGGTCTCCTCTCCACGTAGTCCTCCTCCCCCCCTCCAGTCCTGCTCACATCGTCCGACTAAACCCACACGGAGCGGCTTGTGTCGGTAGTTACCTCTGTTGAAAACGCGCGGTCTCCCTTTGCTTTGAGGGGGAAGAAGAAGGGGGGAAAGGCGCAGTTTGGATTTTGAGCGCTCGGTTCCTCTGGCTCTGGCTCGTCTCGGCGGCTCCGTGTTCGCAGCATCTTCTCCCCGCAGCTGCTCAGCCGATCGCTGCTCACTCGAAAATGGCGCCGAAAGATACACTCCTCATTCAAATTCGATAGAGCCTCCCATCGCCGCGATTGGCCGAGCGGGCGGTGGATTCCGCGCCGCTGATTGGCCGGTGAAAATGCACTCTCGAATGATCTCGCAGGCCACCGCAGCGCGTTAACCCCTCGCGTGCCGCGGCCACTTCTGCTCAGATTGCACTACAAGAACTATTTTAACACGGCGTCTTTAAATTGTGGAATTAATGCCACCACTGTGCAGATGCACGCAGCTCTGACAAGTCACACAACACAAAACTATGTGGTAGAATATTGAGAGAAATCATAAGTCCTGGGAAGCCTATTCTAATGGCATCATGAGGTTCTATAGTCACAATCCCTCATAAACATTAAATGCACTTTTGCTCATCTTAAGCTTGAAGGAAATGTTCTGTGTCACAACCACTATTTCTCACTTGGTATTTTCAATACAGACATACATGTTATATGCACTGTAGGTGCATCAATTCTTAGTATTAATCTCGAACCAAACATATAAAAATGTCTACACTCCACAGGCCTGTGTCTATCAGCGTGATAAATGCCTGTGGGACCACATCTATAGTAATCCACAGCAAAGTAGCAATGATTGGCTAAAACTAGTTTTTTATTTAATTTGAATTAATGCCACTACTATGCAGAAGCAAAAATAACAACATGCAGCTTTGACAAGTCACACAAAACAAAAGTCTATGGCAGAATATTATGAGAAATCAAAAATCATCTATAGTCAGGCATCACAATACCTCTAGATAAACATTATATGTACTTTTACTGATTTTGTATCCGCAGCTTTCAAATAGACTTGGTTAAAGGAAACATTCCGTGTCATAGCCACTTTTTCTCACTTGGCAAAAACCACACACACAGCACTGTGGTGTATTTGGAATACAAACATACACGTTACTGTATTTGCATTTTAAGTGCATGAATTCTTTGACTTATTCTTGTACCAAACATTATCATTTTGTCAGGTTTCTTAGCACCTGTGGATAAAAATGTCTATACTCCACAGGCCTGTGTCTGTTAGTGTGATACATTTCTATGGGACCACATCTATGAAGTAATCCACAGCAAAACAGCAATGATTGCCGACTTTCACTCAAACTTTACCTCTAAAACTAATTGAAAACTGCATTTTTGGATTCGTGAAATTAATGCCACCACTGTGCAGAAGCACAAATAACAACATGCAGCTTTGACAAGTCACACAACACAAAAGTCTGTGGTATAATATTGAGAGAAATCATAGGTTCATGAAAGTCAGGCATCATTAGATTCTACAGTCACTATCAATCGAGAACAACATAAGCATTAAATGCACTTTTACTTATTTGATTTCCGCAGCTTTCAAAGGGACTTGGTTATCCAGCTTTAATGAAACTTTCTGTCATAACTTTAGGAGGAGCTTGGCAGAAACCACACCCACACACAGCACTGTGGTGTCTTTGTAATTTAGACATAATATGCATTTTAGGTGCATCCATTCTTTGACTTAACCTTGTACCAAACATTATCATTTTGTCAAGTTTCTTACCACCTGTGGATAAAAATGTCTACACTCCACAGGCCTGTGTCTGTTAGTGTGATAAATGTCTGTTGGACCATATGAATAGTTATCCACAGCAAAACAGCAATGATTGAGAGTTGCCATTGGCCTCATGGTTTAAAATGCACTGTTCTGCAGATGACCCAGATTAAATTGTGTTGGCTCACTACTGTTACACTTTCACTCACTGATTTTTCCTTACCAGGGGGCGTCCTATGTACAAATTAACATGTGTTTTTGTAAGTGAGTGAAAACACTTTTAAAATGTACACACACAAACACACTATTCCCAATTTAGATTTCAAAACATCTTTTATAGCAAATTGTATAAAAACTGTTTTCCATATAAATCACACATATACATATAGTCCTGTGGGTGCGGAACAGCGCTGCACAGCAATAGTTTTAAACTATACGTGATACAAACACTGTGACTGTCTACTGAAATGGGTCTTTATCTTAACACAATAGTTCAAAAACAGTCATATAATATCCAAATAAAACACATTATTGCAGCTATAGATGACAGAAGCAGAATATCTCTTATATGTGTATTATTAGGTCAACAAGTACCAAGGCCAAGGGGATGTGAACCCAATGACATCAGGGAACAAAAAGCAACAGAGGTTTGACTCCGAATCACTGAGGTAAAGTGACTAACACAGACGTCAGGTTATCAGTTGTATTCTCTTTCTGTCCTCTCCTCGATCATATCATTTGAAAAACCCTCTGTATTGGTTTATTTTCCACAGTGTAAATGAGGACACTGCTTTTTTTTATCTAAAATTGCTGTGACATCATATGGCCCTCTCTAATTATCTCCGCCAAGGATGTTATGTCTGTTTGTTTGTTTTTTTGTCAGCGGGATTATGCAAAACCAATTTGCACCAAACTTTGCAGAACTTGGCATGGGCCAAGAAAGAACCCATGCAAATTTGGTGTAGATTAAATCAAAGGGCCAGTACCAGGTTTTATGAATTTTTAAGGATCCTGGTTTTAAAAACAGACATTTATGTTGCAGAGGTCGATGAGTTTGTACAGATTATCAGACTACTTCCTTTTTCTTTTTCTATTAGAAGAGCTAGACAGACATGTGTAGGATTGTTTGGCCTTGGCAGAGGTATGTGCTCCACTCAGTGATATTCTACTTTCAAGTAAGTTTCCTTTTCTGTGGCCGGCCATTTTCTTTGACATTTGACTGATTTGTTGTCTGCACCTTTCAAAGCGACTTGGTTCTCCAGCTTAAAGGAGACACGTTCTGTGTCATAACCACGTCTTCTCACTTTAGGTCCAGCTTGGCAAAACCACATACACACACATTACTGCTATTTATCACCAAAGGCCGGACAGCCTGAGCTTTGCCACTATGACCCTGCTCTTAAAATATCTACAGTAGCATAGTGAACCTCGAGCAAGGTAAACAGAGACAGCCATTTCATCCCAACGCACACATAATAACAATACATAACATTATCCTGCTATACCAGTAGTTGACTCCACCAGGATTCACTGGAAAAAGAATTAACTGCAACCTGCCATCAGTTGTTCTTCTTTTTCTTTTTTTTATAAGAACCTATCTTTGAACGCAACTTATTATTTCTACTTACCTATGAAAAACATTGACAAAATTACAGATACATTCAACTTTTTCCTTCACGGTAATCTTTTTGAAACTTTATATTTATAAGAAGCATGTTATTTCTTAGCGCTGTAGCTGCGTGTTGTAGTAAAAAACATGATGTTTTCTACTTTGCAGTACAAAAGCTGCCTGTGAGAGAGAGGGCGCCCATTGTGTATGCATTCTGGTGTGGTGTGGACAATGGGGCGGAGAGGAAAAAAACACACTTGTTTACAGATAAACTGGTTTGGACAGGAAGCCAGTAAGGAGGAGCTCTGTGTTGTTAAACAGGCATGTGGAGAGGCAGGGATGAGCCAGCAAAAACACCACCGTGACCATAGGGAAGATCATGATGCAGTACTCAAAGACAAAACACACACATTCACATGCACACATGCGCTAATATCTGCAGATACACACATGCAGGACTTGCAGATTTGCATTCGGTCAAAAACCTCTTGTACATCTAAACCCTATTGATAACATGAGCAGAAATATCGTTTGCTTAGTTTCACTATGACAAAAACAAGATTAAAATATACTGATGAGTAAAAGCAGTAGCCAGGCTGAGCTCTGGTTGAATACTATACGGTCCATCCGGCATTGTGTCACCGTCACATGAGCACACACTGCCTTCCATTAGGCAGGAGACCCTTATGACTCACGAAAACACAAGTCACATGTTACTACACAAATGAGCTACGCTACTCAGACGGCTCTGTGATCCACTGCAACTTTTCCTGTAGGCCCAAATGAAATCACATCATAATGCATCTCTTCATTAGGAGCGCCGAGTCCGAGCGGGGCTCTCCCCTTGTCCTCCAGTAGTCGAGCTGAACAAGAGCCACAGTGTCATGTGTCGTGGTGTTTGGCACAGCGGGGTAACCCGGCTGCAAAGTTGCCACGCTGGGGCAGTTTTAGTTCAATGTAATTTGATTTCATGTTGAGAAGACTTGCATGCATAGATGGCTGTTACACTCAGCTGCTTCTTATTCAAGGAGGAGTTTTATTCCCCCCCCCCCCTCATGCAACCCAAAAGGTAGCACTTCACAACACAAGACATGGGACTGCATCTCTACAAATGATGGGGAAATAGACGGTGGCAACAGCTCAAATCCAGACATGCATTCAAGAATTTAAAAAGACTAAATTCTACCCCAAAACATTAATTAAAGTCAGGGGTGAAACTAAACCATGCATAAGCACCGGTGTGCTGCAGGAGACTAACATTAAACTAACAGCTCACAGTGAACATGTCAAATTGCAACCGGAGAATTTTTTAATTCTTGTTGAGCGAGTGCTACACATTGAAATCACCTTTTATCATGGTAGCATTAGGTGTTGCCTAAAATGCTCTATAGGAGAACTATAGGATGCTCATCATTACTACATATTACTACATATTCACCAAGGAGGTTGTTTTAGTCTGCGTTTGTGGGTGTGTGTGTGTGTGTGTTTGTTTGCTTGTTAGCAAGATTTCACAAAAGCTACCTGATGGATAAGGGTCAGGGATGAACCCGTTAATCTTTGGTGTGGATCTGGATCAGTGGGGGTATCCAGGAATTTGTTTTCACTTTCTTTACAATTGCAAGATAGGACATCCTTCAACATTTTTGGTTCAAAAGAATTATGTGTGAATGTTGATGAAAAAACTTGATATTTAGTGAATTGGTATCGATGAGTGTGTGCAATTTCATCTGGATCCAATTAAGAATCTGGATCTGGTGGATTTCAATGTGGTTTCATAGGTTTTTTTCAGGTGCAGCATGGTAACAAATGGAACTGCAAACCTGCAACTACCACCAATGTGTAGCTGAGAGACGTCATGTTGCCTTAGCTATAAGGCTTGTTATAATTTAAGGGGACTGATGGGCCTTGGCGGAGGTATACGCTCTACTGAGTGCAATTCTAGTATTAAATCACACTACATCTACCACTAAATTATTATTCATATAAGCCACAAAGCAGAGTGAAGGGAGAAAAAAGTTCATAGCAAATGTCAACCTATGTAAACTGACACGACTGCAACACACACTTCCTTATGAACATGCATGAAACAACTGAAGAAGAGTCGAAGTGCACAACACCCTGAAAGAAAGTGTGAGAGACTAAGGGCTTACTATATTAATGTGGTCTAGTCCCTTGTCTTGGTCTTTAGAGAACACAATGAGCCCCACTGAGAACTCCACACTAGAGAGAGACTCTCCATTGATGTCTCCTCGGTTCCCCTCCCCCTCTACATCTGTAGCAGCTGCCCCCTTGTGCTCCTGTCAGCAGGGCAGAGTGTGTGTGTTTGCGTGTGTGTAGTTTGAGGTGGGGTTGGCTGTGAGGTTAGTGTGGGGCGTGTTATGACACCTCCCCCTTTGGAGGGGTCCGGCCGCACACTTGTGGGACATCACATTTATCAATGGCTAATAGTCACTAGCAGGTCACCCTGAAAACACAACAGAGACCTCTGACCTCTTTTTAGCACAAAGCCTGCGAGGTGGTCACATTAGCCCCGAGACACTATACAAAAGTGTATACACACACACACACACACACAGGCACACACAGAACTTCTTAACTGTTAGAAAACATGGCAACATGTTGTTTCTTAATTTGCTTTCTAGCAAACCATCCCTAAAACCTAATCCCATGAAAACATAAATTATTTATCTTAAAGTAAAAGCAAGAGAAAAAAGGAGAAAAAGAAAAAAAAGAACTTTTATAGTCAGGGTTCTGCTAAACATTATCACATGCTTGGCCAGCAATTTCAGATGTTACAGCACAAGAAGCCCTTTTCATTTTGTCTCTCTATAATCTTACAGACATTCTCACACATGGCAATCAAATTAAGCGGGCATAATTCATAGAGCGGGCTAAAATTACATTACAAACTGGGGACAATTAAGGGGAAAAAACTCAGCTAGCGTGGTAACAAGGAGAAGGAGACAGGAGAGGAAGGAAAACTAAAGACAATAAAGTGAGGTTTCACTATGTAATATTCTTGTTTGAGACTTAAAACAGCAAAAGAATCAGCAAAAACTTCAATCGTAGACACCGGGAGAGATCTGTAATCTCGTAATCACAGGCTGTTACAGACAAGAGAAGCATAGTTTCACCCTAAATTGGGATTGTTTTAAAACTCGGTTGCACATTTAACACTATGAGACTGTTTTCATATGTATCAAATACTATTCTCAGACTAAGTCGAGTAACGAGCCAATAACACTGTAATGATCCATAAAAAGGATTCAATTGAATGAGGCACATGCTACTACATGAAGAGTTAAAAACACGCCATGGTCGAGTTAGAATCTGATGTCAGTTTCCATTCAAAAGAAAGGTGATTGTTATTTTTGGGACGGGTTTAAATCGCCCTACAAAACATTTGTTTGGCTTCCTGCTCTAGTAGTATTTTTTCTATCTTGACTGGTTTGTCCACACCCCTCAGTGTTTTTTTTTCTTTTATTGAGGCAGACTGCTGAGAGGGATTACAGAGGAGGCAAAACACAAGCAAGATCTAATCCCAGGCCAGCAGAGTTACAGAAAGGCCTTGAAGAACACAGGGTTTTTTTTGCCTCAAGCTGATGATTGAGAATATTTTGTGCCCTTGTTCTTTATCTTTGAATTAGAAGAAGAAGAAAAATCCAAGTGCGGTATGAACAGCAGCTTCACCAAAAGGACTTAAGACTCTCCACTGTCACCTGGATGGAGCATGTAAATACATGGTGACAGAAATATTCACATGCACTAATATTATATTTTAAAAATCAGGTTACCTTTAATCAATTACCATGCCAGAAATCAATCTACTAGTCACAGAGGACTGATCAATATCCACAAGGCCGATGGACTATTTACAGAGTATATGACTGATTATTCATTCCAAGACATCCACTTAGTCACCAGCCCTAATGACATTTAACCGGCTAAAGGAAACTGTCCTACAGGACTATTTATTTCCTTACAGGATTATATAAGATAAGTTCAATGCTGTTTTTCAACTGTTATCTCATTAACCTTTTAACCACAGGACCTCTAAATACCAGCAAATCCTCAGACAGATATCAAGAATTGCCTTGCATGAGTGTGAAACAACATTCCTATGGCATACTGTATAAATATCAGCGTTTAGATAATGTTTAAATAGGGTTTATGTTTAGAATTATCTCTTGATCTTGGCAAGAGTGTGTCCACAAACAAGTTACGAGCAACCATCACACATCAGTTTCAGGACAGAATGAAAGTAGATAAATTAGTTATTTGTGGAAGAAGACAGTGGGTGCTGTAATGACAAGATGATGCTTAAAAATGAAACTCGCACAGTGAATTACCCTGAAACATGGATTTTCATTCTTTACATACTCACATACAGTTACAACCAGTATTCTTGCATTGCATCAGTCACATTCATGTTAGTGACCTGTTACAATTAACCTTCATATGGCTGACTTTTAGATAATGCTGAAAACTGGGAAGTGTCTTCACCTCTGCTTGTAGTTCTTCAGCTGATCTCACCTTAATGTCACTGCATTGAATACTGTGAGACTGTTTACATTTTCCACAATTGCACTGAGGTATTCCAAGTCCAATATTAATTAAACATTGGGCCAACATACATTAAAAGGATAAACTAACAACCACAGCTTGTGGCTCCTCGTCTCAAGTGCTCTGCTTGAATTTAATGATTTTATGCTCTTGTTTGAAATAGCGGAGTAAAGCGGAAAGTGACTTTGTTCTTATGAGAGATACCTTAAATTCTGTCAGAGCAGGTGTCACTGATAATTATACTGATACGATTCATTGATTAAAACTTGAAATGTCATTTTACAGAAGGAAGAATTTTCATCTATACTAAAGCGTAAACAATCCTAACCTACAATTATTGATCACGTACACTCGATCACAAAGCTCACATTAAAATGAAAGGAAAATAACACAACAGTAAATTTAGAAAATTCAGATACTGTCATAATCATTATATTACTATATATATATATATTACTTATATACTACGACTTCTACAAAATCCACTAATAATAATAATAGTGATGTAATCATGCAGCTTGCCAGAAGGGACCTGGGATTAGATTGTATGTGATCGTTCCATAACAAAGACCCTGATTGTAGCTTTGCATCTTTTTTTTCCTTGTGATTAACCCTGATGGTTTTTGACAAACAGCTGAAGTCAGAAATCTCGCTATTAATTTTAAAGTTTACATCATTTTTATGTACAAAGATGGTGACTGACCAATTTAGCTGTTTTGTCACTCAGTCACTCTCGGAGCTGGAGGGGCGGGAGGACTGCGGCTAATCTCCTCTATGACAGTCGGCGAAAACAGTTGCATGCTCTAAGGTTGCAATTTAGCACTGGATGAGAAAAGTCTGTACCTCTACGTACAACTAATTTAATTAAAATCAAGGGGTCAGGTCTGAACTGTTTGAATTTTTAGCCCAAAAATATGACAAAAAAACGATATCAACAATTATCACGATAAACGTCACATTGTTATTATTAGGCTGAACAGCGTTTTAAAACTAAAACAATATCTGTCCACACAAGCGTTTTGGCTGCATGTCAGTTTTAATCCTTGTACATACTAGCACGTCTGAAAACGCGTACCGCTTGACCACGTGTCTCCCGCTAGAAACAAAATTGACACAGGAATTGTCACAGATTGCTCAAATAATATCTCGTCTCCTACGACAGTGGTATAACTGCAAAATGCAGAATTTAACTGCAACACAGCTGTTAGCAAAGACCGCAGGGTCAGCAACGCTTGGAATTGATTATCAATGTTGCATTCTCCACTGGTAGCCGAGGTTAATGCCAGTTGTTTTCTTACGGAGGAGACGAATCGGTGAAGGTTACGTCATGACCGAAACGACCCGATCAGCAAGTAGTTGTGTCTACGTCATCGTTTTCAAGCATCTCAGTTTCTGGCCGTCCAGACTACAATGCAGCACCAGAGTTTTAGACCTTGTCTGTTTTGTTGGCTCTCAAGCAGACATGGTACAAAGCAGTGTGGACGCCAGACGCATCTGTAGCAGAGTTGATGTGTTATCAAGAGAAAACGTATTAATGTGGATGTAGCCATTGTCTGTGGCACCTGATCCTGACTGCACTGCAACAACCACACAGTGATAAACTGTCTGTAACACACCTGGCAGCGTGTGTGGACAGTATGTGAGTGCAAACAGGTTCATGTGAGCTCTGACTACATCACACCTCCACAGAGCAGCTCTATTCATTGTCCTGCTTCTGGACTACAAACCGACCATTCCTGCAGGAAGTCCCTCCCCCCCGCGCGCCGCTCTTCTACCTCGATGATGTAACCACTTTCCAAATATAGCGTGTTGCTGATGGCGACGCGGCGCGCTGATTGGCCGCGGCGGCTGCCAGTCCCGTGACGTCGCCGCGGATCGTGTTATTATTGTAAACAGCCCGCCTGCTCCTCCACCGACGCTCGGTGCCCAGCCGACTACTCCATCCAGTTTCTTTGTTCATGCAGCAAAAAACACCGACGCGACGCGGCGGAGCGACCGTCCGCCCAAACCGCGCACCGGACCCCGGAGCAAAGTTACGCACATCACCCGGAGACCATGACAACACGTGTGCTCGATAAGAAAATGATCGCATTGCCGCTGCTCGTGTTGTGTTTGTCGATCGCCGGGTTCTTCATGCAACCGGCGACCGCTCCGGAGGCTGCTGCATGAATAACAATAATAAACTGCAAGTCTCCTCAATGCACAATACACACTATGGTGTAGTGTTTCCATCACATATCTTCTCTTACAAAGTCCTTTTTACGCACAATAGCGGGATTGAACCTACAGTCTTTTTGTGGTGACAGTTCGTTGTCAATGGATCCTAAATGTCAAAATTGTCCGAAGAAATAAAAAAACACACCACAAACTTGTCATTTAGGGCACAGCATGCACAACCACAACCCGTACAATAAACATGATTACAGATCGATAACTTATAATCAACCTCCTCAATTCGACACTATCACAGCAAATAGACTTTATTTGTGCTCCCTGTCGCAGAGAATAGACTTGATGGTTTTTTTCTTCCTTTGCTGTGTGATTGACTGGCACCGTGCGTAAAAACTCCAGTAGACACACACCAAAAGTTGAAATGACTCCAGTGAATGTTTAATGGCACTTACTCAATCGCCCTCGATGCGTTTCGGAGTGATCGACTGCATCCTCTCCGCCGGCTGCCCGCTGCCTGCCGCCGGCCGCCTGGTGACAGCCCTCACCCCCGCACCACGGACGTTTCCATCCAGGCAAGTTGACAACAAGCTCCCGTCCTCCGCGCTAAGTGCAGTTTCAGCAAAGCTTCAAGGAAGTTGTTTCTTTTGTTCCAGTATTTTTTTTCGGTTGCGTCAATGTTGCGAAAAGGAGAGAGCGAGAGAGCGAGAGAGAGAGAGAGAGAGAGAGAGAGAGAGAGAGAGAGAGAGAGAGAGAGAGAGAGAGAGAGAGAGAGAGAGAGAGAGAGGAGGAGCGGTGGATATGAAGAGCGACCGAGGGAGAGAGAGAAGAAAACACTCACACACGCACACACACATCTGAGCGCAGCGCACTATATCCTAGTTCGAACGGGCTGGTCATTAACGCACAGAAAAACCCCTCTCTCATCTAAATCCGCGATAAAGTCGTCTCATCAGCTCAGCTCACGTGTCCGGGACGAGCAGCAGCAGCATCCCTTCAAAGTGAAGCAGACACAGTAGCTACACGGTGCCCGAGTCCAATAGGCTGCCCAAGATCAGGCTATACTATAGATCCGTGCGCCCCTTTGCGCGCAAAGAGGAGCGGAGACGTTTGCGCATAGCCCAGGCTCGGTAACTTGGATCTCATGGTTTCCTCTCCTATTGCTTCCAGTGGGGGGCTATCTCTGTTCCTTCACCGTGCTAGAGTCACCAAAACACGACCTCTTTCACTTCCAACTCTGCTTTAGTTCCCGGACAGCACTGGGCGGTAACGACACGCTCAGTAACGCGTTACTACCGCTTCCTTCAGCAGGGAAGTATAACGATTTCCTTCCACTCAAAATAACTCTGTGCCATCACCTTTTTTCACCCTGAACCCCGGACTTAAGTTTAGTTACTATCCCATCCACTCACTCCTTCTCTCTCCAGCTTGTATGAGGGAGAAAAGTTCTCTTAATGTGAGTGGAAACATATTTTTTTTAAATCAAAGAATAAAATGTAAAGACAATTCGTGCGCAACCCTAGAGGACAGGTAATTTCCTGGTTTCTGCTGACAAAGACAGGCGCGCAGAGCAATGCAACAAGTACACTGTTGTTGTAGAAAACACGAACAGACTCTTTGACACAGCGAGTTCTTCTTGGAAGCGGCGGGAGGGAGAGCTGAGGCGGCTTACTATGCAGAAATAGGATCATGTAGGTTCACCGGATAAAAAGGTGAGCGGCCTGTTTCCCCCGCCGCTGTTACAGCAGCGTTGCGTCAGGAAGTTGTTGGGTGTCAGTGAAGTCACCATCAAGACGCCCTTCTCTCCGATACAGCTTGACGACAGGCAGCATAAGCTTACCAGAGAGCGCTTAGATCATTTCTATATCAGATGGAAATCACCCGGTGCCCGCAGCTCCTGGATGTCCTTGAGGGGGGGTTTGACCTCACGGCGCGTAAAAAAAGGTTTGGCACGGTGGAAATAAAAAGCTGCAGGTTTCACTGACGATAAAGTTTACTTTTAAAGGTTGGTGATTATTTTGAAAAAGATAAAGATGTGTTAGAAAAGGCACATCTGACACGTGTGGCAGCAACAAAGCTTTAAGATGAGCGCACACTGTAGACCTGTAGTTTCAGGCCTGCTGTAGACGGCATATCCTGGGATATAAACTCTTCTGAAGTTATGTGGAATTTAGTAGCTGACGGTAACATAAATACCAACGCCGGTGAATGATAATTTTGGGAGATTTTGCTTTACATTCCACAATAAACCCATAACTTGGTGTCTAGTGTGCCAAGGCCTGTGCGTAAAATACGCCGCACAAGCCAGAGACGTTCTGGTTTGTTGTTGCGATTATACGATTTTAGTTTTAGTTTTCATGGCCTATAGACATTTCATTATAAAAAATATAATACATGCTACTTTTTCCGCGTTTGCACTGTAGCCGAATGTGTCACCACTTTTTAAAAGAGCGAACAAAGGGAGGAATTAAAGCAGCCTTATGTACCTTGAGTAAAACATGCTGCTTGTTATCATAAGCAATCAACAGTTTAGCCTGAGGAACCACTTCACTCACAACGTCTTCGCTGTGCACTCGGCACTGTGCCACCACATCTTAAACGAACAGGTGAGCATATGTTTAACCGCAAGTTCAAGACGTCCATACTTTATCCCTGTAACAGCAGGTGCACAACAGCCACCGTGCGTCTCAGGGGCCGTGCCACAGGTCATCTATTATAAGGACTGCATGGTCCACACACTTCTTTACTATTGGTGCAGCAACGTGGTGATGCAGACAAAAGATAAAAGAAATTGTGCAACGAAAAATTATTTGCTTAATCAATGCTGACTGTACATGGGTAACATTATCCATTCTAAAATGCATTGAAATACAATATACAGTATGTGTCTTCTGTGCATTTGGATATATACGTCTACAAGATGAAATAGGCTACTGAAAATGAGACAAAAACGCATGAAACGTCTCTTCTTTCTTTGGATAAAACTATTTTATTAATCTTACTGGAAATGGGACACGTTATTTGAAAGTTAAATGGCCAACATGCGAGTTTGCCAACCTTCGTGTGTTGAAACTGCAAATATTTAATTGTCAAAAGTAGTTAAAAAACTACCCTTGACAGAAAATTAAGTTGAAACATTAATATTTAGCTTTAAGGACTGGATACATATTATAAAGTCCTATACACACATTTGGTCTACATATTAATTAAGTATAATACCTTATTTAGTCGTATGTAGTGGTTTGTGCTCAAATTAAAGGGATCAACTGACTCTTGAAGAGACTTGATCTCTCTCTCTCTTCGTGTATGTGTGTGTGTTATTTTGGGACGTGTCACGCTCGCAGTTATGCAGCAGTGTGTGAATATTTGCCTGATGTGTGGGCCGATGCACAGTCAGAATGCAAAGAAGAAACAGAAGAAGTTATCTGATGGGCTGCGGTCTCCACTTAAAGGTCATCGATGGAGAACAAGCGCTCGTCAGGAGAGCGCCAAAACCCGCCTGCTCCGGGAGATATATTAGTCCAGCTCCTTACTTAAACCCTGAAACAAACTCATATGTGTCAGGGAATTTTGTTTGTGCTCTCCCAGTGTCTCTCTTCTTTTCTGTTTTATCACTTGACTGTTTGCTTTGTGAACATTTCATAAACAGTGATGCGTAAAGACACTATCCAACTTTTTCCATCAACTTCAAATTACGCATACATCGCGCCTGACCCCCTTTCTTTATCATACTCTGCCATGGCAAATTTATCACTGACTCACTTTTGCAACCAATCATAAATGTCATCTCATGCAATTATAAGAGGGAGAAAATATGGGACGTCAAATGTTGTATGCACACTGACCGGAGAGTCTGTTGCAAAGAACAGGAAATGCAGCCAAAGATGAAGCTGCAGGATCCACATCGGCCCTCTCCTCTAACAGAAACTTATAAAAGGTTCCTGTTTTTACTTTGTCATCGATTATCTATCAGAAGCATTTGCAACTCGCAAAGCACGACCGAGGGAGTGAAAGCAGCACACTCAAACATGCGCAACAGCAGGACAGTTAAAAACATCACACCCTTTCTTTTTTACTAAGATATTTAGAATATGAGAAGCAACTGAAAGGTCATATTGTGTGGGAGGAACCTATATGACTCACGAGCAAACGACTCGATAACCTGTGTGTGTGTGTGTGTGTGTGTGTGTGTGTGTGTGTGTGTGTGTGTGTGTGTGTGTGTGTGTGTGTGTGTGTGTGTGTAATCCTGCTGGTAACCATCAAATCATCTTTGCCTCTCAGACTGTAAAGGTTATTTTGGGCGATAATTGTAGCTGGTATAAGAAAAGTCATGATGAATGATATTTCTGTTGTATAAAAAATATTGTTCGCATATTCATATATGTCAAATAAACTAATTTCAGTTCAACATTAGCCTCTTCTCGAATTTAGTCATCAGTTGAGTCAAAGTAAACCCTTTTCTGCATCTGATGGCTTCAGTGAAACTAAACAAGATATTCAGATCTAAAAGATCTTGATAAGTGCTGCACACACTTCACAAGAGAGTCTTCTCCCACTCATGATACATAGACTGAAAATGCACCGCCAGCATACAAACATTATCACTGTCACTCCAACAATGGTATCCTTGTCAGCTGGGGACGGAGCCAAGATCAATGATGTTCACTCAATTAACCTGATGGATAAAACGTCACAGAGGTTATGGATGAGGAGCGCTGTGACGCTTCTTCTTTTTCTTTGAGTGAAAATGTTTACGTACTGGAATGTCTGTCTGCAGGCCCACGAGGAGACAGTGGGTGAGGCCTGTCCCTACTAAAGCGCCCTGTGTCCAGAGCAGAACTAGGTCAACAGAGACCGCTGGTTGGTGAGTTGGAACGATGCTGCTCTCTCACACACAGGAAAGAAAAGGAGGGGGAGAAGAAGAAAAAAAAGGCAGGAGAAGAAAATCCTTGCCTTCGATTGAGGGATAATTGGAGACTGTTTGACCCATTTGTCCCCTTAAATAAACCGTTGGCCATTTAGTCGGGAGTGGGCTCAGAGCATGTTGAGCCCTTCACTGGACCCCTTCTTATATGCTCTTTTGTCTCGGTCACAACTTACATTCAGAGATGTTCGGCGTGCAAAAGCACTCAGTCAATTACACAGTCGTTGCCACAATATAAAGCTGCATTTAACGGCAAAGCTTCGGCGAAGATAGAGTGACAAAAAAGCTTGAATTAGTGTTTTGCTAAAGTGCTGTTGCTGCACAATGAAAGTACAGTAAGCAGTGCTTCACGTAAACAGAGCAAGGAGATCGAAGGAAAATTAAACCAGAGAACACAGGACATTCATGAGCACAGACACTGACATGACAGGCCACAAAAATACTTATTGTTATGCTTTGAGAAGAGATTTAGAAGTTGTCCCTGCAGAATCTGGGGGGTAAAGTCAAGGGCGGCTGCGGATCAGGAGGTAGAGAGGGTCGTCCACTAACTAACCAGGAGGTGGGTGGTTCGATCCGCATTCTGAAGTGTCCATAAGCAAGATACTGAGTCCCAAATTGCCCCTGATGGCTGTGCAGTATGTATGAATGGGTGAATATGACTTGTTCATACACGTACATAAATATATCAACTTAAAGACACTTTTACTAGCTATTACTCCCCTCCTTTCCCTGGGGCCTAAATATCACCGTAAAAGCGTCAGTTAAATCTTAATAAGCTCACATGAAACTCTTTTCCTGACGACGATCACATATGTGTCAGACGGAGATTGAACCCAAACGCAGATGCCGTGTTATAAGCCACAAGTGAATGAATAAATGGCGTAATCTGCTTCTTATCTTCTGTTATAGTCTGTGGTTATGTAACGTCGATAGCATAACCTGACACAAGCCAACTAGAAGTCGTAAACAGGTAGACCCTCAATGCAACCTATTGTAGGCACAAAAGGTGGCCCACATTCACAGGGTGCCTATGGGCCGGTGTCCACAGGGATGAGACCTGTTCCTGTGACAAGTTCTCTTTCCTGCCCTGCTCAGCCTGTCAGGACAATGGGAATCGACAGGTAACTTAGCGACCTGAGCCCAACACATTTTCCACAGAAAACCTGAACACAATGGCTAAACACAACATTATATGTTCCCTTTCTGTTGACCTACAAAGGCTCAGATGCATGTGGAGAGAACTTACCTGAAGAACCGGATAAAAACATGGAGACTGAGCTTTACATCGAATCCTGTCCCCTCTTCGATTCTCAGCAGAGAGCTGGACGCGGCCGCCATTTGCATGTGAACAGTATGCATGTGTGTGTGTGTGTGTGTGTGTGCAGGAGTGATAAAGGCACGGAGAGAAAACACACGGAAGTGACCAAACATATCAACTGTTGGGTGAGCTTCAGCTGGTGCCTCATGACTGAGGCCTATGACTAAGATCGGAAGAGAGTAGGAGTGTGCCTGTGCCAATGTTGCCATACCAATACTGAGAATGAACGAAGGGGGATGCTGAGCAGAGATACACCAAATAAGACCAAAAATAGTCAGAGTGTGTGTGTGGAGTGGGGTATTACAGCACATTCTGCCTCATTTATGTAAACATTTACATTTTGGTGACCTCTGAGATCCCACGATCAGAGTTTTGTTCTTACATCATGTACAATATGAGAACAAATACATGTGGTTGCAAATTATGGCTTTATTGTGTTGACACAGTCAGGGATACGGCAGCGTGCACACAGCTCTTTCAACAAAACACTGCACGAAGAGGAGGAACTTAAAAGGGGAATAATCGCTAAAATTATCTACTTCCTCTTCTCTGTTCATTCTTTGCTGAACACAAGTAATTGCACCAAAATTTAAGTCACAGGGAGTGAATCTGATGAGGCTGGGGCCACTAAATCTGATGGCTGTGATTAATAATAACACTGTTGAGAATAGATTGTGGTCAGGGCAAAAAAAGAAAATTCCTCCACTTCATCTCTGCTTCGTTTTATTTGATCTTTTCTGACCAAAATTTCTCCTCCATTTTGTGGACCAACACCCTCACATCACGACCAGCCCTCCCTCATTCCCTTCCTGTCTCTCATCCCTGCTCCTCCACGTCCAACACTACATATCTCTCTTTATGCTGTTGAGTCAGTTTTGCCGCTGACAGCAGTGAGCGATAAGGAGGACTGAATCATCACGTATTAGAGGACTTTCATCAATCAGTTCACTGTCTTAAAAGCAAACGCCGAGTGTTACTGGCAGTTCATCAAAGTGTTTAAAAGAAATGAACAGCTACAAATAAAAATGGGCGTAATCCTGACCTTGCTATGAAATAAATAGAGCAAACTAAGCTTTCACTTTTTTGTACAAAGGACGCATCAGCGTGTGCCAAGTGGAACGTCCTCAGCATCGACAGCAGCTCCAGAGAAGGAGTATCACTCCTGCAGGATGCTGGTCCATAGGTGTCTGGTTTCAGATGGCAGGCATGCTGGGAGCACAGTGTGGAGCACAGCACAGCCAAGTGGACAACAATGGAAACACGCAGAGACACAGGTGTCACTACCAAGCGTGCAAGTGTGTTTATTTGTGAGCTTGTGTCCACGCATCCACATGCAAATATGTTGTCATGCATGTAGTCATATGCTGCACATACAGTGTATGCCTGCAGTGTAAGCAGTTGTATGTGTGTGATGTCCAGAGGATATCATGGCTGTGTGTGTGTGTGTGTGTGACGTGTTCATGTGTGAGTTGGTATTAGCTCACTGGTATCGATTCACGTGCACTCCAGCTGCACTTTAGCTGCACTCATGCACACACTTCCCTCAGGACGGCAACACCTGCAAATGGAAATAAAGCAGCGAGTATTCCTGAAAGAGAGACGCGATGACTGAACAAGAGGCAGACGCAGTCGTGTAGAAAACAAAAGATCACAGTTTCTCTCACTCTGTCTATTCCCCCCTTTTTTCTCTCTCTTTATTTACAAATCTCTCTCTCTCCTTCTCCCCCACCCTTCTCTCTCTCTCCCTCCTTTTGCTCTCCCCCTTTAACTCACTGGAGGATGCTAACCCATCAGGTCCCTTGGCTCCCCTCCATTGGATGATGTCATTTTAGATGACATCACCATGCAGTGTGTGTATGTTTGTGCTATGTGTGTGTGAGCATGTGTGTATGTATGTGTCTGAGTATATGTGTGTGTGCCCCCCCCATCACTCCTCCTCCTGCAGCCCTCCCTTCACTCCTTTACTCGGAGGGAAGGTGCTGTTTGACACACACCCGCTAAACCCAGACCATCGGCCAAACTGCCACACGCATACACACACACACACACACACACACACACACACACACACACACACACACACACACACACACACACACACACACACACACACACACACACACACACACACACGAGGAGGAGGTGAGGTATTCTTTAGAGCAGTAGTGGTGCTCAGTGAGAGTAGACAAAGGAGAGTGGAGGTGTGGTGAGGGCTCTGAAGGGTAAGTTAGTTTAATTACACAATATCGCTGCTACCATAACACCACAAGGCCGAGGCACACACTGTCATTACGATGAAAAACTAGCACACGGAGGAATGCCACGGGCCGTCTGAATTATTTTCAGCTCCATTGTCTGTCGTTAACACTGTTATATTTAAGACTTCTCTCTCTGGTGTAAAATTGTGATGAGAGAATGAGTCCAAGGACTATAAGGGAAGAGGCTTATTCACAATAACGTTGAGGGTTTGGTGAGAATATCGATATTTCTGTACTTTTTATTTAAGCTCAGCACAAAGACTGTAAACAGGGGTGAGAAGTGCTCGCCTGGTTTTGTCTGGATTGGAGATAAACTTACTAAAATGCCAACCAGCAGCTCTTCAGTTCACTAATAAACACATTTTAATGTTGTTTGTCAAATCCACATGAAAATGAAGATTAAAAATGAGAAATGGTTGTTTTACAGGGAGCTACGTGTTTCTGCCTCTAGCTAAAAAATAGTCAACAAACATACAATTTTGACACTTGCTTTAAAAAGATATTACAAATATGCCAAATATGTTAAATTATTAATTACTGAGCTTTCGTGCTATATATGTGTAAGTGGTTAGCTTTAGTGCTAATTAGTGACTTGTAGCGCTAATCAAGCTAAAGTGCTAACTGGTAAGCTTTAATGCTAATTAGTTAGCTCTAGTGCTAATCATGCAAAAGTGCTAAATAGTGAGCTTTAGTGCTAATTATGTTACAGTGTTAACTAGTGAGATTTGGTGCTAATTAGTGAGCTTTAATGCTAATTATGCAAAAATAGAAACTAGTTAGTTTTAGTGGTGGTTAGTGAGCTTTGGAGCTAATTATGCTTAAGTGTTAGCTAGTTAGCTTTAGTGGTCATTGGTGAGCTTTGGTGCTAACTCTGCCAAAGTGTTAACGAGTGAGCTGTGGTGCTAATTAGTGATCGTAAGTGCTAATTATGCAAAAGTGTTAATTAGTGATCTTTAATGCTTACTTGTGAGCTTTAGCTGCTTGTAGCCTAATTTGGATTCCCTTGGACAGAACTAGCTAGGCTACCCGTTTCCCTAGTTTCCAGTCTTTATGCTAAGCTCGGCTAAACTAACCTTTTCCTAGCTGTAACTTCATATTTATGCTATAGGTATAAAAGTGGCGTTCTCCTTATATGTTCACCAGGAATTTAAACAACCCAAAAATAATGTCCTCATCCTAAATGCCAAAATAAGTTTGCTAATGTCCCGTAGAACAACCACTACCGTAGGCCAACAGCATTTCTCCATGCCTTCCAAAACCTTTAAATCAGTTTTATGATGTGACAATGCTATGGTTAAAGTTTAGTTAGGTTTAGGGAAGGGTCACTTATGTCAAAATTACTACTTTAAGGTTAGTGGACCTTCATCATGGCGGTTACAGTAATAAACATGGTAAGGATGTGGAGCGATTATGGTCGAGCTTTAAAAAAAAAGAAGACACTGTCTGTTTAAAACAGGAATCAAACATCGTCTTCTTTGTTAGTCTGATGTTTTGCTGACCCGTTCACCCACCCTGACCTTCTCTTTGCACAGACTCTTTCACACCAAGATAATGTCACCTTACTTCCTATTATGCTCCCATCATATTTGGCTTTAGTACTATGTTGTTTTGGGGCTGATGCAGAATGAAATTGAACCTAAAACTCAATAATTAACATTATATATTACTTTAAATAGAGCCCACTGCAAAACTGTTTTATACTAAAAGGCATCACCAGGCAGAACTGAGCTCAGCTTCGCATGCTTAACATCTACTGGAGGTAGGAGAGGATGTTGTTATAATGATTCCATTTCTTTACAATTATTCGGTTTCAAGCAATACCCTCAAATTTTGTGCCATGACTAATTTGGTACAAAGATCTCCTCACTTGCGTCTCTCATACAAGTCTCAGTGCAGCAGAGGCACTCCCACTCCGAAACACGCCTGGGCTTTATTGAGCACAGTTGGCACGGTCTGATCCAATGATGTCATCGTGGTGAATGGGCCAGCAATACGGGGATCAGCAACTTTCTGAAATGAGAAACGCTGGGGACAGGCATCATGTGTAGTAGCAGATATTGGAGTCATTATTGCGGAAAGGTAAAGTTGCTGCATTTCGGTGTGTGTTTCTTTCTTTTCCGGAGGGGACAATGGTGAGCTTTGGAGACTGTGTGCCCATAAAAGCTGGTCTCAAATTACATGTTGCAAGTCTGAAAATATTGAGGCATGGCTGGAGGTTTTCATGTGGTGCTGCTGAAGAGTTTTGATAAGTGGTTTTAGACTCTGCCAGTGAAATCTGTTGTTTTCAGCTCAGGATTGTAACCTCGCTTGACACAGATTATAACCATCAGTTTGAGGCAATAACAGACTTTTTGTGTTGTTTGTGTGAGTGCTTGTGTGTGTGGCGAGGTGGGGGATGTCAATATCGTTTCTATAACTAGATTTTGAGGTCCGCAACATTGGTCATGGCGTTCACCCGTCTGTCCCATGAGAACGGGCCAAGACCCCCGTCACCTCCACCTGCTCCGGCCTCCAGAGGGGATCAGGAGCTAAATTTAGTCCAATGAGGAAGCTCGTCTCTGGACACGAAGCAGAGTAGAGATCCTCCAGATTGTGCACCATTTAAAAAATGTTCACAAAATATTTATGTACCCATGAATTTATTATTATTATAGAGATGATCCAGATAGATCAACAATATCCAGATAAATTACCATGAAATTTTGAACAGACATTTGTGGACCCCAGATATATGCATCTTAATCATTTTGGTGATCCCCTGAATTTTCTTCGAGCGCCACCATGCAGTTGACATTTCACTAAAATGTCTTATCGGTTTTATTGCCACGAGCTTTGGCAAATTCTTTCAATGTTCCTCCTGATAAACAAATATCCCCAAAATGTGTTAGTTTAAGACTAAACACTTCCACAGAGCTAATTTAGTATTTTGCCAAAGTTTACTTGGAATACACTAAAATGGTGAACATCATAATCTTACTACACCAGAAAAAACAGGATTGTACCATTGTGAGCCTCAGTCAAAGAATATGTTTGGAGGGCATTTTTTGCAGCGTTGAGGGGCAAGGAGTCCACCCAGAGGGAGATGTGGACTTCAGCCAAAAGCTCAGACTCTGTTTCTCTGCACTAAAGAGTCATAGTTCAAACATGTGCGCACACACACACGCACACGCACACACACACACACACACACACACACACACACACACACACACACACACACACACACACACACACACACACACACATTCCTGCCAGAGTGCATGTGCACTCCTGCCTTGCATGCACCTGTTGTCCTATATGGAACATTCAGCTTTCCCTTGAACAGGAGTTAAAGCACTAAGAATTTCCACCTGTGCGTTGGAGGTGTGTGTGTGTGTGTGTGTGTGTGTGTGTGTGTGTGTGTGTGTGTGTGTGTGTGTGTGTGTGTGTGTGTGTGTGTGTGTGTGTGAGTGTGTGTGTTTGATTAAGTGACAGATACAGGGGGAGACAGTAAAAAAGGGAGGAGAGCAGCAGTGGTGTTTTATTAAGGGATAACTTAAATAAATTTCCCCCTTATAAATACACCCTCCTTAACTCGAAACACCCTGCGAACCCACTTTCAACCCCCTCTTCACCCCGTGGGCCCAAATGTCGCCCTAACACTGACATGTTTTGGGTCATTTCATCTGATGGGATCTCCTGGGAGGAATTAGCATGTGCAAAGGAAAAGTCCACAGTTTTAAAAGCTCAGTGTTTCCAATTTGCCTCCACATGCTTCAAATTAGCCACGTATTTACTAAGGTCAGGCGCTGGGCACAGAGACCATGGGGGAGCCTGTGTATGGGTTTTAGAGGGAGAGGGGGGGGAGAGAGAGAGAGGGAGAGGGAGAGACGGGTAAAGAGAAAGAAAGAAGGGAGTTAATTGCAATCCACTGCGGCCATCGTAACACCACAAATTTTAGTTCAGCCTAAATGAATACACGTATGCGTAACCCTCTCAAGAAATTCATCAGCTCTGTGTAGAAGTGCAGTATAAATCCAGATATGTAGCCACACACATCCCGCTCAGAGACGACTCAAAACATCTTTCCAAACACACACATACACACACACGGTTGTTTCGACACTCAGGGGGAAAGTCCTGTTTTACAGTGTTTTTTTAAACCTCTATGTGCGCTACAGAAAATTAACACAGTGGTCAGCATTACTATTTCTGTCTGTTTTAAAATAAACTCAATGTGATTATGTTTAGAGTCTGATTCAAAGTATCTTTTTCCTGGCAGAATATATAAGGAGCTGTCTTTTGTCAGCAAACTGAACGTTTACAAGCCTATTATTCAATGTGTTTAGTCCTCGAGACTTGTTTTATTTGTTCTGAGGCCAAATTACATCCTTATCGCATCTGTTTGTCTAGTTTATATCACGACAGTCTTGGGCGAGGCTGCTCGAGTGGGTGTGTGCACGCATGGCAGTCCTGTGTGTATGTGCACCAGTGTTTAAACACACGCTTGAGTGTGCGTGGCCGCGCAAGAGCGTGTCTGTGTGTGCGTGTGAGTGCAGCCAAGCCTAAAAGCATTTAAGTGGGAAAAGCAGAGGGTCTGGAATCCTGGGATGACATCATTATCCATGATGTCATTTCTGCAGGGTGACTTTGGCACATGTGATGGTTTGGGTGAGGTCACACTTCTAACTCACTGTAATTGACAATGAAACAGCAGGTCACCGCTGCAGATCGAGCCATGTCAAATTCAGCTGCCGATTAGGTAGTCGGAACTAACGGTTTTTAAAATGTGTCACCAATTTAGCTAAAACCAGAATAATATTTTGTATGACTAATAATTGCATGTGTCAAATAATGAAACAAGCTCTGGATTTGATACGGATTCTATCATAAGGTCTGTATCAACGTGAGAATTTACTGCATGCTTCTCTTTGTGCTTTAGTGCACCATGTAGCCAACTGCTTGCACAGCGGTTGCATGCAAGTGTAACTGAGGTCGAAACGTTCTCCATATGTGTGCTGATATAAAAGAAGTTAAGAGAATTCTTATACTGGCTTGCCAGTTTACCATGAGCTTTACAGAGCAGCAATAACTTCCATATTAAACGGTTCAGAACTAAAATAAGTTGACACCTACAAACCAGATGTGAAGTCAAACAAAGACATAGACAAAATTGTTTGCATGTGCACATCAGTTTGGACACTTCGTCTATTCAGTTTCCAAATGTCCAAATTTAGCACAGGGGATCTGGCTTTGTGCGTGTGTTCAGTCATACTGACCTACTCATAAAGAGGCCACTCAGGAATTAATTCTGGCCAAGGACACAAAACAAAAGAAGACTAACAGACTTATCTATCTGTGATCAATTTATAGGTAAAATTGGCATTACTCACTGCTTGACAACTTTTTTATAGTGTGCAATTGAATCACAAATATGTCTTCAGGGGATTCACAGTCTGAACAGAATATAACAGAGGGAAAGAGGGGAAAGCAGTGAGCGACCTTGAGAAGAGCAATAAAGGAAGGATCCTTCATCTAGGATGGACAGACATGTACTAAATGTTGTACGTACAAAGTAAACCAAAATAAATGACACAAAAGAGTCAAAAACTAAAACATCCCTGTCCCTTTTGTTTGTCAGCAGAATGACCCAAAAACTACAGAGTGGATTCATGTGAACATGTGTGGAAGGACGGGACATGGACCAAGAAAGAACCCATTCAATTTTGTCAGGAATCTGGACAAAGGGGCAGATCAGTACATTTATTTTCACTACCTTTTACAATGTTATTTTTTGGACATTTTCACCAATTCTCTGGAAATAATTCATGGATCTTGATGACAAAACCCCAAACATCAGGCACATCAAGGGGACTGATATCTGAGTGTGTACAATTTGGTGCGGCTTGAGTAAATACGAGGGGGATTGCTGGGCCTTGGTGGATGTATGTGGTCTACTGAGAGCCATTCTATTTTTTATATTATATTCACAGAGCTGTTTTTCCTATTGAGAAGCAGCAATCTCTGCACCCAAGGGGGCAAAGGCCTATGGTTTGCGGCGTAGACAATGTATATCCGGGCCAAGACCCCCAGACTTCACAACTGCAAATACATTCAAACTCAGTGTGACAAAGTGGGTGAGAACATGCCCTTTGTACCTTTTTCCAAAGCACTAACACATGTACTTCAATTCTCTTTTTTTGTTGTTTGTTTCGACCATACTATCATCATTAAGTTACAGCTGACACACACACACACTACCCCAGGTTGTTAAGAGTCCACATACTATCAGAATTAAAAGCATAGTTTAGATTAGTTGGTGTTAACTGGTTCAGTTTTTCACGATCCCAGAAAGCCTCTGTGGACCAGACCATCTGATGTCAGTTCGGCCTTCGGGGTCTACTCGGCCCACAAAGGAGGCGGTCTTCGTAGCCCGTGAATTGAGACACAGCTGAAGACAGACAACCAGCCCAACAGCCAAAAAAGATTGGGGTCATCACACTTTGTACTGTACATATTTTTCGTGAAGCATCTAACATGGGGCCACTTTTTTTGTAAAATAAACACTTGTTTGACACCTGGACACTGTTTCTGAGTCTGCCTCTTACAAGCCCCTCTGGTCAGGCTCCCCACACTCAGGCATTAAGGACAATGGATTATGTGTGAGAGGATGTGGCGATTGCCCAGAACACAGAATACAGTAAATTCAGACTCAACCTTTACTCATTCAGACAGACTGAGTCCACGAGGACGCACATCTGGTCAGTGGTTTTGTTTCGTCTGCCTGTTTCATGGGACATTGTCTGAAGACGCTATGTGTCAGTGGAAAATGATTCAGACTCAAACCAAAAAACTTGGTGACTTCAGAACTTGCATTTTTTCCTCATGTGTCCTCCTCTGGTTTGTACCTGTGGGTCATTTGCATCAACTCTCTCTTGGCTACATCATTCATCCACTAACTATCAATTTATCATGGTATGAACATGTGCACTGTGCCGCTCACACACACACACACACACAGGCACACATGGATAGCTCGAGGCAGGCCATCTATTCTCATTAGTACCCTGTTGCAGTCGGCTGACGGTAAACTGAGCGTGTGCCAAAGTCGTAAACTCACACACCCCTCCCGCCATTACCTCACGATTATGATATCACGCAAGTGTGTCATAGTGATGACATCACACCTCCAGATTCATGGCTTTGCCTTTTTCGATTACATTACACTTGGCCGGTTCATGCCAGGGACCTTATCCCCGAAAACCCAAGGACGAAACGCAGACTGTGAGACTGGGTCTAGTTGGAAGAGTAATTACAAATTTTACTATTGAGATTAAAGCATCTGGTTCAGCCATTGTCGTCCAGGCGGAGGAGTTTATTGGTTAAAATGAAAGGTCTTGTTCACACTATGAGATAATGGTGTTGGCAAGTAAAGTGGACATTACCTATATAACATGGAAAATTGCCAAAACCCTTATGTCACATGAGTTATATTTTGGTCACGAGTAATGAAGTCAGTCTTACGCACTGTCTATCCATCCATGTCCCTATATAAACGTTTGCTGACACACGCAAATTTCACGCTTTACTTAAAAATGATTGTGTTTTTAAAATGCCAATGTGTTTATTGATTATGTGCATTGGGTTAAATGAATTCAGCACTGCTTTAATGTGAGTTGAAATCATGACAAGAGTCGTTTTAGTTTGGAGGAAAAAAGTGACAGTTCTGACGTAAAAGCATAGATCCATCATGGGAACAATTTCACTAAAAGACTGAGTTATTTTATGAAGTAGCTGCATCGATCCATCTTCTGAGGTAAGTTAAAGGCTACACGTCGGGTTCTCTGCCGTCCGGTACCTGTCACTGCTGTGTAGTCGCTCTGTTTCCCTCAACGTGGCCTTTTCGGTCCGCTCTCTCCCAGCGTCTGCTTCTCTGTTCCAGCAATGATTCTCAGATTATTGAGTGCGAGAGGGCAGAAAAAAAAGAAAGTTAAAATTAACACTCAAAAACCTCCTTTTAACCTTTTAAAAAATGATAAGCAATACATTACGGCAGTGGTTTGGTATCAAAAATCAAAACCATCCTCCATAAACAAAGAAAGGCATGAACACATGGTCATGGTTTCTTTGTGTCTTAAAGAGGGAAACATGAAATCACCACAGACATGTCACAGCATATACTGCAACCTGCACACGCATGCACACAAACACACTGTGCTTTAGACTCTTCTCCACTGTCTCATCCTCCACCCCGTAGATTTATATGGTATGAACATAATGATTTTGCTCAAATTATCCCAGTACGCCTGTGAAAAATCCAGATAATCTTTTAATGGGCCGAGTTGTCGACTGTCTCATTGCGCAGCTCATAAATCTGCGAGTGGAGAAAGCGCCCCTCGGCATCTCTGGGTCCCCTTGACTGTTTTCTGTCTGAAACTGGACCTGTTCAAAGTGAAATGGGAGACGTGCTGCTGCCAGGGAAGAGGAGGAAACAGTGGGATTCTGCTTCAGTTGAAGTCATGATGCTGGACTGGTCGTTATAGGAACCAGTTTTAGTGCAGGTATTGAGACTGTAGATGACAATTTTTCCTTTATAAATTCTGAAACTAATTTTATTTTCCCTCAATATATTTGTGAAAGATGACATTTTGGAAATAAAATATATTTTGTGTAACTAGAGCTAAATCTCACTGCTCCAGCCTTTTCTTCTTGTTCGTGTTCATCGCTTAATGCTCTATTATTATTTAAGTCAAATGTTTTATATAGCCAAAAATGTCTTCCTATAAAACACGTAATACCTTCTATCCTGAGTAGGCTGACTCAGATGAATAAAATAAAAGATATTAGGAGGAATGACGGATAGAAACTCCGATACATATTCATGTATATATACAGATATATATATGAAATTGATGCTGAACTGCAGTCACTTGGTTACAAGTGACAATACAAGGACAAAGGTAGGTGTTATAAACAAATATTTCAACATTTGTAACTTTATAGAATAAGGTGAGAAAATGGATTCTCCTCTCATGACTGTGTGGTTAAATATGATGCTGCACTGGCTGAAGAGACTGTTTCTGGCAAAGAAATAGTCCAACACACAACGTAAAACCACGAGTACTTTTGTCCGCTTGTAGGGATTACAAAAAAAACAGAACAGACTCTGTTCATTAAAGAGTGTTAGAGGTGCTGGGACCATTCAAACAAAGTGTGAAGGGGTCAAAACCAGTCCTCATTCTGTTTTAAAACACTGGCCAAAGTTCAGCATTCTGAGTTATAGTCAAATTAAATTAGTTTTTAAGTTACAGTCGTTTTAGTACAAAGTCATGATACAGCCACTGCAGCACAGAAACACAGTCAGAGGAAAAACAACGAGGGATTTCTGAACCAATAACGCGGCAACTTTGAATTACACTCACTGGATGTGTTAATAAAAAATGCGGAAGCCTCATATCACCTCCTGCCTCTGCTGACACGACAGTACATGCTGTTTTTACACATATTCTAAAAAAAGGTAATTCACACCAAATCACTCTCAAACTGAGATACAAACTGAAACAGTATTAAACACAGCAGTGGGTGACACAATCTCTTCTCTCTCTGTGTCTCTCCGACAGGGGCTTTGGTGCACATCCCCTCACGTAGCACGACTTTAGACGCAAAGAGAAACACCCTGAAACTCAGGGGTCACACAAATAAACAAATAAACACATTTCATACACTATTCATATTTATTCTAATTGCAGTCCAGGACGTGTTCTGAGCACTCTCTAATTTCACTCCGAGCAGAGAGACTTGCGGAGCCGTCTGCGGCAGACCAGCAGTCGTCAGATGTAATTACCACATCATCTCTGGTCCCTGGTACACAGAGAGAGAGGGAGGGAGGGTGAGACACAGAGAAGGACAGGGAGAGAGAGAGAGAGAGATTGATCCTAGTAAACAATAATTAGGGTTGGGGATAGTGTATGTGGGACGACTACTCGGCGGGACCGGGTAAAGTGAGGGAGAGGGAAAGGGAGAGAGGAGACAGGCGGGGGATCATTGACAGATTATCAAACCTCACAACAGGATTACATGTAGGGATCCAACAAACTTTTATTTTTGAATAGAAAATAAAAAACACACTAATAATAACAATGAATTTGTGAATCTCCGTTTTCTGCTTGATACATGACTACATAAAATTACCCATGATTACTTCTCTGCATGATGTTTAATGGATTTTTTCCCCTGGTTATATCAGCCCTAGTTCCATGATTAGCACTTAACGTATTTTAAAAGCAGATGTGACAAATACACAATGAAGAAATAGGTTTTAGGTCCAGTCACTGAAACATGACATGTACTTTGGCATTCTGACTTATACAGTGGTTTTCTATTCCTGATGACCACTCAAAGCACTTTACAGTACAGTTTTTGCCATTCAGCCATTCACACACACATTCATACAGTGCATCTATGTGCAGCACTTTCTCTAACATACAGTACATCACTCATACATGGCCGACACATCAGTCGGGGGTTATTTGGGATTTAGTATCTTGACCAAGGACACTTCGGCAGGTGGAATGGTATACCACCTATACCTCCTGACCCATAGCCGCCCTGATAAGAAAAGTAATAAAAATAATTACTTTTTAAAGAAAGCCTGAATGGAATTTTCCTAAAATGAGATCAGTATCTTCATACATAATATTTTGCTCGACATTTAAACTTCAATGTTAAAGATGCACAAATAAACAAATGTTGTCTATATTCAGTGTTTCTTACTAAAAAGCATAATTTGTATTTTTGAGTTGAAATAATCTGTTCAATATATCCTTCCACATAATAACGTTGCAAAACCAATGTGTTTGAAAGCTGCATTGTTAACATCCATGTCTGCTGTAGCTTGTCGTCCTCTTCCTCTGTAGACAACAAATTACTGGCTCAGCTTTTCTTGGCGCTAATTCATCACCACCCGCAACTGGTAGAATAGTGTGAAACTATTGGAAGGAATGTGTGTTGTGTGACTCACGTCCTCAGTCGTCTTCATGAGACACAAACAGAATGGGAACCCAGTCATCACAACATTTTTATTAATTCTTTAGATTTGACTCAAGAGTCAGAGTCACACTGGAGTGAAAACCTAAAACAACAAAAATCAGTCTGTGCTGTTGCATGTGGAACACAAGTTTTAAAACCCCCATGTTGTTTAACATGTCATCGAAAAAAAAGTGCACAATCTTCATGGTTCACTGAATCTAGTCTACTAGAGGTTACAAAAATTAACAAGGTAACTTAAACTTGACAGGGTCAGTAGGTGCAAGGCTATAGTAGTAACCAGGAAAAGTGGACAACTGCCCCGGGGGTTATGGCTAAGGTAAGATTTTAAGGGGGTCCAAAAGCCCCTGGTGAAGCCTATTTCCTGGTTTCTGCTTGTCTGGTGGATGCAGACTGAGGACATCAAGGCACTTCTATTCATAGCCTACTACAATTGGTGGTATGTGTGTGCAGACATAGAAAGGCAGCGGAAGACATGGTGACACGAAGAAGTGCTCCATTGTTTGTTGCTGCACAACAAAAGAAAGAATAAAAATATAACTGTGTACAACCACTGAACAAGAATAGGACGGAGGATGGGAAATAAACAGTGCATACATGCGGTGCACTGAGTGAGCATACAGACTGGTGCATGATCAGTTGGTTTGTTCAAAGTGAAAACAGGTTGGCAGTGACTCAAATTTGGGCATATGGACGTCTGCACGGGGTCTGTGCAGACCCTTGCAGGCATACGGATATTTGGACATGGAATGACACGGAACGATATGGAAAGACATGGAATCTGTGAACCCGCCTTTACTGTTTGACAGTTGTTTGAGGTAATTTCTGTGGCAAACATGTTTGGTAAAATACTCCACTACAGCACAATATCGACTGAGGTGATTAAAACCTTGAGCGGTCAGTTTACTCGTCAGAACTGTCAGAACTCTGAAGGACAAGAGGAGCACGTCCAATCTTTCTGTGACGTTTTGAAACAGACGATCCAGCCATCAGACCCACTTCATGCAACAACTGGCCAGCTGTGCAGTGAGGGGAAAGTATAGCCAGGGGCTGAACTTCTCAACCAAGCAACAAGGTGTGAACAACGGTTACCACGTAAAAGCAAACACAGCAGTGACGCACTCTACAGCAGCGAGTGATGGTAGTGAGTCACTTCATAGTTTGCAACCATAAAATATACAAAGAATAGAGGTGAAGGTGACCGCAACAACTGTGGTGGGAGCTGTGGATGAGCTGAGAAGAGTAAGGCCGGCATCAGGCCAAGAATGGAAGAGAATGGCAGAGAGCTAGAAGAAAGAATAACCAAACTATGACATGATGGAAAGAAGCAAAGCAGCCACTGGGTTTCCTAACGGACTCAGAGTAAGTAAAATAACGTTATGATTTCATTCAGTGGAAGCACAGCTAAACCCGAAACAGCTGTATGTCAAAATCACAACCCTAACCCCTAGCCCTGAAAAGAACTCCCACCATAACCCTAACCCCTGACCTCAAACTGAGTGTGGGTACGCTGGTTGCTGTTCCTGATAGGTTGGAGGGGGGACAATGGGGGCCCAAACCTCCTTTATGCCCCATAGGCCACCTGGCAGGTTAATCCAGACCTGGTTGGGTGGTTTCAATTTATACTTTCTAATCTTAATTTATGTTTTGCATTTATTACACAAAACAATTAGCTTCTCAACAAATGTAGCGGAGTAAAAAGTCAGGTTTGTTTGAAATGTAGAGAAAAGCATTCGTGAGTATTGCACTGCAGCAAAAGAATATTGTAACCATGACAAAAATGTAAGACGTTGCATGGTTTCCAAACACCGAGCACCACCATCATATCCTTCCCACTCAGGGCGAAGGGAAATACCCAACTGAAAGAGAGGCCTCACGCTGAGCACAGAGATGCTGGGGAAAAAGGAGTCACCATCTTGTGGGGTGCGTGGGGGGGCGAGGAGGAATAAGGCTTTACGGGAAGCAACCTCTCCCTGGTGAGAGGGCTGCCGAAAAACCATTACGTGAGCGTGTGTGGGTGCACACGAGGCATGAGTGCTACAATTCAAGATTTTACAAACATGCAGGGGAGGAGGAGGCAATAGCGATTCGGTGATCCTCGCATTCCGGCCATTCCTTCCTGTGAGTTTCCAGTCAGCGTGAGGCTCACTGTTCCACAGCTCTGACATCACGAGGGGGTTCCATTCCGCTTCCACACTCTGCCTCCCGCTCGCTCACAATCCCACCCATATTTGGAAGTGAGAGGAAGGGAATCCCAGATGATGACTCAAGGCTTCTGCTGCCAAGGGGAATTCTCTCCACATCTGTTTTTTATGTGTGTGTATGCATGTGTGTGTCTGTTATGAGTGTATCGAAGGGTATTTTACCTCCTCGAGCTAAAGATGGAGTTTACCTCTGCAGCGAAATTCAAAATGGCAAATGTGGCTTAAACAGCTGTCTGGAACAACGGCCAATGTCTGTATCTCCACACACAGAAAAAGTGGCACCCAGAGTGACGTTGTCAATCTATTTATAACCTGTTCTTCTTGACAGTTAAAAATGCACCGTGGTGAATATGAATTTCTTTTGTTTGAAATCAACTCTGTTCACTCTATAAATCCTGAAGGTAGATGACAGAGAGGGTAAAAAATATACCCTTGGTAATGCACAGCACATGGTGGTGACATGACAGCTCAGGGCTGAGTCGATATGTACGCTGTAACCTGTCACCCGGCATTGGACCACCACAAATGAGGCCACAGAGATGGATGGGACCACGGGCTGTTCATTGAGCTCAGCAGAGTGTGACCGGCTCTCTACATCCTGCTGGCTGCGATACACTCCTATTTCCACAGAGGACTTTCATTCAGTGCACTATACCGGCGACCTGTCCAGGGTTTACCCCACCTCTTGTCCAATATAGGGCCACGACCCTCAAAGGATAAGTTGTGTAAATAATGGACGGATGAAGTTCATCATGAAATAGCAAGCTCCAAACTGAATTACATGGAGGAGGAGGAAGTGGAGCTTGAGGGGGCGGGGGGGGGCTTTGGTTGTGTTGAAATCCTCTTTGTTGGATGTGTGACGGATGAAGGTTGTGGGGTTGGGGTTTGGGAGAGGACAGAGAGGGTCTCGGACTCCCGGGTTGACGAAGCCACATCAGGACCTAAATTTAGACCAACTTGGTACTTTGTCTGGATGCTGGTGACAGAGGGGCCGGGCTCTCTGGGGTTGTCTGTGGTCCAGTGTTTCAGAAAGGCTGCTGTTGTTCTCCCTGGCACTCAGACATGCAGACGTTCCCTCCAGCAGCCCCCAAAAAGAAAGAAAGCTTTCATGGAATATTCTGTTTAGCTGCACAGCCTGTTGTGTATGATACTCACGGGACCCATAAAGCAAGTAATTCATGGACAATATCTCACCCATGCTCTCTTTGCCTCAGACCACACTAACATAAATCTAATTTATTTTAAGGAGGAGTTAAGGCATTGTTCAAAGGGTTTGGAGGATGTGTTGCTTAAAATCTTGCTGAACAGGCCTACTAGGGAAGCATTGTTTTGAGAGCCTTAACCAATCTGGATTTTGGGGAGCAATTGCTGATACTGATATTAGGGAGTAAAATAAAGAAATGTTATTGAGGTGGGATATTTTACAGTTTAACCATAATATTTATGATAAATAACTTCAAATATAAAGAATACACAAATACAATCAAAGGGTGACCTCTGGCTAACCTGGTGATGCAAACCCCCGCATGCAGAGGCTGGAGACTCCTTGCAGAGGCTGCAGGTTTGGCTCCCTGTCCCCATTTCACATTTGCAGACCTATGTATAAGGGGAAAATACCCCCCAAAACATCTTTAAAAAATAAATATAGATGAAGTTATGTAAATATTTTAAAACATTAAGAAAATAAATTCGATTTTAATGTTAAATGTAAAATATAAATGCACATCTTTTCTAAATTGTTTAATCCCTAATAGCAATGTTCCTTTCAGTGTTAAAGATGCACAAATAAAAGCTTTTTTTTATCAGTGCATCAAATTCCGATGTCTGTGAAAGCCTCATATTAACAAAATTTTGTCAGCCAACTGATAATTTGGACGGCCTCTAGTTTTTTGGGGAATTGACATAAAAAGAAAAGGAAGCCACAAAAGGTAAAACATAGAAAACTGAAAATTCAGATAGAGGCAACAGAGAAACCTTCAGCTATAAGTCACCCTGTGTAGTTTTCCTTTACATCACGCTGCTCCCCACAGGGACACTGTACGGTAAATGGTAAGGCACCCAGCACACAAATCCCTCCATTCCTCATTACCGAAAAAACTAATTCAAAAACTGTTAATGGGCTGTGCTGTGGGTGTCTTTAGAAGGGGGGGGGATCCACGGCTCATACTAGTCATATAAACATATCAGAGGGAACTCAAACTGATGACACTGCGATAGTCCTCTAATGGGGATGGAAACACACACTGACTTCCTACATATCCCTGCTCGAGCATTCACATAAACAGTGCACGGGGAGGAAAAAATAACAAGTGAGTCACCTCCAAACCAACTGGGACTCACAGTGTCACATCCTGAGAGAGGGACTGAGAGATGCCCTCCTCTCACTGAAGGACAGATGGATCCTCCAATCTGTTCTGTGTCAGTGTGCCAAGAGAGAGTGGTCACCCAACATCCTGCACCTCAGAGCTCTCTGCTCTCGGAGATTAACAATAGCAGCAACAATAATAATAATAATAATAATAATAATAATAATAATAATAATAATACATCTTTTGTATATTTGTATATCCCATATTCACAAATCACAATTTCCTCATAGGGCTTCTTACAAAAATGCAACATCCTCTGCCCTCAACCCTCAAATAAGGTTTGGAAAAACTACCAAAGTGCAATAGATGTAACAAACAACAATATTCACAACATTTATGAGAAAAGACATTGTCTACCATACAAGGACAGGCTTTTTCAATGTTTAAAGTATGAATACAAAAGAAAATGTCCAACAGAGATGACGGGAGCATTACAATTGAAAAGATGGCGATATTGTCAGTAATGGTTGCACATATCTAAGCAATCTAGTTGGAATCATAATTCACATGGTCCAGATCCATGATCGACGATGTGGTCGCAGCCGCAATTCTGACAGAACACAGAACAAAACATCTGTGAAAACCAGTTAAAAATTTTTGTAAAAAAGAGCTGGCAAGTCTTTTTATGAACTCCAGCGCTTGGAGTTGGTTCATCTCTGTTTGAACTATCAGCTGAGAGACAAGGAAGTAAAACAAAATTCACCATCAGCTCTCATGTTATCCACAGTTCTCGGGTGACCTCTCGCGGTATTTATGTGAATTGCACTTATATTTATTTATATTTTTTTATGACACAGTTCTAGTTTACAGACTCAAGTAGAAACAAAATCTAACACAGGAAACACAAATACATAATATGTATGTACAAACAAACAAAATAAAAAACTCCAAAAACATTTAACATTTGGTGGGTTAACAATATTTCTAATTGTGCAACAAGGATCAATAAAGATTAAGGAGACTTAGAAATGACGTTGTATAATTTGTTAAGTGACTTGCTATTCTTCGATGTTGTCTTTATAGAGAATAATTAATTTAGAAAAACACATTAGTGAAGGTTGACTGTGCTTCCATTTAATTTTGGGTATATGGTATTTACCCATAATAATAATAATAATAATATAATAATTTTGACCATGTTCGACACCTTCCTTGGGAGATCATCCAAATAAATCAAACTTTGTGTTCGATAGTTTCAGGCTCATCCAAACAAAAAACCCACATTGATCAACATCAAAACTGAACCTATTCTATGGGATTTCAGCAGCTGGAGGAACATTGGGTATTATTTTAATCTGCATTACTTTCATTTTGGGTGTTATAGGTAATTTAAGATCATTAAACTATTATTATATTATTATTATTATTATTAATAATAAGTGGGATGGCTGGATTCTCTGACAGCGCATTGGGACTGTACCACGGCATATTGAAAACAGGGTGAATTAAAAGTACAGTACGTCTTATTATTCACTTCTTTGAGGGGTTTTTTTTTCAACACCGACGCATCAATTTGATTTTTAGAAATGAAATTTAATATAAATTGTTTACAAAACGATGAAATCAAGCTCAAATATCAATAATACATGCAGTGTTTTCCCTATTTCCCCCCGTGGGACAATCCAAGATGGAAGCTCAGAGGCGCGTTTCCTGAGCTCGTGTTGTTCAGCGGCAGTTTGAACTAAAACCGAGGCCGAGTGTGTTTCACACCCAGGAAATAACTAACTCTTATCAGCAGCACTTCACGTCCACACAAACTAACCCCGCTGAAAGCTAAAAACACACAAAATGGCTGCTAAAAAGAAGCGGACGCCTCAAGCACAAAATGACAGCTGGGTTGTGGTTGCTGCAGGTGGGTGCATCTCTCAGTTGGCTAACTAAGCTAACCTGCTACCAACAACACACCTCCGAGAAGTTAGCAGACGACGTTAGATCATAATCACACAGAGAAGCTAGTGCAGGTGGTCACAGCCGCGTGTTGTCGGATACAACGTGTTGCTACACAGTCAGACAATGCTAGTTGTTAGCTGGTGATCCAGTGGTGTGTGGGAGTTAGCTTGGTTCTCATGCAGCCGTGCAGATGTTGTGTCTGTTGCGCTGTAACGAGTCTAATGGTTGTTGTGATGTTTTTCAGACTCTGTCATCGACACAAAGAAACACGACAGCGACCCAGCTTTTGTGAGACTGAGGAATCCATCAACAGGTTTGTACCATGTTGTTGTTCATCTTATATACATACATCTTCAATGCAGCACATCTCATATTCATATATTATTGCACATCTTATATTCATATTTATTTCAGTCATATTCCCGACCTTTACCTTTGCAAACAACTACTGCAGTTTTGCACACTTGTCTCTTATTTTGCCATCTCTTGTATTTAGTCTTGTTGTCTCCGCTCTATGTGCAATGCCCTTGACATGCTGCTGTAACACAATCATTTCCCAATTTGGGATCAATAAAGTATATCTATCTATCTATCTCTCTATCTATCTATCTATACGTTTATTTAGATCCGCCCCTAGTATTTAACAGTGAGAAATGACTATCTAGGACTAACTATGGTTTCCAGAGCCCTTAGTGATGTCACTAGATGCTGAACCGGTTAATCAGCAACATGACACTTTGTCATTGGGAATAAATACAAATTACAGCTTACATACTTTTTGAAAATTTGCTCCTCTAGTTGTTGCTAAAGAATCGGCTCCAGCACATAAACCATTTTAACCAGAATGTTTGTTCAATTATAAGATACAACCAGAGAGTAATACAGCTTTTGAGTAGAAAGAAGCCACTTTTGAAAACTTTTCTAATATTTAAGCTTGTCACTTCCCGTGTATAATGTATGAATAGGAATGTTTTGATGTGAGTAGTCTTGAGTTGTAGCTCAGACAAAACAATGTGACCAGTAAGTCAGAATATAATAACATTCAAAATTAAGATCTGTATAAAGTAACCTTTAACTTATGCACATGCAGATGTGGAAGTGACAGTAACCCAGTTCCTCTTTGTCCCCCTGCAGATGCAGCATCTCTGTACATGTTGGGTGCCGGCGATGCTCAGATGTACGAGGTCAAAGCGTTCGAAGAAGAATTCCACTCCTGGTTTGTCGGTCAGACTGTGCAGAGAGGTTGGTCTCATTACTCATTGAAGTGTGAACTTTGAAGAAACTTGAAGCATCGTTACAAACGCTGATACAAAGGTGACTCCAACTAACTAAAAGCAACAGACATTAGGGTTATTCTTGGCTGCAAAAGATACAGAGCTCAGAATAAGCCAGATTGTCTATGCTGAAACCTCAGGTGTAATTGTCGTTAGAATTAGGGTTGCAAAATTCCGGGAATATTCAAAGTTGGAAACTTTCCATGGGAATTAACGGGAATTAACGGGAATAAACTGGAAATTTTGTGGGTAATTTATACTAACTGTATTTACCTTGTCATATACAGACATAAATATAAACATTTTGTTTTGTCATAAGCTGATTTGAGCCCTGAGGAAACTTTGGGCACTTGACTATATGCTTCTGCATTTTTGTGGCATTCTTAACATAGGTCTTTGCACAGTATTTGCAAATGTACACAGCCTTTCCTTCTACATTGGCTGGGGTGAAATGTCTCCACACATGAGATAGTGCACGTGGCATTGTTCTGTAGAATAAGATGAGAAAAAAGCTTGTAAAAAACACTAATGCAATGCCAGAGATATAAATAGTTAGCTAAACAATTGGAATCGTCTTTAAAAATATTTTACAATTGATGGATAAATGAATAGAAATAGGTTAGATGAACAGATGAACAATCCTCAATCAGCATGCTTATATATTTTCCCCAGTAATATCATCAAAACTTACCTGACTAGTCCTTGGGCTAATGCAGTAGTGTGGCCTCAATAGCCCTGCTGTAGTGTGCAGGATGCTGGGAATTATCTGTGCATGTGATGGAAGAATGCACTGCGCATGTGATGCACAGTGCAGGGTTGAAATTCAATGTGCAGCGTGTGCTGCATTCCATACATATTTAAAATAGAGTTTTGAATTATTTTTTTATTGCTCAGCGTTTAATTTGCGGTAAATTTTTTTTTCAAAGTTCCCAAAATTCCCGAGCTTAACTTCCCATGGAAAGTTTCTGGAAAGTTGCCGGACATTTACCGGAAATTTTCCGCCCCTTTGCAACCCTAGTTAGAATTAAAAGAATATGTTACATGTTCAGAGGAACAATGTTACAACGACAACAAAGAGGACCTGCTGACACAAATTCAAACTAACCATCTAGTCTGTGGTGGATCAACAGGTTTACATCCGGCACACTGGTATTCAGTCTAATGTAACAGTGTTTGTAACGTTGATTAAAGTACTTCAGAGTTTCAGAAGAGCATCATTAAGTTAATGTGACAAAGCCGTTTTACTGTTATTATTAATTTGAAGTGGTCCTTGGTCAGAATTAGTCCAGTTGTCAATCAGGTGTCTCACAGCTGTTTCTTTTGTTAAATAGATGGAAGACTTCTCTTTGTTACTCCAATGGATCCTCTTTTCCTTATTTTACCCTATTTGATTAAAGCTGGAAAAGAGGTAAGAGACAAATCTTCTGTTTCATACTGATCATTACTGTATAACACAGTCTAATATACAGATAATTTTTTCAGCTAATTATTCAACTGATACTAATATTTCTAAGTATATGTTGTTGTTTTTTTACAGGATTATTGTACCGCTAACTTAACGGGTGTATATGTGGTGGCATAAAATAATTGTTCATTAATCGTAATTGAGGTGAAAGTTTGAAATGATCGTGATATTGATTTGAAGTTGTAGCGCCCAGTCCTAATTTGGATTTAAATCTCAGATTTTTGTTGGTATTTGTTTTATCTGTGTCATCAGTTTTTTATGTGTGACATCTGTTTCTATGTTACCTGCTGCTCAGGGGAAGTTCCAGCCTGTGGATCAGATTGTTATGGATGAGGAATTCCCAGTTTGTCCGAGGCTGCTGAGCTGCACACGTTCCCTGGCCTCCCTGCACCACATTGCAGAGGAAAAAGGTGAGGTGTAATATTGAAGCTAATACCACTCATCTATAGGATTATAGTAATTGCTTTGTTTAAACTGTGTGTTGTATTCTTTTAGAGGTGGGAAGCCTGAAGTTCCATCGATATAGCCAAGAGAAGACAATGAATTGGTTAAAGAAAAAGGTACTGGGAACTACAAAGTACTCATCTTTCTATGCTGGTACAAAGTACAAAGACACACTGCAAGACAAAACACCAAAATAAAAAAAATGAAACAATTAATGTGGGGAAGTGCATTCTTGTTTTTGCACAGTGGCGTTAGATCATTCTTTGATTTGTCTTGCTGTAGGTGGAGAGGACAGTTGTTGCTCTCAAGAAGAAAAATATCTGCGTGGGTGAAGGAGTCAAATCCACAACATACATCAGAGTGAAGTCAGAGTCAGGGTACCATGAGGGTGAGTCGATTTATCTTCAAGGTACTTCAGTGTTTAAAGCTCTGTCTTACACCAGTGAAATATTTCCTACTACGAAAAAACATCTCCAGCTTGTGTTTTTACAGTAAATATGATGTTGACCTGTAGATGGCAGTACTGACATGTAGTTTCTGTGAATGGGTTAGGGTTAGTAATCAAACTCTGAAACATTTCCCCACCTTTAAGTTAGATTTTTATAAATCACTCACACTTACATAATGATAAGTAATATTATATTAGTAATCACTGTCATTCTCTCATCATCATCATCATCATACAGAGGACTACCTGCGCTACGCCCACGGCCTGATATCAGAGTACACCAGTGAAGACCTGAGCAAAGCCCTTCTCAAACACTTGCAGTACGTTCAGACATCCAACACTTTGACCTCACGACTTTTATTAGTGTTAAGCTTTGACTATAATGTCGTCTCGCATCTCTTCCTACGTCACAGGTTACCAGAGCTCACGAGCCCAAAGGAAACCGAGCCTCCTTCCAAGGTATGTTCACTTTTTCTGCACATTCAACGCATTACATGTTGTCTGTAGTCCTCCTCACTCTAACTGTGCTTTTGCTGTTTATGAGGTGAAGCGATTCCTAAGTTGCTGCTTGTATGTTTTTACCTTGGTTATAGAGGCTTTTCTTTTCCATCCAGTGCGGGGATCACTGGATTTAGGTCTGTGTGTGTTTCTGTGGTTGAACATCAAAAGGTGGTGTCCTTTCTCATGAACAGCATTTCTTACTTCCTCGTTATGCAGAAGCGGAAACTTTCAGACAATGCGGTGGAGGCCGGAGAGGACTACACCAAATTCAACAGTGCAGACTTTGCCCGGAAAGTGAGTGTCTGCCTGAACTGAAGAGAACAAACAATTACTGCCGGTGTCGATGACTCAGATGATCATTTGTTTCAATTACAACAAAAAGGCTAAAGTAGTCACTGGTTTGCTTTTTTCTCTGGAGCCCTTGGGTGATTGTTGGTGAAGTTTTTCTCTGTCGAAGACTTTCTTTAAACTTTGCTTGTAGACTTTTATACACATGGGTCAATGGGGCTTACCATGTGCAAATGTGTTTTTCTCAGCTTGAATTGAAGTACATATGTAATCAATTCCCCGCTGTCTCCGTGCAAGGTCGTCTCGTTATCATATTGATTTTGTTTTTCCTTGCGCCTTATTCCAGCCACCCAAGAAGATGACGGCTGCTCAGAAAACTCTGGCTAAGGTGGACAAGACTGGCATGAAGACCATGTCATCCTTCTTCAGCCCCAAAGGCAAAACAGAGAAGAAATGAACGTTGTATAGTTTCCGGTTTGTACGTGACACCTTTTGTAATAAAGAAATGAAAAGAAATGGACATATTTACATTTTTATAGTTTGAATGAGACGTTGAGATGAGAATGAGAAGAGAAGGAAGCTAGGTTTCAATTATTTTACCTTTATATTAATCTAAAGAATAATATTATAAAATATTAAAGTATAAAATTAAAAGTAGTTAATACTTGAAACTTATTTTTATGATAATTTTAAATTCAGGTCTTTTTAGTATTTGTAGTTATTCTCTTTTTAGATGATTCAAGGATCCACATGAGCTTTCCTATACTGTAGCTCACTGTCAAATTACATGGTAGTATCAGAAGCATCACACAGGTCATGGTTTATTTATAAAAATATCATTCATCACCATTGTGTTGTGACAGGTATCTCAAACTCTCCGGCCAAACAAAACCACAAGTAGCATAATGGTTAACTCAGAGAATATCTTTCCCTCATTATTCGACTTTACCCTTCATCTTTAACACTGTTTTAACTGTGGCAGGGAGGAACGAATAACCTCAGTAGGTTTTGAACTATTCAGTCTGCTCAGCCCTTGGACTCGCCTCGCAAATGTGAACCTCTCTCCTGAATTAAACTGCTGCTAAGGAGCCATTGTTGGATTTCCCTTTCTCTTTGATGCCTGGGAGGAATGAAGCATCTGCAGGTCTGAACCATAAACTGTGCTCACACAAAACTCCATAACATCCATCACAATAAAGCATGATTCCCTTGATTAATTAAGTTTAAAAAGAACCCTTGAAAGAAGTGCTTTTAAAAGATGGGTTAGGTAAATGTAAAAAATTACGGGATTTTTCTGTCAGCGGTTCCTGCAAAAATCCCCCTACTTACATTTCTGCTTTATAGTGGCACCCTATTGCTAAATATCCATCAGATATTGATTGAGATTATTGTTAATTAACTGCAACTGTTATTTAAATCCTTCAAAGAAATGATACTGGAAAGGCTTTTTAATATGAGGATGTTTTGACATCCCACTGGACAAAAACACAAAGATTTAAGTTATAAAATGAATGGCTGAATTCCCTTTTGCTGCTTCATATATATTCACAATAAAAGTAAAAATTTGTTTTTATATAAATATTAACCGTTCAGACAATAGTGTCAGACCAAGCAGAGAGCAGGTTTCAAATGTCTCATCAAGCCTCACTCTTCTTTTTTAATTTGGGCTTGAAGCGCAGAGTCTGGAAGGCGCTCTCCACCACCTTGGGCAGGTGGATCGGGTTCCTCTGAAGCCGCAGTCTGCTGCTCGTGGACCCGCTCTGGGGTTTCTTCTTGCTTTCCTTGGCACAGTGACGAACAGCCTTCTCCTTGGAGTCATCGGCGACACGAGGAACCCGCAAGACCCAATTGGAGTGGAGGTCGTGTTCAGCTGAGCTGGAGGCGACTGTGGGAGGGGAGAATGGAGTCAGAGGTTAAAAGAGCTGAGGCCGAGAGCTGGTACAGGAGAACCCATAATGCTTCTAATTTCAAAAGTAAGCAGGTCACAAAACGTTATCAGGTTTTCAAATCTTTATCCATGCTCGACCCATATCTAGCCCATCCCACCCGTGGTGTTTTTTTCACATCATACACTTTGACATGCCACAGAGGGAAAGGTTTAGTTGTAATTCACAACAATAAAACTGGCTGCATTCAATTAAGTGTACCAGTTCAGTTCTGTGGACAGTTCAGCTGTGTGGACCAATACTAGTACTAGCTATATGTAACCCAATAACATAGAAATACTGAATATCATAACTTTATTTTTTGACTTTTCAAATTGAGTGAAGTAAAAGTGAAGATGATGAATGAAAAAAAAACCCCACTGTCACAAGGAAATGTCTTGAATTTAAAAGTTTCCTAAAGTAAAAGTACATAAATATAATTAATGAAATAAACAATAGCAAAAGTAAAAGGATGCAAAAAGGGGCCATTTCAGTGAAATATCACATTGAAGTATCAATACATCATTTTGTATCGTAAGCAGCATTGTAAACTGGCCAACGTGGGATTTATTTTGAAGTTTAATCTCTTGCAATACATCATATTTTATGTATTTATGACCTACGTGTACTGTAATCTTAATAGTATAAAATGTAATGACCCTACTGCTTATTCAAATATTTATCACATCACTATGAGGTCCAGGTATCACAAGTAAAAATATGTAATTTAGATGTTTTCTTCATATATTATATATGAACATGGGAGTAATATTTGATTATGGTGGCTGGTCAATGTGGAGATGATTCTAAATACTTTATATAAGATGGAAAAGCAACATATGGCCATAATATCACTGTATTTCTGCAGCCTGTATAATTAAATTAAAATATATTTGATTTGTAAAGCACCAAATCAGAATATAAATATACTCAAGGCAATTAACATAGAAGGTTGAGACCTTAATAATGAAAGAGAATCCCACAATGAGCAAGCGTGTGGGAACTGTGGAGAGAGAAAACTTCCTCATAACATAACTTGATCAGAAGAGGACATGAATTTGAATCTATGTTCAATGAACTCTTATTTAAATACAGCCAGTTTCAACCTTATTAACACATCTAGTAGTTTTAGGCTTTTGGCTCTTGTAGGTTATTAAACACAGGGTCATCATCACCACTTAAAATCCTACAGTGACTTGGACAAACAACAAAAGACCCAGACAAGGTGACAAGTTTTAATTCCCAGAAACAATGTGGATTTGACCCCATGTAAATATTTATTCCGCTCACTTTGACTCACAGAGACGCAGTGCTGATCTACGCACACACACCCACACCAAGGCCCAACATTCCCCTTATTTAAACCAAGCTGTGCCAAATTGCAGAACTCATAAATATCCGTTCCCCAAATGTACTAGAAGAATAATGAATAATCCCCTGTGAAATCAGTAGAAATGTCAAAAACAACGCTGTATCTCACAATGTTAAAGAAAGTGAAAATTAATTACTGGATCTGCACCAAAATTTCAAGGTTTTTTTTCTGGTTTCATGTCTCAACTCTCCACAAAATATCCTGGAAATCGGTTGAGTAGTTTTTACGTAATCTTGGTCACAAACAAACAAACAAACAAACAAAGACAGAGGCAAAAACATAACCTAGTTGATGGAGTTAATAATAATAATAATAATAATAATAATAATAATAATAATAATAATGAAAATGTGAAATACTGATCATTACAATTCTAGTATTACAAGATTTATTTTCAGACTCACCTATGAAGTCCACATCTGCATGTCCATCATCCAGGTAAGGTTTACGCGGAGGCTCATCGCAGCTGGCGATGACCGAGTCAAAGAACTGCAGAGTGTCCTCCTCTGTGGGGGCCGGAGGAGCAGAGGGTTTGGCTCTTGGTACCTGTGGTTTAAAGAGACTCAGATAAAACTGTGTAACATCTCTCTATGGTACCGCCTGCACATCAGAGATGATTTTAAAAGCTCACCGGCTCCTGTTTAGTGGGCGGTGGGGGTGCAGGCTTTTTCCTGGAGGAGGCCACGGTGGCCTGGATGTCGCTGCTCTTCAGGTCGCTCACACTCTGGGTGTAGCGCCGCCTCAGAGCCACCAGGGCCTCCAGGTACTCCAGGCAGTTCTGGTTCTGAGAGTACAGCCATATCCGGTCCTCTTGCCTCTGGTAATAGTACAAGGTCGACTCGATGCTCACTGAGCTCTTGCTGCGTTTCAAAGTGGAGCTTACGCCGGCCGTCGCCTGGCTTCTCTCCCCCACCACGAGCATGGAGGTGCTGCGGACCAGCCTGACGGTGCAGGCTCTGTGGTAGTCCTGTTCGCTCCTGCACTCACCTGCATCCCGGCCTCTGTGTCCATGCTGGTTGGGACGGAAGACATTGTTGATTTTCCTGAACATCCCTCTAAATGGAGCCTTTGGGGCTTAAAGCATTGACCCTATATTCCTCAGTAGTTGTGAAGCGTCCATCCATCCTGGTCTCCTCCTGATAAACCAATATTTTAACACCTGTAAACCTGGATGAATGGAGCTGGGTTAAAACAAGGCGCTGTCCAGGGTTCTGAAGCTACAGATATGTGAGGTACCTGATCTCAACATGTCGCATGCTGCTCAGCAACACTGCTGTGGCAACGGCTCTGTAACTGGACACTCCACCCAGTCCTGAGTCAGATACTGTGTCCTGACTCATAGTGGACACAATGACAACAGCCAAGGAATACAACAAAACACACTGTGTCGTACTTCTATTAACTGTGTGACTGTGAATGCACCCGTTTATAAACTGTGTTTAATTAGATTTTCATTATAGAAATATGATAAATTGCACTTGTTTACATCTGGGCCAAGTTTTGTGCCAAATGCAAAAACGCAAAATCTTGAAATCTGTATCAGTTATGTAACAACATGTCTATATTTAAACAAAACTCCAGAAGTTGTGTGATGTTGATTTAGGATTCCTCCTCCTTATTAATTATAGAGCAGCTCCTCTCCTGTTTCATGTGGGTCTATTGTTGGGCTGCCCTGACGCGAACAGAGGGCGTCTGAATGAAAAGAGTCTGAACTGAAGTGACACAGAAAAGAGACTAATTTAGAGGACAAAAAAACATCCACGGCCAATAATATCATCTGGAAGTTTGCATCACTTTCACTGGATTACTGGTTTAGACCTGGGTTTGCTGTGGAAAAGGACTTCGCACACTATTTGATATTGATCAGTAGAAAAAACACTCTCCATACAGAACAGTTTGCATCATACAATTATGAAAAACCATCTGACCACTCGACGTGTCACATGTCCACAACAAAAAACTCTATGTTAGTTTTTCGCAACATTTTCTTCATTAAAACATTTGCATTGCAGAGGTGTCTCCCTAATATCAAATTAAAGTTGGGTGCAAAACAGGAGGATAATAAAGATAAGCTGGACCTTTGATTGGTCCTCCACACAGGAAATCCACAATCAACATAGCAGCACAACGACGTAGCAGCGCAAGGGGAAAATGTAGTAAGAATAAAAATATGAATAAAAAAAGAAATACTATAAACAGTAACATTAGAAATAAATAAGAAATTCAAAATGTGCAATATAAAAATAGGGATCAAGGTTGTGTAATTGTGCAATTTGTCCATTCTTGTAATATACAATGTTCTAAAGGTGCAGTAGTTCTTTCTTGAAAATCACAATCCTCATCAGTGCTGATTTCAATACAGACAGCCCTCACTACAACAGGCACCAGACAAGAGGAGACACAGACGATCAGTTTAGCTTCATCCGTCAGAGTGATGAGTGGGTGGGGAAGTTTGGATGGGGAAACAGTTCAATGGAGAGAGGTGAGTGCATGTTTGAAATTCATTTGGGTAGAAGTTGAGGCAGGAGGTTAAAGGTGAAGCAGAAGAGTGAAAGGAGACTTATCTGAGCTTTTGTGAGTCCAACAAAGTCACAGAGATCCACCAGTGTATCCACAAAGGTCAAAAGGTCGGCTCCCTTCAAGCGTCGGCTCATTTTCACCAGCGTCTCGTCCAACAAAATTCATCACATCCAGCCGGTCCTTGGAACAACTATCAGTCAGTTTATGTCATATTTATGTCTTTTTTTAGTTCATATAATGTCCAGAAACTGATTGAACTTCAAGATCTCGCCTCCTGTTTTTGCTCACTTCTCCGTCTGTCCTTGTCCAAACTTTCTTTACTTTTCCCTCTTTCCCCTCTCTCCAGTTCACAGGTGTTACTGGTAAATCTCCTCCCTCCCCCTTGCCCCCTTTCCTGCTCATTTTCTTTTTCCTCATTAGCTGTTTGAGTCTAATCCGTCACTGTTATAACCAGGATCGTCATTTATTAATCTCACTCGCTGTGGAGTCAACCGCGTCTGTCTGCCCTCTTCTGTACAACTTGGATGTTTTTTAGGTGATAATGAGGTCGATTGCAAAATCGAGCGTGAAGTCACACTTCTGCTTTGGCGGAGGGGAAAACAATAGGGACTTTAACATATAGGCTCACAGTTATTCGACTACAAACCTACACCATCAACTGGCAGTCTTGAATATAACTCTGAGGTAATGCCGTGACAGAAACAGGAATCACCATCTGCCCTAACTTTCTGTTTACTGATACCTAGAATGACTTTCCTTTCTGCTTTTTACCCAACCACAGCCACACACCTGTTTCTTATTTACAGTGAAACACAACTGCCATTTCACAGCTTTTAGCAAGAAGGACAAATAATGCTTCTTACATTACATTCTAATGTAAAATATATGAGATCAGGGCGGGAATAAACCTTATAAATGACAAACTTTTATGCATTGGAGTACATTCATACAGTTAAGCAGAAATGGGGAAAACAGAAAAAAGATTCAGATATTTCCACTTCCTCTTGGAGTGGTACAAAGCAACCTCTCTGCACACTCCTCTTCACACACTCACACACAGATAGACAGTGACAAGTTGATATCTGCTTTTTTCTGCTGAGATTAAAGACGGTGGAAAGACCAACGAGCTGATTGTGAGACTTTGATTCCAGGCAAAGGTAGGAAGATGTTTTCTTCAGAGTATAATCCAATTTGTTTTAATTCAATACTATATTACGATAAAGTAAGATGCCTTTTTGTTAATCATCTCTTGGACCAATGTCATTTTCTTTTTGGGGGCTCGTTATGTTGATCCACAGAACTCAAAGTGGATCATAAAAGATCTTAAACTCATTTTAAACAGAAACCAGAGCCATAAGTAGTAGTTCATATTTATGTTGTTATATGTGTATATTTTTCTAAGTTTTGTGTATTTATACAGCGTTAGTCATTGTAAACTATGAGGCTGTAGATGCTGTGGTGTGTGGCATTGGTCCATGTTGTGTGTTCCTATAGGTCACCAATACATGCATGGGGACAGTGTGCGTTTATAACCCGGTTCACAGCTCCTGCGTGTGTGCTCTTTGTTGCAGGATGCTTTGTGAAGGCAGATTGTTTAGCATGACCTTCGGTGAATCGGAGGAGCCGGACTTCCTCCCTCCTCAGAAGGTTCTTCAGAGTGCTTATGGGCAGCCGAGAGCAGCTGCCACCCTCATGTCAGGCTCCGCTACGCACGCCCCCCCCATTCATCGTACTTCCCCCGAGCCGATAGGTAGCATGGAAGACAGGAGGACTTCAGTGGAGATGAACACCCCCCCGCCACTGTCCTGCTCTCTCCACTGGGACCCTCTGTGCAGACAGATCTCTGCAGAGATAGAGATCCCAGCTCAGGCTCGCTCAGGTAGCGATGCCCCTTTCCTGGTCCCCTCCTTCTGTCAGAGCATCTGCCAGAACTACAGTGACCTCCACATTGGAGGTGACCAGGTGCTGCCTCTGTCAGCGAATGATGGTAAGCTGAGGCTCTGCACTGACGCTCAGCCTCCTGGCCCCTTCCTCCAGTCCTGTGATGTCCCCCCAGCTGTGGAGGATTCTCTCCCAGGACAGACATCTCAGGGTGGGCTTCTGTGTCCAATGAGGGGAGGATGGAGACAGGGTAGTGCCCGTGATCGGAGCTTTTTATTCCAAGGCCGAGATGGGCCATTCTCCAACTCCCTTCTAAATCGCTACCTGGAGCAGAAACTATTGGATCTGTACCAGCAATATACAATGGAGAACATGGCGAGAGATGAATCTGACCAAGGCCCCGTTTGCCCTCTGATGGCGTCAGAGTTGGTTCTGACCAGCCTGGACCAGATCACCATGAAGCTGAGTCGCGAGGGGAACCTGGAGGCCAACCTGGCCAAGGACATGGTCCTGAGCTGCCTGCTGCGGGTGGCTGGTGACATGCAGTCGAGTGAGATCAGTACACCCGTCCTGCAGATTTCAGACGAGGAGTCCAGGGAGCAGCTCACGGAGAATAAGGAGGAGTAACCGCAATGTGACGAAACCAATTCTCCCTTTCATTTTAGACACCAACACCAAACATAAGGATGAAACTGATGATACTGATGAAAGGATGTTTTTGCTGAAGTTTTGCTGTAGTTATGTATCATAATGTTTTACATCTGTCATCTAATGTCTGTGTGTTTTCATTGTTACAATAAAGACAGGAAGTGAAATTCGAAACTCATCTTTCCCCTTTCTCAAATAACATAAACCTCTTACCCAATTTTTACTGAAGTATGACATCTGGTAATCGGCAGTGAAGCTTATGAAATAAAAACCATTTGTATAGATTCCATGTTTTTACAACGAAGGAGAAGGAGCAGATGAAATTCTAACTGATTTTTTTTTGTCCTAATACATCATTCTTGACATATTTCCTGTTTTGTCGACCATGAATGTCTATTCCCATGCTCCCCTGCAAATCCTGGAGTTTATCAAAGACTTTCCTACAATGTCTGCAGTTCAATAATCTGTCACAAGGGGGGAGCATTATCACCCAATTTATTAACCCTGATGACTTTGACAAGCACCTCCTGCTCCCCTCTTCTATTATCCCCCTTCCTCCTCCTCCTCCTCCTCTTCCTCCTCTCCTCCCTTTGTCCATCTGCAGCTAATGCTTCATATCACCAGTGTCCTACTATTGCTAATCTATGATGTCATTAGGACCGGGCTGTAAATCTGCAGCACGCAGGCAGACGAGCACCAAATTTCACACTGCGTCTGAGATACTGTTTCCTCCACTTTGTAAACAAAATCCAACGTGAAGATAAGAGAATCTGTACGACATGATTTATCCTGAGAAAATATTGTTTGAGCACAAATGAGGCACCTGGCATCGCTGCTGTAAACCTGATGATTTGCTTGGGGGGGGGGGACATGTTATTTTCCCTCTATTTAAAGTGCTTTCAAAGACCCTCCACTCCATTCCAGCTCAATGCAGCCGTGGCCTTCTGAGCCACTGTTTGATCAGCTTCCTTGTTTCCTGTCCAAACAGAGACCCACAAGAGGAAACCGTGTTTACCGAGCCGAGCACTGAGTCGGAGCCCTGTGAAGTCTCAAGGCCACAGAGACACATGTTTGGTATTTCTGCCTCTGTCCGGACTGAACATTCCAGGTGTATGTTAGAGGAACTGAGTCCTTAAAGACCTAAACAAAAACACGCTCACATATAAATATCATTCACCCAATGCCAGGTCTGACGGTGTGAGCGTATTCAAACAAACTATCCACAGACCTTGGGAAAAATGAAAAACAGACGTCTTATTCCTGCATAGGTTAAGAAATGTTTGAGGTGCTGAAGGTGAAGCTACACACTGCCGTCTCCTACGGAATATTTATCCACCTTATTGCACTTATAATGCAAATTTAAACTTTCCCTAGTATCAGACTGACCAAATATTTCACATTGTGTTTGACGTTTTTGAGTGAAAACACAATATATATATAGACATTTTTAAACTTAATTACTAGTAATTTTTTTTCCTCTGAGAAGAAAGGGGAGACTAAAGTCAAAGACTGAAGTAGAAGCCATGGCAAAAGAGCAGGGAACGAATGGGAGGCTGCAGTGAAATAAAGAACAAAATGGAGAAAAAACACACTTCTCTCATGGTCTAGCTATAAAACTAACAGGGAGGGCGAAGTGTTGGAGTGTTTTTCAGAGGTTCATAAAGTAATTTCCTTGTCACAAAGAGCTTTTAACATGGAGGGCGGTGGAAGCAAGGCCACAAGATTTCATATCAAAGCCAAGGTCCTGGATACACTCTCACTATTGTGGCTCTAATGCTATGTAGCACTCTGTGACTTGCCTTTATTTAAAAAGCTTTTTGTATGTAACCTTGTTAATTGGAACAGTCATATACTGTTTGCTTGTAATTTGTTCTGCCTTTGTGGCGGCGTGATTTAAAAACCCCTATCACAGTTTGTCAAGGCCCATGTCTTTGAGCTCTCTGTGGCTTAGACATGGATACAGATGCACACACAGACATGCACACAGACATGCACACATCTCCAGTGTTTTTAATTTTAACTCATGAGTGATCTCCTTTGCGACGCTCGCACACACACACACACAAATACACATTTGTGCCACACAAGAATTCCAGGCTACAGCTGGTGTATTGAGGGTCTTAATTCAATTAACATTTGTTCAGAAGCTGAGCTCTCGCAGCAAATTTCTCGCACGGCCTTGAGCGAATGTGTTTTCTTCCCAGATTACATCCACTGGAATGACCTAATGTTCAAGTGGCAGCATGCTGGAACATTCAATGACAGCCCTGCTCTGTATCGGGCTGATTGACACTGAGGCGTGTACCGTAGGTGGTGGAACGGGAGAACACACATTTCCCGGTCAGTTAGCCACTCAAGGTTGCAGGGAGCCTGCAGCGGTGCAGCTGACCTTGGCTAAGCTGGAGCAGACTGAGAAAGACCTTGAGAGACAGCGGGGCATCAGGACCTGACACTCAAAAGAGCTCGGGAACATAATGTGGAAATGCACGACTATATATTACAGTGCAGGGAGCGCACGTGAATGTGGAAGGCAACTGGCTGGAAAAACAGAAAAACTGGATTTCATCAACATAATCTATTACATATTTTGGAGTTTTTAACATTGATTTGATTTGTAGATAACTGAGATTTTACCTCGATTTTCACATATTTTCAGGTACAAATTATTGTTGAAATTTCAGGGCTATATTTTATATATTTTTGATTTTTCCTGCTTGTAATAAAAAGAAAAAAGATTCCGATTTTTATCACAAACATAATGACCCAACTTTCTGGAGTTTGTGACACATTTGATAATTAACTTCTTGATATGTCTTGTTTTTCATCTGCCTTCATGTCCTTTATATATATATATATATATATATTATAGTTTATTACCAGACCTTCATGAATGAATTAGACTTAATTATTTGCATGTAATTTTGATTTTCTGTGGAGTTTTTCAGTTTTTCAGAGAAAGTTGAAGGTCCCTTTTTTACAGATCCATTCATATACATTAATTCGTCAGTTGCTTTTGTGCGACAAGACGAACACTGAGCTACAATCCAAGCCCCAAGAAACCTTCATGTCCTGACCTTCCTTTCAGTGTTTTGTTGTGAATGTGAAAAACAGGATTAAACTGTAGATGGCATGTAACTCGTTGTTGTTTGCCACAGTCTGCTTTGTCAGGCATTTTTTCTTATCTGGCAGATCACATGGAAAACTACATAATCATTGTAAATCTGCACCATCGTCATTTTAAGGAATCTGATCTCCTCGGCTCTGGTCAGAGATACCAGTTTCTGAAATGAGGTCAAAGAGGCTGAAGTTTTGTTTTATCCACTCAGCGATAAACACATAATCTTTTCTTATACATATTCTTATTTATGTGCTTAAATCTCACAATGAACCTTTTATTGTGTTTCCTTCCAGCACTTTTACTGTTGTACAATATACATACATACATATTTTCCTGCAAAAAGTGTTATTTTTCTCTTGTAGAATGATAACCATCAGAACCAACATACTGCCACACAGTTCACGGTTTTTGAGTGCACAATATTTAGCCCCCCCCAAAAAATATTCTGTCTTTCTGACACAGTCTTTCATGTGATTTATACATCAAAAAATCTTCTAGCACTTCGACAGAAAGCTCAAGGTTATAAAAATTGGAGAATGTAAAGAATCTCTCCATTTGATTTTTAAAATCAGAAAAGGTTTGTGTATGTGGACACTGCAAGTTGCTCCCTGACTTACATATGAGAAAAGAGGCACATATATATATATATATAGAGAGAGAGAGAGAGCCACATAGCAAAGAGAAGTTACTGTTTGTATCTCAAAGCTTTTAGTGAAAGTTAATCTTTGATTGCTTCATGCAAAAGGAAACAGAAGCTAAAGCAATATAATTACAAGTTCTATGACAGGGCCGGATTTAACGGTCCAGGGGCCTCAGGGCAAAAATGAGCTGTGGGCCCCCATGGACCCCCTGTTTCTCCTGTTTTAGTTTGTAACTAATAGTAAATCAGTGACAATTTGACTGAGTATGCATTTATTCAATAATGTTCAACATCATCCGATTTGGAGTCTTCAATTTACCTGGGAGAACTTGCAAACGCCACTGAGAAAGACCCCGGACAAACTGGTATTTGAACTAGGAACCCTCTTGCATGTGAACACAATAAATACTGTCCTTAAAGCTGGATTTTAAATTTGAGCCCCTCTACAAAACTCTAGGCTTCATGGTGTCACTTTAAGCCACCTGTCAATTTTATTTAAACTGTTTTTTAATATCAAACATGTAAACTTCCACACAATAAAACTAGGGCCACGAGTCTGGGGCCATGTAATCTAACCTGAACTGCTGAGAAACAGAATGTTTGAATTCATCATTTTAGATTTAGATTTATTTCTGAAAGCCTGACCAACGTGTAAAACGTTCTTTTCTGTCACACAACTTGAATGATCAAAATAATCTCGTTAATTTCTAGTTGAATGCATTGGAAATGGAATGAGTAAAGCCACAGACTGTATCAGACGAACGGCGCCTGCTGAGGTGGCTCGGCAAAAGAACTACTTTTCTATAAACAGTAAGTTCAACAAGCTTAACTGTCATTTAGAGACTCTGGCCTTGGCACAGGCGAACATGTATATACAGCAACGGCATGAAAAGAGAGGAACATTATACTGGCACAAACAAATTGTAAAGAGGAGGCAGAATATTGTGCTAAAGCAATTTATCCAGTTAAGCAAGGCCAATGGATGAACTTGAAAAGGAAGGAAACGTAATGGGAAAGAACCTTGTGCTGAAAGAATCTCGGATTAGATTAATAAGAGCGAAATGTGACATGTTTCATAAACTTCGGGCGTGTCTGAAATTGGATACTTCAGTCAATGCACATACATGTGGTTCAGTGGTTAGCAGGTACACTCACGGGCTTAGTGTGTGCATTTTGACACGGTGGGGTTTTCTCAAATCAATGATGGTCTTGGTGAACTTACTTAATCACAGCTTTTAACTGTAAATCTAACCAATTTATCTTCTCATGGACACCTGGACATTTCCAAATGTATCTACACTTCAGGCCTGAACCCAAGCCTATTGTCCTAACTGCAAATTCATTTACTTTAACCCAAACTGCAGCTCAAGCCTAACTCTAACCATTGCATCTAACCCCAAATCTAACTAACTTATCTTCTCATGGACAACTGGACTTTTCTTTATTTACTGTATCTACACTTCAGACTAAACCCTCGTCCTAACTCAGATTCTAACCCCAACCAAATTCATCTACTCAGAAACAAACTGCAGCCCAAGCCTTACCCTCATCGTAGCTTCTAGTGGTCAGCACTTCACAGCAGGAAGGTTCATTTTCCGCTTCCTCCCACAGTTCAAACACAGGCAGTTTGGGGTAAATTGGCGAATCTAAATGACCCGTATAGGTGTGAATGTGAGAGTGAACGGTTGTTTGTCTCTGTGTCGGCTCTTTGATATGCTGGCGACCTGGTTTACCCCGCCTCTCGCCTCCAGCTCCCCCACAACCCTTACAGGAAAACTGGTATAGATAATGGATGGATGGATCATGAACTTTTACATAGTGCTGTTTTATCTATATCTGCGAGAAACTGGTTAGTGCAGCCATCAAATAAAAGAAAAAAACATGAAGAAAAGATAACAGACTGTATTCCCCAGGTAGCAGAGCAGAAAGAGTAGAATCACTGTATAAAGTTGCACAAAAAGCCGTCTGGAAAGGACTTCTGACGATTCAGATGATGATGATGAGCAATATCCCAGCGCCTCGTGAAAGCATGAAGTTGAATACTTTCAGGTCGCAATATTAAAATATAGAAAGCATTGCATTTTCAAGGCAATCACTCAAGTGTCACTGGAGCAAAGCCGAGCCAGACGGCGTGACTCACCGCCCGCACGCCGGCAAATCACTTACAGAAGTCTTTTTTCTCACTGTAGGGGCGTCTGCATCTCGCCGACAGCTTCACTGAGACTCTTTGGGGATGAGAAGTTGTAGCAGAGACGGACAAAGCCCCAAGTAAATGGGATATGACTCAATTAAACCACCACCAAAATGAAAATGTGGGGATTTCTCAGGATTTGAAAATTTCACATTTTGGATAATGTAAGAGCACAAGTCAAGAAAATATACAACATAGACCCAGTCGTTTTTAGACGTTTCGATAAAGAATTGTTGCAAAAATCTATAACTCATCATAAGCTGCACCGTCACCGCACAAACACAAATACAGATAAACAGCAGAATGAGACTGAGAGTTAGTCACCGTGCAGCATTAGTCACTTACAAGAAAGAAAGAGACCTTTATTTTCTAATTTCCACACGTCTATTCCTTCACCTTTCACGAACGCAAGCCTCCCCCCCGTTTCCCACTCACCCCTTCGCCCTCACCTCCCCCTCCCCCGTCTCCTCTTGCCATGCCAGCATTGTTATTAGTGTCATAATTTACCTCCTTATGCAAACATGACCCTGTCCTCGATATGCTGTAAGGCAAAATATTCATACTGTAGTCACTTTGAGACCAATAAAGAACGAGATAAGAGGGACATAAATTATCCCCCTGTACCTGCACTATTTCATATATCACTCAATACACTCACGACACACACACAGACCAACTCACACACACATGCACACACACAGATGCGTGCGTGTCTTCCATGGGTTTTCAGTGATGGCTCTACAGAAGAAATGAAAAAGGAACATGATGTCATTGTGTGACACATATTTGGATAAGATGAATGGATCAGCCGCGATAAGCAGAGATAGAGGGAAAGGACAAGTGAGGGAAAGCGAGATGAGGACACTTAAACGGGGCGTGCGAGTCAGGTGAGACAATCTGCATTTTAATCACTCGTCTACGTCTGGATGTGTTTTTTTATGACGCTGCTGTCGAGTAAATCCTCCGTGACTGGCTGGGATCATCCGGACGGGGGGTGAGATAACTGCGATGGAGCTGTGAGGTGAATATAGTCTGAAGTCGTGACGAGAGGGGATGAAGTGAACCCATCAGCGTGGCACCGGGGGGGATTGTTGTGCCGTGTGGATTCAGTAGCACATACACCCTGGTGGGTTTGACCTTGGCAGCCTCCCCTCCCTCCTCCCCACATGTTAACCCCCCCTCAACCCCCCCAGGGTCCCACTCAACCTTGGCTAATTATTTCATGTCCCAGTGGCATATGTTCAACACACAATTTATCCACAACAAGGACATTACAACTGCAGTGTCCCGCCTCTACACTGCCTCTCACTCCCTCTCCTCCTGTTATTGGCATTCTGCTGTTTATCTGTATTTGTGTTTGTGCGGCTACGGTGCAGCTGATAATGACAGTTTGACAAATTTCATTTAAAGATGTAATATGTTATAATTCTTTATTAAAGCGTATACAAATGACTGGATCTGTGTTGCATATTTTCTTGACTTGTGCACTTACGTTGTCCAAAATTTTTCCAACAATCGTCAAACCCTGAGAAATCCCAACAGTTAATTTGGGTTGTGGTTTATTTGCGTAATATCCAATTTACCTGTGGCTTTGTCCGTCTCTGCTACATCTTCCGGGGGAAAGGACGTATGACAAAAGAAAGAAAACCACTGCTAGCCAGTGAGCCAGTCAGCTAAGTTTGTATTGTTCACTCTTGATGGATCTGAATTATTCATTGTGCTGCGTAACGTAAATCATACACGAACATGAGTTGTGCCTGAGTTGCGTCAGGTAGGTTTTCTTTGCCAATGGCAATAAGGTGAACAACTCCCATGATCCCACGCTGCTTCCCGATGTCATCAAGCTAGGTCTTTTGATTTTGATTAAGAGACCCCTAGTGGCCATAGTTACACATTGTATCTATCAAGCAGTTATATTGACATTTTTTATACTAACAGTGATGAACCTACAGACAATCAACAGACAAATCTGCAGTTCTTCTCAGCTCTGTGAAGCGTTAACAGTCCACAACCTAACATACACTTTTAGTTGAGTCTTTTCAGTCTCATCACACTATTCTCCAGCTGCAGCGGGCAGATGTTTCTGCCTCTGTAGTTAGGATTAGTGGAGACCAGTAAGTTGAACATAGGGCTTAAATTCATTATGTGGCAAATATATGACATTAGGGGGCACGAATATCAACTTAAAGGTGAGCATATGTAAGTGTTGTGTTTGTGTTACCACCAAATAGCTCAACCATCAACTAAAGCAGATTTAATATTACTTTTAAAACTGTCCTTCTGTAAAAATTACCCTGTCTGTTGAGCAGCTTATTATATAACTGATATGTTGCATTTTATTATCAGACAATACAGAAGTATTTATGATAGGAGCAAAGAAGGAACTTGTTATATCACTCTGACCTTATCACTTGTTTTGGATAGAAAAGGATGTTTTGTGTTTCTACAAAACAGCATATTACAGCGTTTCTAAATTATTCTCCTCTGTTATTATAGCACCAATGTGCACACCACTTGAGCAGGTTGTACTAAAAAGCCTTCAGGTTGGGTCGAACAGAATAAAGCACTGTCTGAGGCAGCAGTGATGTTTAAGGCTTCAAATATAATCAGATGTGAGGAATTCTTCAGCACGTCACGCTGAAGCTGTGCGATTCATGAGAGAGACAAAAGCGTTGGTATTATCAGTGGTTTGAAAAAAGACTTTCGTCTAAATCCTCATATTCACGACTTTAAAATCTTAAAGTCTTTTCAACTAATCATTCCTTTCAGAGTTTAGATCACCGAGCAGCAGATTGCCTTATTACTGGGTCAATGTTCAAATTAATCTTTTAACGAGTGCAAGTTCCAATCAATCTCAGCAATGGGTGAATTACCAGAGTGAACAAACCAAAAGAAAGATTTTTCCCTTTATCTTTTTAAATAAATGACTGCACCAAATCAAAGTTAAATCATGAAAAGGTTTGACACCCTGTGAAATCCAACATCAACACACAGGTGGTTCTTGTTGGCAGCTGATCCCCGAGTTGTCTGGACAAATCTCAGACTCCCACGTTCCCGTGCTGGACAGTGGCCTGAGGCTGCAGTTTGAGGAGCATCATGACCCAGATGGACGTCACGAGGCTCATCACTCATCATATCTGCCCATAAAACTGAGATCTGAGTTAAAGACGACTCTAATAATGAGCTTTAAAAATTGTTATTTCAGTTTACTTCTCTTTCTATTGTCATTTTGTGTTGACAAAATTCTCAATACTCTGAAGTCCGAAGACAAATTGTAATAAACAAATAGTGCAAGGATGTAAGAAAACATCTCAAGACGGAGATGAAGTGGAGTATTTGAATTCTTTGAACCACGCCACTGTAACCGCATAGAGGTCAGACACTTGGTGAGCGCATGTCCTGTTGAGATTACTGTAACCGTAGGGGTGTCAGATCACAAAAACCTGAGGTGGAAAAAGTACAACAATGCTTTTTATTTCAGTAAAAGTATACAAATGTAAAAGAATGTTTAAAATGTAAATATACAAATAACAGTAAAAAGCAAGTTTCATCCTACTTAAAGGTACAGTGTGTAAGATTTAGGTGAAAGGGATCTACTGGCAGAAATTGAATATGAAATCATCCTAGTGATGTTTTCACTAGTGTGTTTCATCTAAATTGTACAAATTGTTGTTTTATTTAACCTAGAATGGGCCCTTTATATTGAAATACTTTATATTTACAGCAGGGGGCAGTCTTCTCTACGGAGGCCGCCATGGTTCTTGTAGTAGCCCAGGCTGGAGAAACTAAACACCTTTTGAGTTTTTATGAAAACTGAAGGCTACCACAGGTTCTCTCTCATGTTTGGAAGGGGAGGGTGAGGTGAGGTGTATTCAGCTGCAACATGCAACCTCACCACTAGATGTCACTAAATTCTACAGACGCTCAATTTCAGTCATCATTGTTCGAATCGCACCAGCAGTTGAATGGAAAGCCCAGCGCCAACTAGTGTTTTGGTTGTACAATGGCAGAGAAACGCCAGCGCACAAGTAGAAATGCTCACAACATGTAGGCTCCCTTGCATAGACGGCAGCGTAAGTTCAGTGCTGATCCTACGTAAAGATGTGAACCTGACTTAAGGGCTCACAGGCCAGAAAAGATTAGGAACACACAATGTCAGTACAGTATAGTAACTTCGCAAGTGTATCTGATGTTTTTGAAGGAATTACTAGTATCCAACACGATCAGATAAATGTGATTGAGAAGAGTATTTCCCTTTGAGATGTAGTGCACGGGAAGTTTAGTAAAATACAATTAAATGGAGATATTTAAGTTGAGTACAAGTACCTCAAAAGTGCACTTATGTGGTTGAGTAAAGTGCTCACTGTCTGGCTCTGCAGAAAACACTCCCATGAGTCATGTTTTCAGTCTCTTGTTTTGTCGACGGCAATGAGGTCAACACAGCACTGGATCAAAGCTGAAGATTTCCTGCAGAGAAAACCACTATATTTTTCATAATAACGGTTTCTGTGATTTCTAATGTTTTCATTATAGACTTGCAGAACTTTAAGGTGTTCAAATTATCGACATGTTTCATTTCTGAGACATTTTACCTAGAAAAAATAATAACACAAACCTCCAATGTCACAATGGAAAATAAGATGGAACACAAAAACACACAACATGACACAATACAACATTTTTTATCACAAAAACACAACCCAGCAACAAGCTGTAACAACAAAAATCATTTGTACCTGGCATTGAAGCTCACATATACGCCGCTTTGTTTTGTTGTACATGAGGTTCATGGGGTTAATATACCGAACTACGGAGCACCATGTCACAAGCGTGTGTTACGTGCCTGTGTGCTGTTTACCCACATTCGGTGAGACGTTGACAGCTGAGGTAAACAATGAGAGAAGCTGTTTGTTCAACGAGAGCTTGTTCTGTATCACTGAGCTGGTTTATTAACTCTCGTTCTCACTACATGAATCTGACAGCAAACTCCAGAGACAGGGGTTCGTCCGCACATTATTATAGCTCAATGGTGTTATCTCTGTGTAGCCCTGTCTGCTAGAAACTATGGTTGTATGCAGTGAAATTGCATCAGAAAAGATGTTGTCAAGGGATTGGAATGGAATGGTTTACAGTTTTAATTCGACATAATGAAGAAATGATTATCATCCCTGGAAAGTTGCAAAAAATGTTGATCCTGAACATTTCAGTAAAACGTTCACTGATGTATTTAGTTCCTCTTCTGTATTTAGTTCCTCTTCTGTCAAAGTATTTCATTTTGAATTATTATATATCCTTGACGTGACTACAGACTTATCGAACGTTCTTGTGGCGCTGGCAGCTGCGGTTTAAGGTTAGAGAGATCAGGGTCTTGGTGTATACAGAAAAAGTCAGTCTTTTTGTCTCCACAGTCAAGACTCAGGATGTGAACTCTGAACTCTGATTCAGTGTTTTTGAACATCCGCCGCCCACCTTGACCACCTCCCTGCAACGTTACCTCTGACCCCAATCCTGTCGGCATTGATGTTTTTCATCATTGGTAATAGTAATACATAGTACTCTAAAAAAAATATTTGTGCGTGACAGTTTTTTTCGCCTTAAGAATGAAACAAATTCTTTCTCCAATTTACGACAGAGTGGTGGTTAAAAAATGCTACTAAGTGCACCTTGAGTTAAAAGATATGTTGTCGAATTGAAAACTGTGAATCTGATGATGTTGATTTAATTTATATTGAGTTTTAAATTATCCTTACAGAGGCGTAAATGACACTTTGACACTGTGACACACAGGATTCTGTCTTGGGAGGAAACAGTGGAAGTTGGGTTGACTATAACGTTAACAGGGAAGTCATGGATGTGGTGGGTTTCTTAATGGTATTCAAAATAATATATCGTTAAGAACTTTTTCTTTGAAGTGACATGATATGATCACCAAGGTAATGACATTACACAGTAGCTAAAATCTCATGCATTCAAATAATATTAATTCTAACCATCAAGGAGCTTCTTTTCACCCCTGTTTGTTTGTTTGTTTGTTTTGTTTGTTTTAAACAAGAGTACACAAAAAACACTGAACGGATTTCCACAAAACTTGGTGGGAGGGTGAGGTATGGGTCAGGGAAGAACCCTTTAAATTCTGGTGCATATCTGGATCCAGGAATTCTTTTTATCTATGTTTAACGTAGTGAGACAGGGCGTTTTCCAACATTTTCAGTTATCCCAGGGAATAATAAATGTATCTTGGTAAGTTTAACCTGGCACATTTAGGGAACTGATATCTATCAGTTTGTGCAATGTGGTGCAGCTTGATTGAATTCAAGGGCACAATTGGTCCTTGGTGGAGGTATGCCCTCTACTGTGTGAGTTAAAAATATATCATAATGATAAGGCCTTATCCTCTGATGTGACATGATGCGATTACTCTAATTTGAGAACCTTAGGAGAGATTTACAAGAATCATGGTGATGACACTATACACAGCATCCAACATCTTGCAATAAGAAGATAGAGAAGTGAAATTACTGATAATTTTTAATCCATCATCTAATTTCTTGAAAAATGTTCACAAAATAAATAAAGACAAAGTTCAACATTTTTTAAATTTAACTCCGCTTTCAATCCAGTACATCTAAAGCAAACTTGTCTTCTTTCTTCCTCTCCAACACACACACACACACACACACACACACACACACACACACACACACACACACACACACACACACACACACACACACACACACACACACACACACAAACATGCACTTTCACTCTGCTGTAAGTTGGCGACATGAGTCCTTGGAAAGTGCAGTATTCAATTTGAAACTATTATGGAGACAAGGACACAGTCTTTTATGTGAGCAGCCACAGAGAGAAAATGGAGGCAGTCACTATAGCAACCGCCAGGAGAGCGCCCAACAAATCAACAAACAATGCAGTACAAGACTTTTTTCCAGAGGAGCCATTTAATGCAAAGCCTTGAATCATACAAAGTTGTCCTCTTAAGTTTCTGAGACCTGTCTCGGAGTGTCTATGGCCCCGAGTGTTTGGTAAAAAAACCTTTTGTTTTTCTCCACACTTGTCTTTCAAGGCCGGCTCGGCTGAATTTGCCAAAGAGCTGTCTTCTTGGGTCACGGCAACCTCAGAGTTTCATTAGTGAGATCAGCCTTCAGGAAATGCTCACTGCTGCAGAAGTACATGGCATAACAATACTCGCTCTCTGAAAACACTGTGTTTAAGTTCAGCGTAACTGTGTAGAAATTCTAAAGGTGGATTCAAACACTGTGTCAAAATAAGTTTCTCTTTCCTCTCGTCGATTCAGCCGAGGGGTCGTTCTGAGGAATAATGGATATGAGATGATTTTCAGCTATTGAGTGGGAGTTCAAAGCAACGGAATTGACTTTGTCTTTCCATTTTTATTCCTGCGTGTTGCTCTCACGTTCTCATGCTCCCTCGTCTGTGCAGCTTCTCTGGTTCTGACCTTGCTCTAAATTTCATAACTGGCCACACAGAGCTGAAGCAGCACGGTTGTCGCTGTGCGACTCGGACTGTCTGGGTGTCAAGGCAATTTGTTTAAGAAATACTGTGCAGATCGCAGACAGCGATGCATGCATGCGATTGGCAAAATCAATTAATGTGTCCAAAATATTGCTAACTCTCTGGGATCGTGTGCGTGTGGTGATATTTCAGTGCCAACCAGTTTGCCGATTTGCAACAGAGTAGTTTGTTCACATCTAGACGAGGCCAAGTTGAGTCAGTGATGCAGGGACATGGTGGTTTACCAGTTGAAGACACACAAACAGGATGCTGGGTTTTGTGAGAAGTCAGCTCATATCCTAAAAGTCTGATATGTGATAGGGCTGAGAAACGGGCCTCCCCATGCAGACCCATTTTTTAACTGGGCTCGGGACCAGCAGGCACGGGGCCAGAGAAGGAGTCTGCTCCATTTCACAGAAAACTGAGCGCAAACTTGACTTTTACATCTGATACCATGACTCTGACTATTTTATATCATGCTATAGCTTCTAGAAAACAAACTTTTTGGGCAGTTTACACATTATTAATTTTTTAATTTAAAGCTAAAACCTGTAGCACCAAAAGATCTGTGTTATTCAACTCTTAAAATCCAGATTTTAGCCTAATTTCCTCTTTAAATTATAATCCTTAAGATTTTCCCACGCCTCAAAGGTGAAATTTAATCTGAACCAGTTACCAGACCTTCAGTCTTATCACAATTCAGCTGCAGAAAGTTAGAGGTCACTAAGTCTTTGAAGTTGGAAGGATAATCTCAAGTGTTATGATTTTCAGAAAACAAACACACAACTTGTTGTCATTGGCGTAACAATCAGAAGACAAAACGCTGCAGCAACAAATAACATGGCCGCGGGGGAGCTAAGAGAAATAGATAAAAAAAGAAGCTGTCAGGTTGCTGCTGATTCAAACAGTTTCAGCCACGGACTGTAAACAAAGATGGACAACGTGGAGTAACATCCTCTTGATCACCCCCTGGTGGCTGGCTGATATACAGGACATAAACCCTGCCTCCTTCATGTTAGTGGATGGGACAAACAATGAAGTTTAGGTGTTTTTTATCACACTGATGTTTGTTCAATTGTTTATTTGTGTTTCTGGTGGGACGCTTAATTTCGGTCTCCGTTTAATTTGTGTTATTTCCATTTTACCTGCAGTTTTGCCTGTCTCTGCTATAACTTGGCTAACCTGGATAAAACTGTTAATATATCACCTCATCTGTGAACATGATTTGCATGTGAGTCGTTCCAGGTAGAGTTTAATTGGCAAGGGTGGTGAAGACAACAACTCCCATGACCCCACGCTGCTTGAAGACGTCATCAATCTAATCTATCTATCTTTTGTTATTGTTTTGACTGAGAGGCCCCTAGTGGCCAAAGTGACACATCGACGGTTTGATTAATGCTACAGAACTGAGGTAAAACATCATGATTGAAAGCTGATACTGACGCCGGATTGGTCAAGTGCATGTGCTCCACACCACGATCACTACTGTGTAGACCTAAAACCGAAAGATGGCAGCACTGGTATTCAGGATATTTTAGCTTCAGATTTCTACTACAAGCGGATGTGGAGACATGTCATCCATCTATAGCCCATCGTCTTTGGTCCTCAGATCATGGTTACAATTGCTCTTTATTGACTTTGTATCGTAGCTGCTCTTTTGTGGACTTTTCTGATAAAGTAGCTGCTCTGGGACGGTTTGCAGTAGTCAAACGAAATTTCTCCAAAGTGCAGCCTGATATGTACTCTCTTTGGACCATTTGATTGATCGTCGCTAGAATATAAAATAAACCTCTGTTGCTCTCACCAGTATGTTGCTGCACACACTGAACCTGGCGTCTGCAGGGTTTGAGTTTTTCAAGACATATATTATTTGCTCCGTCAGAGCGAAGATGGTGGAGCGGCGAGCTACCTTGTGCAAAATTGCCAAACAAAAGGAAGAAATGGAGGACCCTGTGAAAACAAGAGAAAGAGTGACAGAGCACCGGAGCTCGTCTTTTCAACTCCTGTGCTTTTGCAACAAGACATAATGTAATCTCTCCTTGAGACGGAGGGATTGTTATAACCTGCGCTGGCTGGGCCTTGAGCGAAGAAGAGACGGGCTGAGTGAAGGCTGTTTATCCCGCGGTGTCCTTGATATAAACATGTGAAAAATCTCTCTGTTTTCTCTCTCAGCTAAATCAATACAAAGACATTTGGCCTCTGAACAATGTTGAAGCACTACTGCAAAAGTTTTTCATCCTGCCTCCATTCACAGCCGCGTCCTTCGACGAAACAGAGCAGGGGACACTGAAGTCCTGCTCACTGCTATTTCATTAATGTTGCCATGCACTCAATGTCATCCTTTCTTTACACCAAAGACAACCTTCCGCGGAGACCTTCACGTGGCAATGTGAGGGTATTTTGTTAGGTGGCTGCACCAAAACTGCCTGAATATCCGGACCTCGAGTCAAGACCATAGGTCAGGATACTGGCTAAAAGCTTTTTTCCGAACAAATTCCCTTATTACGACGACTCATCTTTGCTTAGTTTCTGTCTCCTCCGTAATCACATCCAATTTCCCCCCTTCCTCCCTCTCCTTCTCTCTCTCAGGTAGCAGTCAACCCTAACCTGTGATCCCTCTTAGGAGCAATTAAGATAAACCTCTAATTCATCTGCTTTATCCCGACCTGTCGTTCTCCGTCTCTCACTCACTGACCTCCACTCCTCCTCTCTTTCAAACCGCCCTCCCGCCCTTCCCCATCTGTGCTCTCTTTCTCTCTCCCTCTTTCAGCTGCTCCCCATCCTCCTTCAGTGACAGAGGCAAGGAGAGCACTGAGTCATGACATCATAATTCACCAGCTCCTGTTTTCACGGTTAAATCAATATCAGTGTGTCCGAGTCAAGGTTGGACGTCGGCCTTCACAGCTCAGCTCTTCCTACTTTTTTTGCCCCCCCCTCATAGAAAATCATATAAATTTTCCCTAAAATAATTAAGCCTTCAGATCTGTCGCTGGCCTATATTTTTTACCCGGCTCCTGCCTGATAAACAGCGCTGCCAGAGAGTCAAGGTAATGCTGAGAATAGAAGCCGGCTCTGATTTCTTGTCTGTCTCTGCCTCCTCTCTTTCCTTTTTCTCCTGTCTCACACAATTAATAACATAATCACTTCTATTAACCAGCAGGCCTTTTGACTGTTTGCATGATATTGAGCATTGTGCCAAAAATGTCACATATTTTGTATTGTTTTACTTTAACATTTCACAGGTGAGCAAAAGAATTGGTTTGTATCATTGTGTGGTGGGGTTTCTTGCAAAAAAAATGTCCTTTTGCAGTGCAGTGCATCTGTGAGGGCACTGAAGGGGGCGTTAAGTGTGTGTATGCATATATGTGTGTGTGCATGTGTGTAAGTTTGCACATGTGTGTACGTGTGTGTGTGCATATGAATACGTGTGTATGCATATATGTATGTGTGTGTGTGCATGTGTGTGTATGTGTGTGTGTACATATGTGTGTTGGCATGTATGTATATGCATGTGTGAGTATGCAACAATGTGTGTGTGTGTGTGTGTATGCATATATGAATATATGTGTGTGTATGCATATATGAATATATGTGTGTGTGTGTGCCATACAGAGCAGGAGGTGTGGAGGGAGGAGGTGCCAGAGTGCGTGGAGGTGGACCATGCACAGTGTGAGCAGGCTGTGTGACAGAGGAGCAGACGGGAGCTCATATAAACGTGCTGCCTTCGCTCGGGGCCATCGGGGGATAAGAAAACAGCGCTACCTGTGTCACTGACCTCCGGCTGCTTCAAAGCGCAACAGCCGAGCTCCGGCTCATGCAGAGCGGCCATGGCCTCGCTGGAGGGCTGCCGCTGCCGGGGATCCAGCGGCCGGAACAACAGCAGCATCCTCTACAGCATTTTGAAGAGTGACAGCCTCGTGAGCACCGAGGAACAACAACAACAACATCCACAAGAACAACAACAAACACTGCAACACCTGCTCCACAAGACCTCCTCCTCCTCCTCCTCCTCCACCACCGCAGCCTCCTCCGGCCCGGCCTCGCTGCAGGAGCTCCGGCAGCAGGCGTGCTCCTGCGGCTCGGCGCGGCGCCGGGGCGTCCTCCGCTCCCCGCAGGTGACGTGCAAAGCGGCGTCGGCGGTGCTGGTGAAGACGCTGCGCTTCGTGAAGAACGTGCCGTGCTTCCGGGAGCTGCCGGAGGACGACCAGCTGGTGCTCATCCGCAGCGGCTGGGCTCCGCTGCTGGTGCTCGGGCTGGCGCAGGACCGCGTGGACTTCGAGACCACGGAGACGGTGGAGCCCAGCATGCTGCAGCGCATCCTCACCGGCGTACCCGAGCGCCAGACCGAGCCCCCGGCCGGGCAGAGCAGAGCGGCGGCCGGGGTGTCGGTGGTGGACATCGAGGCGATCCGAGCTTTCCTGAAGAAGTGCTGGAGTGTGGATATCAGTACCAAGGAGTACGCGTACCTGAAAGGAGCCGTGCTCTTTAACCCGGGTAGGTCTGGGTTTGTAAACTTATTGAACACGGGTGACACACATGAGTACAGACTGTCAGAGCATCAGAGAGGCTTTGTCATGACAACAGTTTGTGATGGAGCGTATATGTGCGTCAGAAGTTTAATTTAATCAGAAATTAGGGTCCTAATAAAGAAACGTGTAGTGCGTAAAGACAGGTATGTAAACCCGAGGGAGTCACTTTGGGTTGAATATTGGGGGGTTGAGGTCAAATACTCTGGATAATTCCTACATTATTATATATGACCAATATATATTTGCACGATAATCACTTAGAAATAACCCTATTTTTTACGCCACACTTGCTAGATAATAACCAACAATAACAATTTGGGTGAAAAAAAGTTATTCTTTGTTGAAACCAACCACCTTATCGTGTTTTATAACAGTGGAAATCAGTAATTCAGTGTGACAGTATGATTATCAGTGATTATTGTTTTTTTTTACATGGCTGTTTTGATTATTGGGGAGGTTACCCCCATCCATCTGTAAATTACGCACTAGATAGAAAGATGTCATTAATCTCCCTGAATTTTATAGTCCATCTTTTGTCTAATCCCATGCAGGATTTTGGATAAATAACTTGTTAATAACAGCCTCTCACTGAGAATGTTTTATATTTAAGTTGTATGAAAACCTTTCTAAACGTTTCCCTCCACTGTCTCACCTCCATCTCCTCCTCCCCCCACCCCCCATGTGCTCTGGCCTCTCCTCTCCATCCCTGACCCAGATCTGGAGGGTCTGCGCTGCCTCCACTACATCCAGTCCCTGCGCAGGGAGGCGCACCAGGCTCTGAACGAGCACATCAGGCTCATCCACCACGAGGACACGACACGCTTCGCCAAGCTGCTCATCGCCCTGTCCATGCTGAGGGCCATCAGCCCGCCGGTGGTCGCCCAGCTCTTCTTCAGGCCCGTCATAGGCAGCGTGAACATCGAGGAGGTGCTCATGGAGATGTTCTACGGGAAGTGAAGAGGAGGTTCAGGTTCAGCTGCCATGTGGACTGAGAGGCTGTGAGAGAGTGAGGGCAGAGGAGGAGGAGGATGATATAGGGACTGAAATTTACAATTTACTACTGCTGTGTGCGGGGAAGTCTGCAAAAAGCTGTGAGACAACCAACACAGGCAAGAGACTGTGTGTGTGTGTGTGTGTGTGTGTGTGTGTGTGTGTGAGTGTGAGAGTGAGAGTGAGAGAGAGAGAGAGAGAATGGCAGAGAGCATGTTGAAGGTAGGATATGTTATAATAGAGGAAAAATACAAAGCAGCTGCTGGAATTCATAATTTATTTGTTTTTATATACATTATTTTTCTATAATAATAAAAGAATACTCTCTGAGCTGAGCTGTTTTTGAAATTGATTTATTACTGTATGTCTATGTGTGTGTGTGTGTGTGTGTGTGTGTGTGTGTGTGATACTGCTCTGTCATGACACAGTGGGAAATCAGTCCCAGACAGTATCTTATACAGGAGATAAAATGTCTCGGTGTGTAAAAAGTGATAACCACAGATCTGAAGTGTACCACATTTGAGTAGTTGTGTTGCAATGTAGAAATGTTTACAAGTTCTGCATTCGAGTTTTACTTCAGTCAAATTATAGGCTAGATGTACTCGCTTAAAGATACATTTAAAGATACAAAATGAAAAGTACTCCAGTGTGAAATCAGTCCCAGACAGTATCTTATATAGGAGATAAAATGTCTCGGTGTGTAAAAAGTGATAACCGCAGATCTGACGTTTATCACCTTGAGAAATCGGAAGAGTTTGATTACGTCATCTATAATCACAAGGCTGCAGTTATTCACACCAGCAGTTCAGTGTCCAGCAGGAAAATCTGAGAGTTCAGGAGTTCGGGACACGAGTGTGAAACTACAGTTCCTCTAAATGCTGTTGAAATGCCAGGTTAGACCGCCAGAGTGCAACAGTACACCACATGCAGCCATTGTGTCTCTCTCACACACACACTCACACACACTCTCTCTCTCTCTCACACACACACACACACACAGTTTCTTTCCAGACAGGTGCAGGATGCAGAGATGGTGCAGTAGAAGTGCCTGAGGTAATGTTCTACCTGTCCCTCCAACTCTGGTCATTACAGGGTGGAATTTTCTGGATGCACACCAAACTGCCTCCAGCGAGAAGAAAGTAATAATCTCTCTCTTCCCTGCAGAGGAAACGCACCAGGAGACGTGCGCTGGAAGGAAACAACAGCTATGTCAGTATTGTGGTGTCTTCATACAGCATTGGCTCCCGTTAATTCTATAAAGGCTGCATGTGATGAAACACCGTTCAACGGGAATGTTCACCTTGGGCTTCCTGCTGTTACAGTACATACAGTCTGACCAAACGGTTTTATGGAGCCGAGTCCCCGGACGCCTGACTCCCGCCTCCAGCAGCTATAATAGTTAGTCACTGTTCAAAGGCCAGATGGTCTCAACCTGTGCTCGCTCCCTGTGGCTTTGTTTTTAAGTATTCTTCTGGGCAGAAGGTGACTATTAAACATTTAGATGTGCCCTCACTCTTGGATTATTTACTGAAACAGAGGAGGAAGAAGTACTCAGGTCTTTTACTGATGTTAAAGTAGCCGCACTGCAGATTAGACATATGGTACAAGTCTAGTATAGGCTAGATGTATTAGCTAAAGAGTAACAAAATAATGTGAATTATATTACAAGATTAGCCCATAGTTATTGATGGAATCATGTGTGAAATGCTTTAATATTGCAGTTGGTAAAGCTGGGGCTAATTTGAATACCTTTGTATATATTATAGCACATCATTTATTTGTTGATGATATTTTGTTGTGTTTATCTGAAACTGCAAAGTAACTAGTAATCACATTCAAACTCAAATTAGAGTGCATACCTTCCGCCAACGCTCAACAGTCCCCTGTAATTTAATCAAGCTGCACCAAATTTCACACATTCATAGAAATCAGTTCTTATTATGTGCCTCCTGATTTTATTCATCAAGAACCATGAATAATTCCGAACAAATGTCATAAAATGTCACAATGTTACAATGTCAAAATGTTAAAGAAAGTGAAAAAGAGTTCCTGGATCAGCCCTGTGATCTGGATCCACACCAAAAATGTAATGGGTTCGCTCCTGACCCGTACCACATTAAGTACAGTACTTGAGTATTTAGTTACCTTTCACCACTGCAACCAAATAAAGAAGAGGAGGAGAACAAGATCGACAGACATTTTCTCTGCTGAAATTACAGTTAGAAATCTTTTTTGTATCTCTCGCTCAGAGTAGCACCAGCCCATGAAGTGACACCTTGATTGTGGACGTTAAAACTGGGAGCACTGCCATTAGCTGTTGTGCAGAGTTTAGAAGGAGGCCTACAAACTTTAAAAAGCAGCAGGGTTTCTGAGAGTAACGGCCTTCTTAATGAGAGTGATGGCAACAATATGTCTGATGGGATTGAATAAAGCTCTCCTACACCAACGTTTATTAGAATCACAAACGTGGGTTCTCGTAAGAAACTCTGGTTTATTACGAACTCACTAAGTTGTTACCTTATCTGCCAGAGTATCTGCTGTCTGGTAGTTATGACGAATGGACAGCATACCAAAATTAAATTGAAATTATTTCTAGTTTCTCCAACAAAAAAAAACACACAGACAGATGTTTACCAAGCAGATGGGTTTTTAAAATGCACCTCTAAGTAGCAATAACGTTACCTCTGTGCTGTTTCTACCCAGTTCAGTACAAATAACCACATGCACAGTATGAGTATGGATTCACACTGAATTTAAATAGTTGCAGATAAAATTCAACAGCGCGATGGAAATATGAAATATTGATGCCATGTGATGTCACCTCCTGGTGGTGCTGATTAATCATTGCACCCTTTGCACATTTAGCCACTGTGGACTCTGAAGATATTCTCCTTCCCGCCTGCGTCCTCTACATGTTCCCTTTCCCCGGGACCTATTTTCTCTCCAATTAAGTCCTTAATTGCGGTGGGTAATGAAGACTCTATTAATCCTGTGTCTACTAATAAAACTCCAGCTGTCCGCTTGGAGGCTGCCAACGTGCAACAGTCACCAGCGTCAGTGCGGTCGACGTGCTGTGTGTGTTTGCGTGCCTCCAACTGTTGGCATCTTTTATTCAAATCAATTTCAGTGGCGGTGGTTTAATTTATTTCTTTTTTTTCTACTGATGCTGCCATAACTGTTTTTAGTTTGTGATTGCAAACCAGCCCCCTCTGTGCACCGAAGCACTGACACAAATGTCCATCGTCTCTCTATTAATGCCGACACTCTCTCAGTCTCACACTCTCTCCCTTCCTCTGCCTTTAACTCTGCCAGTGTATCTCTCTCTTTCTTTTCTTTTTTTTCCTCTGCCCCACTTTCCCCTCTCCTCTGTTCTCTCCGGGGACTGAGAGGGAATCAGAAAATCTGCTTTCTGTCTCTGTGTTTACCAACGCTCACTCACAAACAGCCCTTGTAGGTAGTGTTTATCCCCAGGAGAGGGCACTGTTTGGCAACACTCAAACGCCACTGTGTTTACGTTGCCAAGCGAGTCAGGCATCAAGTGAAGCTGCCTGACTTTGAGCCAGACGTACTGTATATTTGGCTTATATCGCTGCGTTGTGAGTGTTTACTGCTCCTATCTGACAGGCTGGATAAGGAGGATGGGGAGAGAGCGAGGGAGATGCCATGTAATAAATGTCTCCAGCCGCTAATGAACCAGGGAAAAGGCAATTACATGGTATGCATTCGTCGCTACAAGACCCAAGACCCCCGCCCCCGCCCCTCCAATCAGAACATTTTAAAAGGTCAAACTCCGATCACAAGCTCCATTATTACAAGCTGTCTAATTGTTGACTCCCCCTTTTGCCCACTGCATTGACATTACGCTGCACATGTTGTAGCGTTGTGTTATTTCTTTCTCAAAAGTGAAGGAATAATTGGAAGGATGCAAACGTACATGTGGACATTAGCTCCATCCCTCTGTCCTCTGGGTTCAGCAGGTTTCACTGTTGGCAAAGCATATTTCCCACTGTCCCCTCAGAGGTTTGGTATTTGGATTCAAAACTGAAATGAATTCACTTTGTAGTTGTAAAACAAAAGAAAGAGAGGCTGTGTCATAGACTGCAAATAAAGATGAACTCAAACTGTCCAGAAATGAAGCCAAAATATCCCCAATACTAACGCTATCTTGAGCATTTGGAGCCTGAATCTGCAAAAGTGGTGGTGGGGAGGCAATGAGATACGGTATCGAGGTCCCGCTGATACAGCCCTCAACCAATCCTGAGCAAAATCATATGTTTCACCGTTTGCATCACTGCAGGTATCAACAAGTTAGATTAAAGACTTTTTACGAGCATAATGAATGAAATTTAGGATCTATATGTCAAATAGGACAGACATGAAGGAATATCAGAGCCCCAGATTTACTTACACTTCCCCATAATTCAAAAATATTGTGAGATATAGGGAATAACCCATGAAACGGCCGTTATCTCTCAAACTTCAGGCAGAGACAGGAGGTATCCATATTATTTCCCACAGCCAAGCTCAGTGTTATGAGATATACTCTGACTGAGGTTTTCGTAAACTGTGAGCTATCAGTTCCACAGTGGTAATCTCATTTTAAAGCTGTACAAGAACTAGCTAAAATGACAGAAACCATTGTGTGGAAAAATGTATTTTACGTGTACTGCAAATCTTTATTTTGGCCCATGCCCCATCCACTAACATGGAGGAGGCTGATATTTATGACCTAGACTGCAGCCAGCAATCAAGACACTTTGGATTCACTTCTGGGGAGCTGTGATGTCGTCCAACATTCTATGATCTGTACATACAAACACACTGTTTTCATGGTGTTTGCTACTATTTAACTACTGTAGTTTTGTAGAGTTGGTCACAGTTTTGTTCTGATCTTCACAAATTCAAGTCACTTATCAGTTCCATCAGGTGAGTGTCACGGACATCATGAAGTCACAGACAGTGATGGATTCATCATTTACGTGACTGTTGATCGTGATCTGACGAGTAGCAAGTTCTAGAATTTACTGCCAACAAAGAGTCAAGCGTGGACACAAAAGAAAACCATCAAAAGGAAATCAATGTTTTTAATGTGCAGTGAGAAAGTAAGGGCAACTGATAATGATTGTGTTTCTATAAAGATAGACATTTCTTTCCAAGTGAAAATCGTGTTTATATATTTATATAAATATCTATATTATATATAGAATACATATCTATTTGCTATGCATACTCAAAAATCACACCTTCAAATATATTTAAAAAGTCTTTCAAAACACAAATTATTTTCTTTCCTTAAACATGAACTATCCATATGAACCAAAGTAATTATCAAGATGGGAATAATATTTTGTTTAAAAACAAACAAACATTGAAAATGCTTTACTTTTGAATCTAGAACAGTAGAGGGCATATTTTTTCATGTGGGATTCATAAACCACCTTAATCTCTGAACAAATCAGGAATCACGTTGCAAGGATACAAAACCAGCATGACACTTATACACAAATCCCCCGCTCCATGGTCAATGAAATGCAAATCAATGTGACTTCTCAAGCAAACTCTTTTCTGTTATAAAAATAGAATTCTTTTTTAAAATAATCTACAGATTTCTTTTTAAGGTGAGGCATTTCACTATCACTCTAAAACAGCAAGGCTGTTCATCTCAGTAGAAAATATGACGCTTTAGAGAGAGATCTGCCAGTCTGTCGGTCCGTCTGATTGGAGAGGACTAGCACTGCCCCCCCCCAGCCGCTCCACCTGCTCGCTCTCACAGGACGGTGAGTTTCCATCAGCTCCTCCTTCTTTTTGCATATTCTATGATTTTTTTTTTTTTGTCGAAAGAGAGTTTCCTAGATGCACCCTCTGACAGGTGAACAAAAAGAAGTTTCAGCTCCTCGAAGCTCCTGAAATGTCCAGGCGATTCCAAAAAGTGTTAAAAAATGTTCTCTTAAACTACACAAAGATTTAAAAACAAACAAACAAACAAACCAAAAAACACAACAGCGCAGGTACATGGACACACTGGCTTTCCAAACAAGCGCGTTGAAAGAAGAATAAAAAATAACCTAAAAAGAGATAAAACAATATAAAATATACAACTGTTTCTAACAAGTTAAAGCAAAGTCCTACATTAGAGAAGGCAACAAATAAACATGATTGAATGAAACAAAACAAAAAAAAGAACAAAACAGGAAAACACTGATGCTACAAATAAATTGAAATATATGTACAAGACCCTGTTTTCCTTGTTTGTATGTATGCACATTTGTGAGTGTTTGTATGGGTGTGTGTGTGTGTGTGTGTGTGTGTGTGTGTGTGTGTGTGTGTGTGTGTGTGTGTGTGTGTGTGTGTGTGTGTACACAATTGCCATAGAGTGTTGGTTCTTTAATGTGGAGTTCTTGTGAGTCCGTCTCTCACTAGAAGAAGAAACAGTGTCTTCGTTACACCTCCTGTAGTTTCACATAGAAAACATCTCCTGTAACACAGGTGCAGTCCGCTTGGAAAAAACAAAAACAAAAAAACCAGAGCAGCAGGGTCCAAAAACCTGCTGTGACTCCATGACTCGCTGCTGGTTAACAACAAATGGATTCCCAAACGCTTTTCACCAAAAATGGTGAGCATGAACCGTGTCCCTCCCCGACTGAGCCCAGCCACGTCTGACCCTGATTGATCCCCTTCCAGCCGACGCAGAGCCCGCCCATCATTACCAGATGACACTGGAGATGCTGGTTTCCCGGGGCAGCAGAGGGAGCATGGCGTTGTTGGCGTGCGCCTCCTCCAGGCTGTGCTCTCGGCTCTTCCCGGGCGGCCTCTGTCCGTTCAGCAGTGTCAGTGGGATGTTGCAGTAGGTGTGCTGGTTCCCCAGGGAAGAGAGAGGCGGCAGGGTCCCTCCGGGGGGTAAGTCATACTCGTAGCTGCGGTAGTAGTGTTTCTGCCTCATGGTGGTGTGGTAGGTGTTGTGGAAGGTGGAACGCAGCTCCGGGTGGGCGGTGGCCATGGCGGTGGAAGTGGCTGCTGCCATGGAGATGGCGGAGACGGTCTGCAGCTCTCCGAAGGGGCCCTGCTCGCTGACGTCCAGCGCCGGCTCGTGGGTGAGCATGGGCACTGTGCGCCTGAACGGCATCTCGTACTGCAGCTGCTTCCAGAACTTGGAGTTGAGCTTGTTGCTCTTGGGGCCGCGCCACTTGATGACGGTGAGGGTTTTAATGGTATGCTTAAGAGCCTCCACCTCCTGGTAGTTCATGATGCCGCGCAACTCGGCGCACTCGATCAGGATGACTTTGATCTCGCCGGTCACCAGCATGTTGCGCAGCCGCGTCTCCAGCTCAAAGATGCTCCAGCCTCGCCGCACCACGTAGTTGGGTGTCATGACGATAATGAGGCGTTTGCTCTGATCCACGCAGCGTGCCACATCCTCTATGTAGGCTGCAGGAAGGAAGGAAAAATACAAAGACGTGAGAGCTGAGTGATGTAACTTTAGAAGAGTTTCAGCCAAAGAATTAAATGAGAACAGGACAATGACACTTGACAATGATGGATGGACGTGAAGCAATAAACACAAAACACAAGACAATGACCCAATTTTTGCCTGGTAACGCTGTTTACCTCCGCCAAGGAGGTTATGTTTTTAACCCCTGTCCATTTGTTTGTTTGTTTATAATCAAGATCACACAAAAACTACTGTATAGATCCCAATGCTCGGTGGAAGGATGTGGTATGGGTCAGGTAAGAAGCCAATACATTTTGGCGCAGACCCGGATCAGGGGTTGGATCCCCGAATTTTTTAAAACGTTGTTCAACATTGTGAGATAGGATGTTTTTCAAGGATAATGCAGAAATGACTGAAATTATTTCCATGAAACTTGTTGGAAGGATGTGATATGGGTCAGGGAAGAAGCCCTGTAACATTGCCAGCTAGCGTGTTTTCAACATTTTCACAATTTTCCCAGGGAGCGATTTATGGATCTTGCGCAGATCCAAGTAACAGTTTGGATCTTGTGTTTTTGTAGGTGTGTAGGATTCTGTTCAGCTGTTGTACAGTAACAAATAGAGCAAGAAACCTGTAACTATCACCAATGTATAACTGAGATAATGTGGATTCAGTTGGGAATAAACGTTATTAAGTATAGGTTTGTTTCTCATTAGTTTGCTTTTAATGTTGCCAATAAAAGCTGTTCTAAGTGTAATTTGCTTTTTTAAATAATTTTTCCACAATAGAAAATGTTATTTCATGATCTGCAGGGTTTTGTTGGCTTTGCTATGAGGTCTTATTGAATTTAAGGGCATTGTTGGGTCTTGGCGGAGATATAAGCTCTACTGAGGGCCATTCTAGTTTTAGTCTGGAGTTTATGCAAACAAGAAAAGGACTGTACATGTGTGTGTGTGTAGACATATTTAAAAGCCTGACATTAGTGAAGTAAATAATGTGTCTTGAGATCTAAAGCAATGTGATGTCTTATTCTGTGTATTTGGACATTTGAATCAGTACACTGGGTGAATGGTGGACAAGCGAAGCAGCAAATGGCTACAGATGGGCGGCGATGATTGATAAAGCTTCGCAGTCCATAAGACTAGGCCGAGCTGCCGTCTACAGAAGCGAGCCTGATGCCTCAGATCGCAAAAGAGCGCCACTCGCAGCGTCTCGGTGAAACTTCGCTACGAGCAGGTAAATGAGAGCAGTTGACAGGAGAGGAAGAGACTGAGGGCGGGTACCTCCAAAGAGCCGAGTGTCATCCGGGTAATGTTCATTGGTGAGACCTAAACATAAACATTTGCACATTCAGTTCACAGGCGGAACACAGCACACACACAGAAACAATACTCAACACATGCAGGCGTAAGAAAGTGGCCGCTCCTCTTGCGCATCTTTTTTATTGCACATGTGATTAATCATATTCCATGTTTCCCTGATTGGACATTAATCTTCAACAATTTTGCTTGGCACTGACACTGGCGGCAATTTTCTTTTGATTAAAGGAAAGAGGCAGTTCAGTCAGCAGTGCTCAGAGCCTTTGCACATTTCCCTCTGATGTTTAATTCAGTCTGGACCAACTAGGACGTGTTTGCGTTTTTATCAGTTCCACATGAAGCCCACAGTATACACACGCAGCATCACCGCTAACTAGAGCACACTGTGTACCGCTGGCACAGACGGGCACTGCTAAGCAGAGTTAGCACGCATGAGAATATGTTCAGACAGAATTTTCACATTTGTTCAATATATCAGCTCCTGATACACAACGTATACGGTGTTCCCATAGCGATAGTAGACAACATATCAGGGGAACGGCTAATGAGGAATAATATGATTTTCAGATTTTATCCAGAGAGTTTTGAAGAGAATGCAAGAGAAGGGTTCAATATGTCTTTTTCCCTTTTCCCCTTAATTTGGAAATTTGGAGGAACCCTCTTTTAATCATGTCTAAGTTTGTATATAGCTTGAATTTGATCTGAGACAACAAAACACTGGAACACAAGACGGTGACAGTGAGAAACGACACTGACGACAAAAGGACACACGACAAAAACTTCAAACTACGACAGGATGTAAGAAATGTGCCACAGCGCTGCAGCGACCACAGCAAATGTAAACTCAACACTCGACTACAGCATGTCACGTGAACACACAAGTGTATGGCCGGCACTTGCACACAGACAGCCACAGCGCTTACTTCCTGTCGGGATGAGGTCTCGATCCGGGATGAAGAGTTTGTATCCGTAATGTTTCTCCAGGACGTCAGGGAGGATCTCCAGGGCGAAGCGTTCCTCCTCCCTGGTCTCCTGACTCCACTGGTCGGGGTCCACTTTGGTGTAGGACAGGTACGCGTCGTAGTCTTTGTTTTCTGAGAAAGGGAGAAGAACGACAGGGAGGGGCTCATGAATGAAAAGGTGGAATAAAGTCGTTGACATCCTGCACAATAAAGTGTCCCCCGAGTCCCTGTGGCACAATCACACATGTGCACATTTAATTCATCATCTCAGTCTAAAACCATTCAGCCAATATAATATTTTACACAGCAAAACCAAAATTATACATTTTCTAATTTTAAGCCCAAAATCTCATAAAGCACACTTTAATTTTAAACATTTACATCATGCAGTAAGTTCATCAGAGCATCACAAAATCCCATTTTTCTTACTGAGTTTGAATAATTGCTGCATTTCAATAATCATTACATACATAAAACATCATATATATTCAATAGTATTCAAGTAAAGTATAGATACAAAACACGATGACAAAAATGTGCAATTAAAGCAGAATTAATTAGTGCAGAAGCATTTCAAATAATGTTGATTTTATTTACTGAATGTCCTGTATTACTGTAACATTTTCTAGTCTGATTCTTTTTTAAAAAAGATATTTTTTGACTCCCTTTATTGCGTGAAATGGTGAGTGAGAGCGGGAATAACACGCAGCAGCAGCTGAGTCGGAGCCCGAGGACTCAACCCTCCACATGCGACGCGCCCCCACACTACCACATGAGCCAACGGTTGCTCCATTTAGTCTGAATTGACAGTAGAGTCCATACAAAGCAAAAACAAGAGTTAGTTCACTGTGTTGGTTTACTTCTCCTGCTCTTTTTCACATTCGATTGAATGTTCTTACTATTGTAGTATGACTCCATAAAAGCCCCAGCTTGGTGCAGACCAGTCGACATCATTTGCCTTCTTAATAAACAGGTTCAAAAAAGCCCAGACCAAGAACAGAAACGTGGACAGTGGTGTACTTTTATACTTTTATATATATAATATACTTTTGGTCATGTGGCATAGATGAGAAAGGAAAACGGATGTAGATTAAGAAACACCTCGATCATGATTCAAGCAACTCTCTCTGCCCCACCTTGAAATGATTTCCCAGGAGACGGAGAGGAAAGAACTTAAAAGGCAGAAAATAGACGACAGGAAAAAAGCTCTGCTGGTGACATGATCAGTAAGTCCTACTCATTACGCTCTGTAGAAAGTGGAATGTGGGCCAGCCAAAAAAAAGAGGAGAAGGACTTTTTCTCAAAAACTCTTTGAGGAACGCATGCAGCTTTGAAACTCGGTGGAAAGGCCAGGGCTGCGCTCAATAAGGATCCAAACATCAAACAACGCTTTCAAATTAGCAACCAAGCTCGCAAATTAACCACCTAGCGAAAATCAAAAACAGCTTGTATCAGTGGTCCCTGACGGTATGACTTAATAATGTGGAAGTTTGAGTCAACAAAACTGTGTGTAATAGATAATTCATGCTACTGTAGAAACAATCGAGTGATTTGAAAACGAGTTCAGGTTTTTTTTCCCACAGAATTTTTGAGAAGAAAACAGAGAGGCTCGGAAATACAAAGCTAGAGAAGAGAGAGAGATACTGGGACACATACAGACAAATCCTTTCCTGAAGTAACAAAAGTTAACTATGTTCTGTAGCGAAAACAAAAAGTTGACCTCCAATTTCAGGCGGTTTACGATCCTGTTTGTCGCTCGGGGACGGAGCTGCGAGCCCGTCGAGTCCCAGAGTACCACAGAGGGTGGGCATCATTCCATGACATATTGAGACTGATCTCTTTTTAAATGGGCAACAAATTGAAAATCTGTCTCCTCTCTTCCCTATGCAGCGACGCTCCCACACAACACACACACACACACACACACACACACACACACACACACACACACACACACACACACACACACACACACACACACACACACACACACACACACACACACACACACACACACACAAAAACACACAATCAAGTGCCCGTCTATTCCAACAGCAATGAGAGAGAGGAAATGAGATGTTGAGATCACAAAAAAGAGAAAGGACATCTGTATCAACCAAAGAGTGTGTTATGGATAGTGGCTTTGACAGAACACACACAGGGCCATGTTTTTTTTCTTTACTCAAGATCGTGGTTTTTCAATTCAAGAGCAAGACTTAGTTATTTCAGATTTTGCAAAGCTTTCACTCAAAGTCCCTCCGCTTGCACTTGAGTAGAACCAGGTAAGATTTCTTGAGCTCAAGCCTCAGCTCTTCTCCTCGCTCTCAAGCTGCTTCTGTGCAAACATGAAACGTCTCCTTGAATCATCGCTTGAGATTTTTGGGGCAAAATGTCCCCAACCAATAGAATGTGAGGTGTAGTGTTGACAACTGAGACTGCCCCACCCTCGTTGTGGGTGTGTTAGCTTTATGTCTTTGAGAGCTCTGTACGGGCGGTTACTTAAACTAGGGTCATGCACGCAAAGAATCAAGGATCTTAATTTTTTTACATTATGGGAACACTGTTGCTAGCAACTATAAAAACAACATAGACATCACCCTGTTTCTTCCTTCTGTATTTTATGGGAACAGTACCATCAGCAAAAGTAACCACAACTAGAGCAACTCTATTTGTCACAGCTACACCTAGCATTCTATTGGTTGGGATATTTGAGTGTGAGCGCAGGGTTTTGAGTGAGAGCATCTGAATGTGAAAATCCTGCTCTTAAACTGAAAGAATAAAAATCAATCAATACAGGTGTAAACAAACAATAGACATTCACTCTCATGAAAACAAACCCACAAAGGCACCGACACACTCATCAGCGCTTGCTTGTGACATCGAGTTTGAACAAGAAAAAAGAGCACCAGAGAGACAAAGGGAGGGATTTTTCTGAGACGCTCTCGTCTTTACCTCCATCAACGTCCTCGCTGCCAAACTGCCTCCTATAGAAAAGCATCAGCTCGATCTTGTAGCACTTGTAGAGGGAGATGAGGAAGATGAGAAGCAGCAGGATCGCTCCCAGCCCTCCTGCCAGCTCCACTGTGTACATGAGCTCTGCTGAGGACAACACACACACACACACACATATATTCAAAAATGCTGACACAATCATGGTTCCAACTCCATTCGCAATTATGAAAACACAAAACGAGGTTGACTCTGCAGCAGATTGGACTCTGTTTTGTTGTTTCCTGTTAAACTGAAAGAACAAGGCGGTTACAGGACACATCTACATCGGCCGGGAGGTTGGACAGTCGACAGTATTTTCAGCGCTCGGCTCAAAGCTGAGCAGCATCAATCTTCACTGGGAAGAGACACAATGCTCATAATGAGTTTGGGAAAAATGAGAGAGCACAGTGCACGGAGACAGAGGGGGGGAAAAAAGAGATTATGAGGAATTGGATTCATTTCTTTGGCGCAGCGCAGCAGTGACACAGCCCTGCACTTTGGCTGCCGTCCATAGTGGGACTTGTGACAATTTTGGACATGGATGGAGGCATTTTCAAAACAAGAGGCTTCAGTTTATTCATCTCACTTACTCCCCTCTCCATCAAAACTCTCGCTCTGGCATTTCCTTCCCCCCTCCTTTCTTTCTCTCTGTCTTTCCATTCATTTCTCTTCTCTATTATCTTCTCTGCATCTACCTAGAGACCCAGCCTGGGGAAGGATGAGTTATCGTGTGTATTAACGCAGCGTTTACCTGGCTGGCTCAGCTAGAACAGGTTTACATTTTATCACTGTCACACTACGGGCTGGAGAACGGCATGGCTACCATAGCAACTGCAATGTAGTTTATAGAGTATATGCACCAAGCACAGATACATATCTTTACTAGAAATATATATATATTTCTTATTAAATTAAATTAAATTCAAAACTAAGTTCAAATGAAAGAAATTATGTTATGTTGTTTTTTTCTTTCCCACACAAGCAGCGTCACTCATTTTAAAGAATGAGGTTATTGAAGTACGATTTTTGTCACTGAATAAAACAATTTAAGACTTTAATTTACCTTGTAATGTGTGAAGGGAGATATCTGAAGTCCTTATTCTGTTAGAAAATATTCTAATACATGCAGTGGTTGTGGTGTGTGTGTACACCTGACAGCTTTAAACCTACAATAAATATATATTATAATAAATATATATATATATATATATAAATATATATGAATATTTTTGTCCATAACGAGCTGTATACAACAAAACTTATCTCGTTTCAGCTCTGCTTTGGTCTCAACCCATGGCATTTGGTGCCATTATTTTGACAGTGACAGACACATTCATCGTTCTAAAAATAAGGATGAGAACAGATTCAACCTTCGAGACATGAATTAGTACGAAACGTTGCCCAACGTTGCTTAATCTGATGGAAGGATTTTGGTATTTTTGGGGACGTGTGCATAAAATGATGTACAATACATCTAGAATATTTGTAATTGAGATAATGGTGCGGTCAGGATTTTAATGTTTCAATCCTTATAAAGCTTTAATAAAGAGTAGGAACATTATGACTTTACTTGATTAAACTGATATTAGTTGTGGGGGTTGTTAATAAATTAATAATAAAACTTTTAATGTGAGAAATAATTCCAGTTGCCAGTTGCTTAGCGTTGCATTAACGTTGTGGTCAGAGAGTCAGGACTTTTTCAAATTTAAAGCCACTTATGATTAAATAAAAGGCAAAAAACGCCATGGGAAACGTTGGAGGGCTCCTACCTCTCCTGAAGAGCTGGATAGTTGCTTGGCGACGGCCGTTTCCATTTTCCACATAACAGGAATAATTTCCCAGGTCCTCCTCCTCCAAAGAGTCAATGGTCAAGGAAATGGCCACTTCCTGTTCTCCCAGATGCTCCTTGATCAACCTGCAAGAAAGATAACAGAACTTAGAGAACAATGCCTCTGCAGCAACATAACAGGGACGCAGCTTGTTAAAGCAAGTTGATTTGTCCTGTGGTGGCAGCAGCATGTGGGTGATGGGGCCTCAGGAGTCATAATCCTGCAACGGACTATCACAAAACCCATTAAGTCACTTTTCAATATGACATATATAATAAAAAAAATACCCATGAGCGGTGCCCCTCTGTACAACAAAGGTATCTTGATGAAGCCCCTTTTGTGCTAGTGTAATTACCTCATGGTATGTTAATTTATTTTTCTGCACACAAAACATATGAAAAATGAAAATCAATAAGGACTATTCCACGGCGTGTGTGTGTGTGTGTGTGTGTGTGTGTGTGCGGGGAGGGGATCAAATAATGGCAATGAGAGGGAAATCTTTTTATAGCGGCTGCCATGGTAACGGAGAGAAAGTAATATTCCATAAAGTAAATGAGTGTCCCCCGCTGGGCTGCTTGAGCCTGATGGAGGAGGAAATGGGGAGATAATGCTCTCTCGTACCTTAGACACACTATTTAGCCCACTTTTACAGCACCCTCAGCACAACTGACACTTAGGAGGAAACATGGTGCAAATTAGAAAGAGATCACCTCTGTTTGTTTGCATGTGTGCACGTACGCAGTGTGTGTATTTACAGTATGTAATAATAAGGGCGATGTGATGAAAAGAAGAGTGGAATGAAAAAGAAGGAAAGTGTTCTGGGTATGACGACTCTTAAGCATCGCTCTTCTCTCTTGTCTTCAAGCCGATAAACTGCACATAAGGACATCGGTAATTGAAAGTGTATCGCCGGCTTTGCATAAGAGAGGCTGAGGCGTTCAGTGCCGCTGCCGATGAGGATGATGATATTTGTAGTTGCAGCTGAGTATTGTTGTGCAATGAGTTGGGGGCTGGGCCGCTGTGAGAAAGAGGCATGGGAATAATTCATGTCTCTCCGGGGAGTGGTGGGTACTTTGAAGCCTCTCTGTTTCACATTATCACACTATATGAGCTGGCAGAGCTCGCTGCCATACAACCCGATATAGATAACTACCACCGCTGCACAACCTGAGCCTCACGTGGGAAATGATGAGGACCTAACGTTGAAGTAGGTGGATCAGAAGGTGCAGGCGAAACACACCTACCTACTGTCTGTCTGTGGAAGCGCAGTGTCAAATTTGTAAACGCTCAATGGGGGGGGCAGTGTGTCTTCTGTCTGTGGACAAAGTTGAACAGGTCTTCTTCTACGTCCTCAGATAAACTACAGCAGCGGTCGGCAACTGGGCCAAATCGTGAGTCAAAATCACAGCTAGATCATTTTGATAATTTCATTTTTCTTTCACCATATCGGACTGATGCTGATCTCCATCAAGGCAACAACACTCTTACAATAACTTCTACAAAATAAAAGCTCAAAGTTTTTATTTTGAAAAGTTGTGAGCTCGAGTCTGAAGATTGTGTTGATGGTTTAACAGACTCTGACACAACATATGAAAAAATAAAAGCAATTCAGTGAATCACTCTAACTTACAAAAACAGTAATTCAGTGTCATTTTAGGAGAAACCTTCACTATAAAATCTTCATTGCAGATAAAGCAGGTAGGATGGACACAAAGTTTTCAAATTTCACTCAGCACCATAGACTCTGCACACAACATCCAGCACAGAAACACTAAAAGGTGACAGTATGTTGTCGGATTTGTTTTAAGAAGGGACAGCCTAATGACCAGGAACAATTCTGAAGTAGCTCCACAGCATTAACACAGGACAAGAGAACAGCCCCTTCCACACAGGCAGGTTCCCAACGGGCATCGCAGTAGTCGATACGGACGAGAAGTGAAAGACATGCACAGACGCAGCTGAGCTTGAGCCAGACAGTGACCATCAGCTGCAGTGTTCCTGCTCGTGTGAATCCAACCGACTAAATGTCAGATTCGTAGAACTGCGTGTAGATCTTTGTAAAACTCTGTAAAAGCCTCCACCTCTCTTTTGGGTGATAGGGTTTGTTGACACAGAGTTAGCAGAATGAATTAATCGTGAACTCTCTCTCAAACTATAGTCTGCTCCAGGCACTTTTTTTTGCCTTTCAATATTCTCTCCCTTCCTCATTAGCAGAATCTCTGTGTTTGCTCATTTCGTGATCAATTCTCAACTTACTCGTTCTTTTTTATACATTCACCTCGACGGGCACCTGCAAAACACCGACTGAAACGGGTCAACAATGCATCGATCACGTCCTTTATTATGCTGAGCCAGATTTCTTTTGCTAATTTATTCATCTCTGCGTGCTATGCTAATCTCCATTCATCCGTGCTATGATAGCAACAATAGCCCTGTCCCGTTGGCACAAATGAGAATTTATGGCCTTGGGGTTATACCACAGAAATGAACTCCTGCAAATCAATATGCTCCAAGTTGGGTAAAGATATGCCTGCAGAAACTCTGAGCCTCTGAGCCAGATGCATGAGTGCTGTTCTCTAAACTCAGGTTTAGTAATGCATTAGTAATAAAGTTAAAACTGTGTGGGTGCCAGCCCGAGGAGGAGAGGCAAGCCTCAGAAACAAGCCCAATGTTTCAGTCCACTCTGACTAGTAAAAGGGAGGCTTGGCTGCAGGTTAAGCACAGATTTGTTCTTGCTTAGTTTCTCCTTCCCTCCATTTTTTCCCCTTTCGCCCTCTCCGAACCTCTGGCTGCCGTCACGGAGGTAAAACCAAGGCTCTGACTGGACCTAAACAAGGCTGGAGTAGCAGCATCAGCAACAGAGAGAGGATGATCAAATACATTATTGACCCGCTGCATGAAATATCGGTATGAATTATTGAAAAGATAACCCCCCCTCAGCTGTGAGTGGGGGGTCCTGGTGTCAGGGGGTAATGAAGGACGAGAGAGAGAGAGAGAGAGAGAGAGAGAGAGAGAGAGAGAGAGGAGCAGCAGCCGTGGTTAAAATGAAATTTGTTGCTGTTGCTTGTTCATATCAGCTCACAAGCAAACTCACTTTCACAGATGTGTCTTCTTTATTTTCTTCCTCTGACTCCTTCCATATTTGTTTCTCTTCCTCGCTTCTTTCCTGTCAGCCTCTCCCTCCCTCTCTGTCTCTCTCTCTCTCTCTCTCTCTCCTCCCCCACTCCCTCCCCTCCGCCTCGGCTCCCCGTGAACCATCTGCATGCCGCTATAGGTGGGTGCAGCGAGGGAGATAGTGATAGTGGCGGCGGTGTGAAAAATGGCGGTTGTTAACCATCTGACAGGGCTGTCTCCCCAGAGCTGCAGCCTCTCCAAACAGCCCTAATGGGAAACATGCACATGGGCCAGGGAATGGACTTGTTTAAATGTGTTACACCACTCACAGGGAGAGACATGGAGATGGGCTTGTTTTAAATGTTTCAGAGGCCTGAGAGTGAGGCTCGGTGAGAAGACTTTTACATCACTTCGCTGTAAAATCAGACAGTAAGAGAGGTCAGGGAGAAATTGATTTTTCAAATAACGTGTTTGACATTTAGCACATTCATCTGTGGTGGAAAATGTCAGGGCAGATATACAATTATGTGAACAGACAGCAGGGCATGGACTCGCTTTTTGTAAAACTGTGCTTTCACAGTTTGGTGGTGAGTATAAACCAACTAATGTGCATCCTGTTCTGCAGCAGAGAAACAGAAAGTTAAAGGAGGAAGAGATTCTCTAAGTAGAAGATATTAGATGGAGAAAAACAAATCAGTTCTCACTTTGTCTCACAACTTAGGCAGAGATAGAGACCCACTTTCTAATAATGTCCAAAGTGCAGAGCAATTGACATGAATTTTCTCTGTGTTCCCATCAAATTTCCACACTTCCTTTTCCTTTGAAGAGGGAAAACTAATTGAAACGCTGCAGAACTCGAAGAAACAATCATCAGCTAAACTCACAAGAGGATTAATGCATGAACGTCACACAGCAAGGGATGTTTTACTCAATGAGAAGTTTCATTCTTTTAAGCAAGTTTTAATTACATTAGATTAGGGTGGCTGTGGCTCAGGAGGTTGAACAGGTTGTCCACTAATCAGAAGGTCACCAGTTCAAAAGAGCTGTGTGTAAAGAGGTGAATGGCAAAACTGTACTGTGAAGAGCTACGAGTATTTTTAATCCCTACAAATAAAACAACATTTGATTCAACATGAATGAAATGAACAACAGATTTTCATTCAAGGACCTCATCACAACAGTCTGTGATTGAAAGATTTGAATGGAAATTGATATATTGAGGGAAGTGGTTGAGGTGGAGTAACAACAAGCGGCTCTGCTGTGACGCTCGTCGTGGTCTGACTGCTGATAGTGACTGAGGGGTAGTTAGTTTTGAACAGTTCATATCGTCATCTGAATCAAGCGAGTTGCCGTCGGGGATCCATGAATAGACATGAACCACGGCCTGTCTTCCAAGAGTCTGAGTCAAACAGAGCATGATGGGTTGACCAGGTATAAGTTGGCTTGACAGGTGAGTAGAGGTGTGGTTGAGGTGTGGCCCTCATTTGTTTTTCTTTATTTTCTTATTCAGTTTCTCTTTAGTCTGTTTTCATTCTGGAACATTTTGATCTTGTCATTGAAGTGTCACAGAAACGGAAAATCGAGAGAGGGCTGGAGATCTTCATGATCAAAATCAGACATCTGTAGGGCGCTAATATCCATGAACGGGGGAATTTGGTGCAGATCTGGATTTTGTATATCAAAATATGTATTTTTATTCAGAGTCCGTACTGCAACAATTATTACTTTCAACTTCATCAGAGAATGGATATTTTAATGTAAACAGGACATTTACATGGTATATGTATCTGATTCAACACATACAGTGTATTTGCAATACTGTGATTAAGTGGCCAAGTGTTGCTAACTATTGAGTGACTAGTTCAGTGTTCAACCTGACTTCAGTGAAACAAGATACAAAAATACATATATTTCTTTTTCCAGAGTGTGCGAACAACACAGTACATTAGCACCTATACTGTGGTATGTAGTAAAGATACAGTAAGTAGTGATATTGAAGTAACACACAACTCTCATCTGTTTAGCTTTTTACCAATTTATGACTGTAAATCTTTAAATGATGCTGATACACAGCACATGCTCGTGTGTGTATTTAACATAATGCAGCAAATGCAACACCTGCAGTTTAAAAAGTGTATTAGCAATTTACAGTCAAGCATTTTCCCTGTTACTCCAGATATTGTGATGTATGATAGATGATTATCTTGATATGTGTATTCTATTGTTTCCCTGCACAGTGTTGCATGTCTCACCCAGTTTCCACCTGACTGCCGGTGCATTTTCACAGGACAAAAACATGATTTGAACGGAAGGATTAAGGTGTCAATGTGAATGAATAGTGATCTAAAACAAGCTTCAAGTCTCTGCATGATGTAAGGCGGCGGATAAATCTCAGGAAAATGGTTGGTTTAGTTTATGCAATTTGGAGTTAATGGGCTAAAACATTCAAAACCATTGCTGGCGTCCTTTAATATTTTCCAGTGAATTCATCCACAGCTGCCATCATTCTCTCATTACTGCCAATGAAAGGATTTTAACACCGTGCAGCAATAGCAACAGCAGCAGCGTGTGTCTCTTACTTGATGTCGCTCTCCTGGACTCTTTCTTCGTCCAGGTCTTCTATGAACTTCTCCCCCTTCATCCAGTAGATGAGCGGGCTGACGTCGCCGCTGTAGCCAAAAAACGCCCGGCACGTCAGGTTCAAAGCACTTCCTGCAAAGACAGAAGACGGTGTGCTGTCATGCTTAATTGTCCCGCTCGGCAAAAAAGCCTTCAAAGTCAGTCAATGACAAGAACCACAACTGCTTGTTTTGTGGTGATGTGCATCCACAAATCATACACATATATATTAAAATACACACACACCCACACGCAGATATTTGCACAAGACTCATTTAAAATGGTTACTTGACACAACATGTAAGCTGGACACTTGATAAACACTGATAAAAGCAGACAGTCTTTGCTTTCTCACAGACCCGAGGGAAACATCTCGGGAAATTTTAAGATATGTTCATGCGCGCACACACACACACACACACACACACTAGACGGATCTAAAATGCAAGTAAACAGCAGTGAACACATGAGGGCACTCAAGAGCTTCCTTAACCCCCTGAGACCGTGTCCAAAAGATAAAAGGAGGCAGAGGGAAGTGAGCAGAGGCTGATGGTAATATTATTTTATTTAGAGCTGCTGCTCGGGATGAGGGAAGGTCAGGAGTCAGCAACTGCAGTTTGCTGAGAGTTGATCCAAGCAAGAAGTAGTTATTGTCCCCAAAGGGCAAATTATGTACTTCTTTCCTGTCAATTGATGGATTATCTCCTTGGTTCAACAGTCGAAAAAAAAAAGAGATATGTAATGCGACAATTTAGAAAAGTTTCCTCCACCTGCATTGAAAACTTTCAATAATGCAGGTGTTATTTTTTGCTGTTTGAGATTGAATCAGAATCCCTGAAGAGAGCTTGGGGTAAAAAAGTTAAATATGTAAACCTAATATTACATGTAGTTCTGATCGGAGCTGATTGGAGTTAATAAAAACAGGCTCCTTTTAGCACTCATGCATGTCTGTGAATTATATGCAAGTAATAAGCTGGTTAACATAAAGATGGAGCATTGTTGTCATATATTATGCACATGTTTATAGTGCCTTCGTCTGAAGAGGAATTCTCTGAGGCCGGGGGTGCAGCAATCACATGCTGCTGCCTCTCTGTGAACCCACAGCAACATGTAAACAACACATAGATCAGGGAGGCTCGTGGTGCAGCACATACTGTAAAGTTCTCGGGAGAGCGAGCGCTGTGAGTGACTGGCTGCGGGGCGTGGGATTTTCTTTTTTGGGAAGCAGCAGGAGAAATGCTAGAAGGGGACGGGGGTGAAATGCTCGTCCCTTTTACAGCTGGATTTATGAGCAGGAGTGCAAAGAAAACTGCGCTGGTATGAGGCATGTATTCATTAATGCTGCTTAGCATGTTGCAGCCCTATGGACACCTCCCCACTAAGGATGGATGTGGGATTTTTGAAAATCAGGGGCCATATAGGCCCCCAGTTTATACCTAGGGGCCAAATATATGTCCAACATCAATCCACAATTCCTAATTCAGTAAGATGCACATTTAAGTCATTCCTTGTTCACTGTTAAGTCTATGGCAGCAGCAACTAACATTCTCACACAGAATGACACTCAGTAGAGCTCATACCACCACCAAGGCCCAACAGTCCCCTTATGAAACCACATTTAAATTCACTAAATCCAGTTATATTTGTATCTGCACCAAATTGCACACACTCATAAATATCAGTCCCGTAAACATTTCATCAAGATCCAAGTATTACAAGCATAAAAATGTTGAAAAACCCTACCTTGCAATATTACATGAAGTGAAAAAATATTCCTGGAACTACCCCCTGATCTGGATCCACAATAAAATGTAATGGGTTCTTCCTTGGCTCATTTCTCACCCCTCCACAAAGTAGTAGTAGTTTTTTTTGCATAATCCTGCTAACTAACAAACCCAGAGGTCACTGCACTGAAAATACAGATTTGATTTCACTGTGCTCATTGGTCCTCATCACTTGTCAAACCAAAATATTTGATTCACATCGGACTGTTTAAGTGAATCATGTTAGTTCAACATGTTATTTATCAGCTACTGTAAAAAACTATTTATCACTTAATTTTGAAGAAATTGAATCATGTCCAGGGCACCAGAATATCAACTGTAACTTAATATACAAATATTTTTCAAAGCTCGGAGGTACGTGCTCTCCAAGGCTAATGCTCTATCTCACCATGTTAAAGGAGGTGAAAATAAAAATATGGATCCACCCCCCATGTAAAGGGTTGTTCCATAGTTCAGGCCCAAACCCTCCACAAATGTTAATGGAAATTGCTTCTGTAGTTTTGAAGTAATCCTGCTAACTTACAAACAAACGCTGATGTGACAGTGGTGACTAAATGTTTTTATTAAAAGACACTTCTACTGGATTGCACCAGGGTTTTCTAATATTTTGTCCACTCCGTATAATGATCTCTGTACCCAACACACCACGAACAAGTCCTGCTCCTCTTCCTCACATTCTCTGACCGTGACCGGTGTCCCATGTCCTGAGGTTATTCTGGAGAGAGGATGGTGTGTGTTTGAACTAAGGGGCATGTATCCTCTGCGCTCCCCCTGCCCACAACACAGACGCAGCTTCAAAAGACTTCAGTAGGTCGCTCTCGGCACAGGGAAAGTTTTATGGCGTGTAGGAAAGGCGGCTGGGAGGAGACCCTGGAATGAACCAATAGTACCGTCTGTGAGGAGCAGTGGCTGACATTTCCAAAGTTCAACAGCCACTCTCAGCTTGGTATTTGTGCACAGCCGGGCTCTACAATGACAACACGCTGCACCTACAAAACAAGGAACCTTCTGTGTGTGATTTACACACTCACACAAGATTTGGTGCAGTACAGTCGCACACAGGGGAATAGCTGAATTCTGTGTATCTGTAGTCATGTCTCCACTAAAATATTTCGTGGTAAAGGATCCCGGATGTTTGCTACTGAATTACAAAGATATGAAAGGAATATTACAAGTATAAGGGCTTCAATGACTGAGTATTTATATTATACTGTATAGTTTCGAGCAGAGCTTTTTAAAATAGTTATAACATTACATTATTCATCAAAAAGAGATCAATTAGAACAACCTAAATGTGTTTGATCTGGTTAAACACATGGTTTGAAGTAGTTATGGGGAATTTGACTGACCAAAAATCAGAGAGTAATAAATGCCTGAGGACAGACCTCTCTATGTGTTTGCTGCAGTCTGACGTTGTGCCAGACAGAGATACGAGGCCATCTTTATTCATTGTTGAGTGTCAATGAGATCAAATAACATAATCATGATTAAAAACCAAGTAAACTTAAGATGGACTGAGGGTGAAGGTTTCTCCAAGCTTTGTCTAAGGTGAGGTCCACAGTCTCAGACCCCTGGTTTAGATCAGAGGTTCTCAAAGTGGGACCATGAAGAGATGAGGGGGTTCCAGAGGGTCCCCGGCAAAAAGGGGAATCATTTATTTGTATCCTTCAGTAACACACCGAGAGTATATATGACTATTTAGGTCCTGAGTTTCATACATTTCCTAAAACAATCTAATCTAAAACCCAAAATATTGTCAAAAGGGGTCCATGGTGTAGTTTTTGTCGGTTAAGGAAAAAGCACAATAACTAATCATTTTGTGACTTCGGCACCATGGACAGCTCTGTGGGTTAATCAATATGCAGCACCGAGAGGCTCCTGATATTTCAGAGCCATTGTCATGGCTGTAGATTCCAAACTAAACAAACCTCAGGCAGATAAAGGATCGATGAGCCGGGCAGACTAGACTTAACATTCACCTAAACAACCCTGTAACCCCTGCACTCGCTGCGACAAGGGGATGGAGCGGGAGAATGGCAGATTCACAAGGGAAATGGCCCCCCCCCCCCTCAAATCACGTACTGATCACTTAATTATCCTAGTTGCAAAAACGCAAAGTAACCACACTGTGCAATACAGCACAACTGTGCATGTTTCTTGTGTGATACAGATGCAACATTTCTCTTTTCCTCTGTTTGGAAATCTCCCTCGTGCTCTTAGTTTATCGCTAAGATCTATTGCACAATGGGAACGTCGTGCTGCCGGCAGTCACTGCCTGTAGAGGAACTTCCCACTGAGCTCCCTGGGAATCACAGGAAATTGTCTAAGGCCTCACGCTGCGTCATTCTAATCCAAGTGCAGCATCCCCCAACCCACAATTACAACCACCGGTGGCACATCTGCAACTTCATCATCACATTCAGGGACACTCTTTGGGAGCTAGACTGTGTTCCAAGATGGTGGCCATTCATTCTTATAAAAGTTGCTCCACTACAACAATGAAGATCCCACAGACCTTCAATCCAATCGTGAATAGCCCATATTCACAAATCTGCCTATTTGCCTCAAACGGCTTCACAAGGTGCAACATTCTCTAAGTAAGGAAAAAATAAAAAATAAATGAGAGAGAGTCACAAGTGAGGGATCCTTCTCCCAGGACGGACAGGAAGGCAATAGATGTCACATGTAAATTGAGAATATGAAATATGGAATGAAAATGAATCAATCTTAGAATATTCATCTCAGTTCCATTACCACGTGAGGACCATGGTGTGACATTCAAGATGTTCTGGCCACAATTTCACAGGCACATCTTTTACAATGGTGCCGTATGGGGAAAATTATATTTTTCTTGTTCCTGCGCCAAATTGGCAGCAAGGTTTATTCTACTGCATCTTATCCAGCTCTGTTATCATGTCCACTGTCACAAAATGTCCTCTGTCTGCATTTAACACACCTTCACCTCCTATTGGTTCTTTTACACCCAGAGCATTCCAGTGCACTGCTGAAACGACACACACGTAATTTAAAATGCTATCTATTTTCTCTTGGTGGTACAGATACAGTGTGTGTAGCCAGAGCCACTATAGTTAAACACGGCTGGATGAAGAGAAAATGAAAAAGACGTCCAAATATTAGCCAGGTAGAGAGGAAACAGTTTTACATAAGGCTGGCATGACTCATTAGCCTCCGAGCCAGCAAAGTGCCACGATGTCGAGCCGGTTGAGGTTTGAACAGATGGTAGAAAAACCATTAACCAAGACTGGAACAATGAGGTGAATCATTTGCACACGATGGAGTTACAGAGAAGGAGGAGCAGCTTTCAAAATCCCTCTGTTCTCTCCTGCTGTCCGATCTCTCAGCGCTATCATTATTATTATAATCTATTATTATCTATTATAGAGCGGTTTGTAACCCTCGGCAACTGTGTGTGTGTGTGTGTGTGCGTGCGCGCGCCCTTGTATTCTTATTCAAGGCTTTAATCTGAATACCCACTAACACATGGGGACTTGTGCCACTTTTCATTCACTTTAATATACATATACACATATAAATAAGATAAGATAAGACTTTATTGATCCACACAGTGGGAAAATCTACTTGTAAAAGCAGCAGACGAGTCAGATTGAGGTAGACAAAGGAATAAAAAGGCAATAGAATAATAAAAAAAAAAATTATAATAAAAATGCAGTATGTACATAGTAAACACACATCCACATATAAATATATGCCTATAGAAAGGTAATCAGGTATAGATCTATATATAAATGGGTGTGAAATCACAATAAGAGGTTTAATGCGGGTAATGTGCGAAATTACCTTTTGCATTAGAAATAGAGAGTAGCGAGTGCAGTATTTTATTTTTCAGTCCAGATGGTTTTGTGTTGGTTTTGTGTAGTCTGACAGCAGTGGGAATTAAAGAAAGAAAAACAAAAGTATGACACTGACCAAGGTTTTCAGACCGTTCATATAAAACAGTACAAAGCACCTGCAGTGAGTCTTCTTGGGTGTAACAACACTTTTTCTCATTCTTTACAGGCGCTGTTCGTTGGACCATCAGCGGGCAGCCATTGTCAGGTCTCTCTAAAGATATTCCCTTGTGTTCACGTCAGGGCTCTGAAGCTCAGCCACGGTGACCAACAGATTCTCGGTTGCCTCAACGCCCTTCACCCCTGGATTGTTTTTTCAAAGAGTTCTGGTTCTTCCAAACTTCTTCCACCCATGCATCCATTGTCTTCCGCTTATCCCGGGCTTGGTGTGTGTGGCTACCTGGAAAGTAGGGCATTCCAGACCTGCCTCTCCCCAGCCAGGCTTTCCAGCTCTTCCTGGGAGATCCTGGGGCGTTGCCATGCCACCTGGGAATTGTGGTCCCTCCAGCCAGTTCTGAGTCTACCCCTGGGTCTCCACCCGGTTGGGCACGCTCATTAAACCATCGACAGAAGGCACTCAGGAGCCCTACTATCTAGATGCCCCCTTTCGATGTGAATGAACAGGGTTTCTACTCTGAGCTCTGGGTAGTGACCGAAAAATAACAAGATCAAGCGGCAGAAATGTATTTTCTCTGTTGGGCGGCTTGGCTCAGCCTTAGAGTAACTTCTTCCATTTAAGAAATATGGCAGCCAATGCTTTTCTTGGGAATCTTCAATGTAGCAGAAGTTTTTTGTAGCCTTCCCAAATCTGTGCATGGACACAATCCTGTCTCCGAGCTCTGCAGGCAGATCCTTCGTCCTCATGGCTTGTGGTCTGATATGCACCGACAGTGTGAGACCCTATATAAACAGCTGTGTGTGCCTTTCTACATTTGGCCAATGAGTAGACGCATCTCAAGAAAAAAGACCCAAAGCAACATGTGATTTCAGAGGGTTGCAGCAACATCTATGATCCACATTCTTTTATAAGTGATGTCTCTTTGCCCCTGTGTGGATTATTATGCTGCATATCCTTTGGTAAAATCTCAAAAACTGAGGCCCATGACAGTTTCATTTTTTAAATTCACAAATAAATGTGCAATTACAAGAATTGGCAAAACCTGGTGTGAAAAATATCTCCCCCCTCCCGCTGACTGAATGTGTGCCTTGTGCAGCACAAAAGCATGATTAAGTGTTTTCATGAGTGTGTGTCACTTTATACGTGCACATCTTTGTGTGTTGTTTCTGCTTTCACACATGCGTGGGTGTGGAACAAATCCATGTAATCTCAGTTATTGACATCCTCCCCCCGGCTGAGAGCTGGTTACGCCGCCTGACGCTGACGAGACTTGAGATCCACCCTTTCTTTTCATCCCTGCTTTGCTTTGTGAGCGAAAACTAAATATTAAGTCAATCGACAATTTTGTGGAAAAACGTTTGTTTGATTTCTTGCTGCGAGTTTGAGGAGTATAGAGAGACCACTGTGATATTTGTAAGGTAAATGTGAAAGTACAACAAGCAGCCGGGCCAGCTCGTCTTAGCTGAAAAGTCTGGAAACGTCTACTCCAGCTCTGTCCTACAGGAACAAATCACCCACAGGTCTTCTAACACTCACTAATTGACATGTTACTTGTTTGTGTGGGCACAGTGACTTCCTGGAGTCTTGTCCTCGCCTTGGCAGTCACTGAACCCATTGATCCTCTCATCAAGTCTAAGAAAATAGGTGTGTTTCCTGATACTTTTTCTTTAAAAGCCCACAAAAAAGTTGTGCAAAAGGTAAAAAGAATTATGATTACTTTAAATTCACCAGTATGAGCATGGGTAGAAATTAAAGTTTCTCTTTCTGAATAAATCAGAAATCTAAATGACTGTGCTGTATTTTGAACATCTAAATCAGCTTGTAGGAAACTCATCATCTGCAAGGTGTTTTATTGTGAAAGTCTATGACATCGCCTTTGACCCCTTCACTCCGCTTCACTTCAAACTAGAGGACATTAAAATGAATCCCACAAAGGCAAAAGTAGCCAGTGATTAATATGTTCTCAGTGGCTTCACTACTTGTACAAAGTGCCAAATAGCACTAGCTTGTGAAAGCCACGAGCTGCCGGAGCACAGGTGCTGCCACAATTGACAGAAACTTTGCCAAGAACACAACTTGACTCCAGAGCAGGAGGACAACGAGGCCATGACCCTTTTGATGCGAGTGGATGTGTGTGTAGCATTTGGGTCTAATCACAGGTGACGGGTCGCAGCTCGTGACATATGTTACCAGGTCTGGGCGCAGATTTAACTTGGAGATGAATGTGGTTAATGGGTCGAGTACGGTACGGAGCTTTGCAGGTGTGGTGCCAGTTTGCAAAAATGGACCCGTGCTGGACTCTGAGATGTGTCAGTGCACTGGGACATCGCTGTTGGCTGTGGTCACAAGTGCTTCAGACTTTTATCCTGAGAGCCTCGTATTTATTTACTCTTTAAAGCTGCTCAGTTTTTGCCTGCCAGTGCACTTTTAGATGCCTATTATACCACATTATTAGTATTTGGCAGACACTTACTGTCTAAAGTAACTTCAATGTGGTTATTGAAAACAAAAACCACATAACGCTTTTTAAAAGAAGCATTTAGGAGGACCACTTTTAGAAGACACATCCAGCCACCAAATCGAGCAAAACCTTGACAAGAGCCAGGCCTCCTCTGATGAAAGAGTGAATAAATGGATAAATGAGTGAGTGAGAGCGCTACACAGGGTCATGAATCTGATTAGCATCAGCTCTCGGTGCACGTTTAGCTGATTTAACAGTATTTGGGATAATTGGGCTTCACAACGTTGGCACTCTGCAGATTTAGACGGAGCAATACTTTTCAAACCAGAGGGGAGGAAAACAAAAAACACTCTGCAGATGTCGACCAAATTCAGCACAGATGCAGTGAGCGCACAGTGAGATTGACAGATACGCAGACAGAAGGGCAGATGAATGAACAGACAAGCGGAGGGAAAAAAAAACACAATAAAACCAGCGTGCATTCAAACATAATTATAAATGAACACACACATGCACGCACACACACTCATCAATGTCATTTCTGTCTCATCTTTTTCTCCTTGAATAGAATGAATAGGACAACTGTCCTTCACATGTCACTGCTCAGAACAGAGTTGGTTTGTGCGTCTCTTTGTGTGTGACAGCAGCCGCCATGTTGTATTTGTAGAAAAGGCTACAATCTGATGTTACTTTTTCAATATGTCATAGTCAGTGTGTTTGATGTTGCGTAATAACACCCAGTTCTTCTGCACAACTCTCTTAATGCTATATTTTCCAAGGCACGACAAAACCTGGCACAGGAAGAGATACCTCAAGTTTGTGCTTTTCCTCGCCGTGATGTGAACTTAGCACTTTGCTCATTTGTTCGATTTTTCTTCTTCTTTTGTTCTCTGAAGGTGGGAGGGAAGGGATGACGAGTTGGCAATTTCATGTTATCCAAGCAAGGAGGTTTTAGCATTTTGGAGGAAAAATAAAGTCAATATAAAGTGCTGTAAACTTCTGTCTCTGTGTGTCTCTCAATCAAAACAATATCTAAAACCTTTATTGGAAGCAGCGTTGGATCATGGGAGTTTTTGTATTTGTACCTGACAAGACTCAAAATACAAAAACACATCAAATGCAGGGGACGTTTATGATCTGGGTATACGCGAGTTGTACAAAGTTTGCACAGTAAAAAGAGAACCTGTCTCATGTTAACATCACATCCTCAGGACTGGCTATTCCCACCAGTCGTCTGTCAGTACACCTCATCCAAAAACCTAGGGTTACCATGGGAAACAGCTGCAGGCATCATCTCCTTTTGTCCAACTTGTCTGACGAAAGTAACTTTTCATTTTAACAAGCACGACAATATGAACGATTTTAAACATGGGGATTTTCCATTAAAACGTTCAGTAAACAAAAACAACAACAGATAGGGTTGAAGATTTAACAGTTTAAAAAGTGTAATGACTGGACTGAAGACCAAATTGAGTTATTTAATTTGATTTCTGGGCCACGATTGCCGGCTTCCACACTGTCTGGGATATCAAATGAGCCCATATGTCAAAGTCGTGTGAACGCAGCTTTCTAGAAAACAAACTCTCAACATACTGTGCATCAATCTGTACAGAGAAGGTCAAAGATCCAACGGAAGCAACGTTTAAGCTTTATTTTAGGAATTTTAGCAATATATATAATAAATAAATAGATTTAATTAATAATCTCTGGATTGTGATGTCTATAGATTATTGCCATTGCAAACATGTATACACTAAAACTCATTATCAATTATTTCAAAATTAACAAACTATAATTTTATCCTGGTGTTTACTGCTTTGGGTTTTTGTGTAGACCTCGTGCTACAAAATAAAACTGTGTAACAATATTCAGTAAAAACACAAAAGTTTGATGACCACAAATATGCTGTCCCCGCTGTTCGTAGTGGTCATGAAACAGAAACACTAACCTGTCCGGCTCAGATAAAAGTGATTTCATTGGTGGTTTGACCTAAGAATTAAATATAAATAAAGTGAGTGAGTGTTGTTGCGATGAGGCTTGAATTAGCAGCATCACTTTGTGGATTGAGATTGGTTGTGCAGATGTTGTGAATATGGGATTGTGGCGTCAATGACAGATTTTAATTGTCCCCTCTCATCCCCACTTCACACTGGTTGTTACAAGCAGCATGAGCCAAAAATATTAACAACATACAATTTATTTTTGTTTTCACTTGATGCTGCTTGTTTATGTGCCGGTTTGTATCCACTCAGGTTTGATTGAGATGCTTAGGAAACCAGGGTGTTGCTCAGATGATCACATTATTCTGGAAGTAACATACCGGGACATATTTTTCAAATCTCAAATTCTTTAAATGTCATTGTCTGATGAACAGCAGAACATTGCCGACTTGTTTACAGTTTTATTTTATCCAATGACATTTTAAGACTCTAATAAACATGAGAATGAGAGAAGCTTCTAATACCATAAAAGGCCTCGTAACCCTTCATCTGGAGTGAAAAATCACCAAATTGCACAAAGCTTTCCTGCAACACTGCGATACTCTACACCCTAACTTTTGATTGAGACTTTAATGTGAGTGTTTGCGTGTTTCAAGCATTTAAATAAAGCGCTTGTGTGTTCATGTATGAATGTGTGAGTGACTGGGTGAATGGCAACTACTGTAAAGCGCTCTGAGTGGTAATCAAGACCAGAAAAGCGCGATATAAATACAAACCATTTAGCATGTGTGTCTATGATAGAGAGAGACAGTAAAGATATCCTGCAGTTATCGCAGCAGGAGAATCTGACACGAGTCCTGTCAGTCATGAATCTTCCCCCACAAGGTGTGAAACAAGCATGAACAAATTCACATGGTACCGCCTAATCGTTCTCTGCACATGGGAAGGAGAAGACGGCAAACAAGACAAGCAGCAAATAGACGCTTGGGGCTTTGAACAACAAAATTACGAGATATTTCCAACTGACTGATGCTTTGCGGTATATTTGAGATCGCTTTTAATCAATTACCACCATGTGTGTGCACGCTCAATTTAGCAAGGGGCGGTACATCCATCTGTGTCATTGATATAGACTGTAAATAAAGATGTACAGCATGTCTCCACTTCCTCCCACTATCCAGAAATGAGGCCAAAATTTCTCGGATAGGAATGTTTCCATGTTGCACAGAGTCCGTAAAAGCAACCAGGGGATTGAGTCGTAGTATGGTGGTTGGTCCAACTGATTCACATGCTCGACCAATCACCAGTCAGTTTTAAAATATTTTTAAAGCATCAAGTTACTGGAAAAATTTGCACTTGAACAAACATCAGTGTGCTAAGAACTACCCAAAGAAATCCTCTTTGAGAGAAATGCATTTGACGTGCACTTTGACTTTTTGTCCATGTCCCGTCCACAAACATGGAGGAAACTGGGTTTATGACCTTTAGTGCAGCCAGCCACCAGGGGGCGAGTGAGGCTCTTTGGCTTCACTTTTGGGGAGCTGTCATCTCATCCATCTTTAGATACAGTCTATGATCACACATGTATATGTGCATTTACTGTATGTGCTCTTCAATAGAGAACATGTAGCCTCACATCGCTGTCATAGAATAGCACTTTCACAATGTACACTTGTCAACAGCAAGAGAAGAAGATGAGTGTCAGAGAGTGATTCATATAATATCGATCCTTCAGAAAAGATGCTGAACGGCAGCTATTAAACATCAACAACATCCTCTCCAGATTCCTGAAGCTTATTATTCTCGTTGTTAAAAACAAACAAGATCCTGCTTCTTTGTCCAGGTTTATCTCTGTGTGCAAGAGGGGGGAGAGCGGGGATGGCATCTCCAGAGAGCCGCAGACACAGACTGGTGTGTTTACCGTTTTCTGGTCATATCGGGAGTCGACTGTTGAGCTCAGAAAAGTCCAAAGCTGTCATTCCTTTTTCTGTAGCCTCCTGCAGGTTACCATGACAACACCTACTGTGCTGAGTAGGAGCGGCTCGGCAGGCTCCGTCAGGACCAGAGTACAGTACAGACAGGAACTGTGCCACAATAGAGCCTCTGTGGGTTTGTGCGATTGGCGAGAAGCAATCAAAGTTTGCTCTAATTTGGACACTAAAATTCTGGGTGCAAACAATTTGAAGATTTTGTTTTACGAAGCAGCTTTCGAAATATTCTAGAATCGCAACCAAGCCTCACTCTTGGCTGACTGTGTTTTTTTTTTGTAGGAGTGAGATGATGTGAAACAATGACAACAGGCTGAACTTTTTTTACTCCGCATTGCAGAAAAATGCAGGTCGCTGTAAGATTTTGGGAATCAGGAGAGGGACGCTCAGTTAAAAAAAAGTGGATTGGAGGCTTTGGGTACAGAGTGCGTGCAGGAATGAGAAAGGGCACCGAGAACGTGAACGAGTCGGGGCCCACCCCTCCACCACATCAGCCTCTCTCCTGTTCTAATATTGTCCCCTCTCCAGAGACAAGCCCTTAATTACCATTACTACCCTGAGAGATTTTAGCGGAGGAGAATCCTGCCTCTTTTTATCTCTGTCGCTCCTTCTCCCCCATTTGTACCGTGGCCCCAGATGATCTGTCAGGGAAATGTAAGCCTTTAATTACCGGTAAAAATTACGGCCTTTGTGAACAGGTAGTCGGTACCCCCGCTTTCATCTCCCCCTTTCGTCTGCTAAATTCCCCTTTTTGATGACATAATAGGTGCTCTGTCTAAGCCGGTGGATGACAGAGTCCCATTATACCGGGGAAGGCACTGGGGGGGATTATATGATGATGTGATGATGAACTAAATAAACGCTCCTTTATCTTTATACTGACTCAGGGATCAACGTGGAAAGAGATGCAGTCACCTCTCCCTCAAAATCAGCCTTGTCCATATCCTATGATACTGTCCACCCTGGGAATAGAAATAGGGTTAGGGCTGGGGTGTGCTAACCCTAACACACCCCAGCTCCCAAACTCTGTCATCACTTGCCTTTCTACCCTTTCCACAATCTTGTAGACTGTATTTCAGACACGCAGAAACTACTGTATCTTCTCTCACAGCGTTTATGTCTTATCATAGCTGCAGGCTCCACATCCCCCTTTTCTTTTACACTTTCATTTAAATGCCAGAGGGTTTCGGGGATCACTTTTGTCACTGCTGTGGGTTCATCTGAGTTTTATGTCCGAAGAGATTTTAATTTCCCTTCGATGACACTGGGTGTCATGCTTCTAAAAACTGCTTTTCAAGCGGCTCGAGACAGACAGGGAAATTCGCTCTCTGAGATTTGCCATTGATTAAGATTTTAAAAAAAAAAAAAATGCTTATACATGTAATTGTGAAAATGGCGATGTAAGGGAAAGGGAAAGAAAGAGGCTGAGAGAGAAATAAGAGTAAGAATGAACGGTGCGGGTTAAAGAAGCAGACATGCAGAACATAGGAGAGAGGGAGCTGAAATTGGCTCGTGTCCAAGGGGCTGGAGGCCAATTAAATAGTGTGATTAGGACACTAGAAGAGGAAAATCACTTTAACAGGTGACACAAGAGGGGAGTGGCTGCAGGCACAGAGTCACTGACCAGAATACAGACTGAGATCAGACTAACTGTATACCAGCGAATATCTCCACCAAGACCCCACAGTCTCCTTAAATTAAATCAAGCTTCACCAAATTTCACACACTCATAGATAGCAGTTCCCTAAATGTGCCTTTTTTCATCAAGATCCATGAATTATTCCCTGGGACAGCTGTGAAAAACAACCCTGTCCCGCAATATTAAAGAAAGTGAGAAAACGTTCACGGATCCACTCTGATGGCACCGAAATTTGACCTATACAACATCCTCACACCAAGTTTGGTAGAGATGCATCCAGTGGGGGGGAACCTCCTGGGCTCAGGTAATGACGACCACGATTTCTAATAGTGCTCTGAAGAGAACGATGAACAAGGAAAACGTCTAACTGCCTAATGTAGCAGCCTTTATTTTTGTAAAATGTGATGATGCAACAATAGCAACATTTTCAAGTTGCACATGGCCCCTGTGCCATCGGTATGAATGAGTGTGTATGAATAGGAGAGAATCGGATGTAAAGTGTTTGGAGTGGTTGATAAGAACAGAAAAAACACAGCCCATGTACTTTTCCATCTACTGATGCTCCAGCTCCACTAACTGAACATGATGTGCCTACAGATCAGAGACCTTTGTTAAGTATTTCATTATGTTGATCATGATATTTATAGCAAGAACTGTTCTTTTCCTGAATATATGAATCCAGTTAATTGTTTTGTGACCATCCCTTTAAGAAAACTGGAATCAATTGTCTTAAGGTTACTATGTTACCATGTTCGTTTGTTCAACATTTACATAAACAATACAATCTCAAACTAAAATGTTTGTTTTATACTGATGATACACTTTTATATACCAGAAAATAAAATCTGCACGTAAAGACACCAATGAAACCTGATAAAAAAAAAAATGACCCAAACCTTTATTTTGTCAACAACATGATATGATTCCCATGAACCTGAGCTAATTCAGACACATGAATCAGAGGTAAATCGGAACTTTGTGTTGTTTCAAATAGACAAATAGAAAGTTTATCAAATTTAAATAATCAACAGTATAAATATAAATTCTTAACTTTAATTGAACAAACTTTCTGGGTTGTCAATTGAAGTATTTTTGAAATTGGTCAAACTAATTTCCTTTTTCAGTATGGCAGCTCACTAATGAGATGCTAATCAAAATGCACATTGGGATCTGTGGTTGTGTAACTTCTCTTTTCTCTCTCTTGTTTATGGTATCTGATCTTTTTTCTGATCCGTAACCACTATCACTACATTTCTGGTGCTACTTTTCACAATTTCCCAACTGTTCACAGTATAAACTTCAGAGCTGGATTCAGCCTCTTTACTGGAGGAGTGTTTGGCTCTGTGCGTAGCTGTGCACCTACATAGTGAGGGCAGAACAAGACATGATGTTCTAACAGAAGATGTATTTTTGTCCTGTGCCTGTTGGTGATTATAAATGAAAAGTCTTTTATTGCAACATCTAATTAAAGTAGTGCAAGTGCAGAAGAAGATATTAGCAGACGGGGCTCAGGTGGGAATGTTTTTCAAAGATCAATAGTGCATATTACAGCAAGTCAACAAGGATCCATTCACTAAAATGGGTAGTTCTAAAATGGGAAATCTCCATTTGTGGCTCACATATCTCAAGAACCATTCATCTTATCTGCGTCACATTTGGCATCGAAATTTAAATTGTGTAGCAGTGGCGGCTGCGACTCATCAACGCAAACGGTGTCAATCACGACAACAGCGTGTTTGCAATAACGACAACTGATTCGGATTCTCCACTCGAGCTTCGCCGAACTTTGAATAAACAGGTGACCGGCTCTTTGTGCAGCAGCTTCAGGATTCTGTGGACTGAGATCAGCAGCTGGTCACTTCTACAATTTCAGAAAGCTGCAACCAGCATCACCACAGGCAGAGCAAACAGCCCATTCTAAACAGGCAGTTTAGATAAAGTATACCTAATTAATAACTGGACGATTGAGATGATTAACAATCACGCTTATTAACCATGTAATAGCTGAGGTCTGAGCTTCTGCACCATACACAACAATAGAGACATGTAGACAGAAATATGGAGCATTGAAACCTATAAGACGTTCTAATTTGAAAACATGAGGACACATCAGACTCATTTGCAGTTTATAAGCGACAAGCTTTATACCTATATGTCTTTTTTTTTTGTTGCACACCCTCTGGAGCTTTCTACCCCTGGCTTATATGTTCATATGCTGTTTTAAGAACCGCAGATCTAAGGAATTAATTATTTTTTTTTCTTTTATGTCCTTACTCCATGGTAGAGATCCCATATATCTTCACTTCCTGAAGACAGAGACCCTCTGAATCTCTCCTTTATCCTGCAGATATGTTGCCCCTCCATTCTACAGCTGACACTTTTCCAGGTGTCAGCCGGCTTATCTTCTGAACGTCACCCAAACCCCCCGTCGTTCAATTCTTTACTCCATCACTTAAAGGGACCCCCCCCTGAGCCCTACTCTCCTTTCTTTAACACAAATGACACCCCTCTTCACCTTCCACACCTCAGCCTCTTATCGCACCTCTCCCCCCCCGTCCTCCCTCTCACCCTCTGGTTCTGTAACCTCAGATCTCAAAACACCACTTCAGCTGCAGACGGACACAAAGGCCTCGATACACCTTCGCTCTCCCTCCTCTTCATCTCCACCTCTCCCCTGTTTCAGATTTCTGATTCTTCTCCGCCTCTCCATCACATCACCCCGTATCCAATTCATGTAACCCCCACCAAAGAGCATGTCCACTAAATTCGTGGCTTTGAGTGGGAGTGCAGACTGAGCTCCAGCCACAGGAGGCCAGTGTGTTGATAAATCTAAATCAGGGCTGACAAATGACTTGTGCCGAGTGGGCCGGGGACACTGGGACAGGGGGCACTTGGGGAAAACAGAAATGTTTACACACTAACACAGTCTGATGGTGTCCCCTGGTACCTGCCAAGCAGTGGGATAATTTAGCAAAAATACCTGTGAGAGCCGTGCATTGCTGCGTCTCAGGATGACTCTCAGCCAATCATTGGCAACGTGGGAGCACGCTGGGATGTTAATAATGCCGATGATTTCCTGCGAGGAGCCGGCCGTGTTTGATTTTATGCGTGTATTTGCATGTGTGCGTCTGCCTACAAAATATATATATGCTACATCATGCCAGAGGGAGAGTTCAGCTTCTATCACTGCCTCCTTGTCTCCAAAAGAGGTCAAACGAGCCGCACTGCACAAATCCTTACAGCGATGACTCACCACCGTTTCTGTCTCTGCGACCAGAACCGTAAGTTGTGTTGCTCTCTCACTGTAACGACGTCACATGATCGCTGGCATAAATCTTAACGGAGAGTCCCCTCGATGATCCAAACTGTGCCACGACCTTATTCTGAAGACATCAAAACGCATCACATCGCTTCCTATTTTCACTTTTCTCCTGTTTGTCTCTGAGGTTCGTTACTTTAGGAGAATCATGGGATCCCATTACTAGAGTAACACGAAACTTCACTTTACCTTCACAGCTTCTCCACAAAGAGGGAATAGCTTTTAGTTACAACCAGTATACAGAGATTGTGTGCACGTATGTACTTGTACATATATTCACAAAGACAATGTGTTGTATATTGTAAGGTCAATCAGCTGGTTAAACTCTATATACTGCTCACACATATGCTGGTAACTGTATTTTATACTGCATAATTGTGTATGACACACGCTGTCTGACATTCAGATATTAACTTTAGTGCCAGGCAGCTTCATCAGTATCTAAATGCATAGAATATTCCCATTGCACATCACATTTCACCAGTTTACCTGCAACAAACATCTTCTACAAACTCTTTATTAAAAATTATTTTAAAAGCCTATTTTCCATAAATGTCATTAATGATATTTATTTGTGCTGCTTCGCTGTCTAATGGCTCCTTACCGTGAGAGTAATTAACTCAGTGTTTAGCAATGACTCGGGTGTTACACTTAATTAACTTCATTTCAATACAGATTTGAACTCTTATAGAAATGCAATAAATATATATTCAGACTGAGCTGGGTTAGTTGAAATTGTTCATTTTGCAGATCAGGGGCATTTTTACATTTGTTGACAGTTAGATTATTGATTAAATATAACATTAACATATTATAGTTAATGCAGTACAGGTATTAATAATACATACTCGAAAAATATTATGTTACTTGTTTATTTGGTCCATGTCCCAATAACTAAAACGGAGGAGATGGGTTTATGACCTGCTGCAGCCAGCCACAAGGGGATGGTTCAGTGTATGGAATACAAACCATAATGATTCTTTGACTTTGTAAAAAATATGCTCCTTGTGCCCTCATGTGCACTCTGTCTGATTCCCTTAATTTCCCATACATCTTGATTTTTCTTTTTTATCTTAAAACCAGGCTTGACAGACAGGAAGTGCACTGATGCCATGGAGTCAGACAATCAGCACAGTGGAAAGTAACGCTGCATTAGCTGCTATCCGTTTCCGTTTGCCCTGTAACCACAGATGTACAGATTTCCAAAATTTGTTTGGCCACTAAAAAAAATCTAATCTGATGATGATGAGGCCTAATCAGAATTTTGGACATTGCAGAAACAGAGATGAGCAAGTGCAACTGATTCAAGCTGTAAGTGAATGACGCATGGGCGCTCCAGTTTGGCTCGAAGAAGAATCAAACCAACGAGCACACAACTATTCAATTGTTTTTTAACTTTAAAAACCTGCAAATAAAAAATTGAGTGTTTGGTGAACACACAGTGCAGAACACATGTTTTCAGAATCTCACTTATCACAGTAAACAGTCTTTAAATGATAAATAAGCACCAGTCCATCACTTAACCATACAATAGGCTGGATTTATACATGGTCTGCTGGGCTCAGAGAAAGAGTGAGTGATTATTCTCTGTGAGACAACAGAAGCCGTGCCTTGGACTCTAATTGATTCCATAAAGAGACAGGTATTACCAGTGAAGCGGCGTGGTGATTCATTTCAGAAACAAGTGGCCCTGAGATACACTCAGAAAGTGTGCTCGTGTGGGTCTGTGTGCACGAGAGTGTGCGTGCATATATGACACACGCTCAGGTCACAAGTGAAGGATCATTTCTTGTCTTTGAGTGAGGGAGGTTCGGAGGGAAAAACAACAGAGGGATGAGCTTGGTGTGTTGCTGCAGTCAATAATCTCATTATGTCTATGGAGTCATGAATAAATAAATAAATGTGTACGACTGTTTCACTGTGTGTGTGTGTGCATTAGTAGGTTGGGTTTATAAAAAGTCTGAGGGTGTTTTCACACCTGAACCAAGGTTTGTGTCTTTGTCAAATTGTTCACATTTGATTAGGTTACTGAAGACATTTGTATGACATACGTATTCGTCCCATCCTCACTACCTACGTGGGCTGCGTCAACCTATACTTGACATTGATTAGTTTGTAGACAAGTGTGTCTGACGTCAACGTGCTTACGCTATTGTATTTGCTAACTTTTTTAATTAAATGCATAGAACAAGTTCTCTTTCCGATAGAGTGGAGAAAATGAATGAACCAGTTCCCTTTGTTTATTCCGTTGCCTGCTGTAATATCACTGTAGAGTTGCTACCAGCAGACTGAACGTCCTCGTCGTTCAAACATTAGATCCTTGGAGGTGAACACTACAAGCTACTGTGAGCCACCTTCTTCACCTTTCTTCTTCTATTGTTTAATGCTGTCAGCGTACCCAAATAATGGCCGAGACCACCTCTTTTGGTCGGACTTACTTTTGGTGCTTTTGGTCCGAGGCAACTTTCACGCCTGTTATTTTGGTTCAAACTAAACAAAGAAGGCTGACGGTTCTGACCGAGCAAGGTTTGTGTGAAAGCGTCCTGACATTTGACAACTTTAAAATAAAGCAAACTTCTCCCCATAAGGCTTTCTGCTGTTCCCGTCTACCTGTGTTCATCCAAGGTAAACACAATCTATCAGTAATTCCTCATTGAGGCCTCTCACACAGTTAAGCACCAGTGCTCATTTCTCTCTATAAAGCCATTTTTAAAAAACAACACGCAGACTCATGTTCGCTCATGTTATTTATCCCAGTGGATGCTGCTGTGAATCGGTTTTAAGTGAGGGCCCATTTAGGAAAATAGAAAAGCAGCTAGGTTGTAACATGTTATCACAACCAACAGGAACGGTGGCCAAAAAAACCCTGAGTGAAAATAATATAATTTTCCCTTAATAGCTCTGAGTGGGCCAGTGGGCCAGCGGGCCAGCGTTTCCATTATTTCCCCCAAACCATCTGTTGCGAGCTCACACCCACCACAAATTTAAATCTGAGTATAAAATATTTAAGGCGGAGGCCCACTAAAAATGTGTTTAATAAACTTTGTGATTGCGACATTGTTGTTTCCATCAAACCTGCAGAATGACAACCGGAGGCGTTCTAATGATAGAAACCTGAGATTATATCATATATCAAAGCGTGAACCATAATTGAAAGAAGAAAAAAGGTGAAAGGTGCCATGAAGCAGCACCTTGGTGTGATAAAAATGGTTTGAGGCTGTTCTGGTCTTGAAATGTGGAGAATATTAAATGTCTGGTTTGTCTGTATTTTGTGCTTCATTGATTGATCTTTCTCTGGTATAAAAAATCTTTGGAATTCAAGGCCATCCACATTTAAATCCGGAAATCCACAAAAAGAAGAAAAAAAAAACATCAGTTGAATTTAAATAAAGTTCCTCTGAAGTTTGATATCAAACACTCAGTGTCACTGTGTTCACAGACACGTCTCTGGTTCAATGCAGGAGTTAGGATGCAAATGAAAACCAGAGTGCGCAGGTCCAAACACAGGTTGGCAAGAGGGCTCCTCTTAGAAAGCCAGGAAAACACACATACAACAAACACACAAGTCCTGACACATGCTGAGAGCTGACTCGCTCTCCCACATTATTCATTCTTTTTTTTTTTCTCTCCTCCATCACTCACGCTGTCTCCGCATCCTAGTTTCCTTCCTCTTCCCTCCATCCCATCAACTGCAGCCATTTAGTGTGTGTGGAATCTTGCTGCAGTACTCTCTCAGAATGCTAATATGCCGAGCTGATGTGGGTCAGGACTTAATCCTGTAGAAATGATTATCGCAGCACGACTGGAACTTCTCCTGTAGGATATCATTAGCATTCTGTACTTTTCCACTGCACTGCACTATCATTCCTGCCAAGACGACGTCGTTTCACAGAAAATGTACATGTTGCAGCGTCCAACTGGGAATATTTTCTTTCCTTTTTGTATTCATTGTGTGTTTGTTTACATGTGTGTGTTCATGCAGGCATGTATGTGATACACAGAGCATATGTATGTTTATGAATAGGGATGAAGCCATCCAGGATGACTGTCAGACTGTCAAATGTAGGAATGATCAAGGGGAAAGAATCATCAATTGAGAAATTAGCATTCTGCATCTAAAAAATGCTCTTGAAAAGTGTCCTGTCCTTATGTCTGAAAGATTTGAAGTTTGTTTGCTTTTTATCGACAGATTATTGAGTCTATATTGACAGAGCTTATAAACCTCTTTCACTGCACCCTTTCTTTCACAAATGTTGCAATAGAGCGCTGGTGGAAAAAGTCAGACGTCTGGCTTTTCAGATAATTATCCCATCAACATCCAAAAGCTCATCACAGTTTGATCAGATAACATTTAAATATTTCTACACGGACTATTCCAGCGTCATTAATTTTGGCCTTCTAAACGAACAGGTTTTTGTCACATCAGGCAGGCAGAGGCTGTGTCTCCTCTCTGACCTGCTTATCAGCTGTCTCATCAATTTAGATTGTCTTTTAATATTATGTTGCTGCTAATTAGAACAGGACAGGAGCACTTTGTTTAATGAGCATTTCATGGTAACCATGTCAGCTACTGCTTCGTGGTGAACTCCTTCATGTGTGGCAGGTCTTCCAGGTGGATCCTCCTCTGAGGTGAGCACAACCTGATCGATCGATTCAGTGAAAACAAGGATGAGTTGGCACACGGACCATGAAATTAATTTGTAGGGTAACGTTAAGTAATGGTAGTTTAAATCTACATGTTTCTGTGTCTCGGTGTCATGACTGATGAGACTCCAGAGGCAGGCCTTCAGCACACTGGCACAATTAGTGTGTATAAATTAGCTTTCATGGGAATGTATGAGGATCCCGTGTTGATTGTATCAAAACAAAAATGGACAATTCATCAAAGAATAACAATGATTCTCAAATGAGGCATGGCGGTGTGGTGTGTGCCTGTTTGCATGCATGCACGTGCATGTGTGTATTTTTTTTTGCTCGCGTGTGTACTTGCTTTTAATTCACATGGGTTAAAGAAATCTTGCAGAGCATGGGGAATCTGGATAATGAAAAAGTTATTTGTTTCACACACAGATTCTGCTGGGAATAACATGCATAAGAGCCACATTCGTGAAGGAAAAGGAAGCCTGATACGGGGAGAGGCAGCATTGGTGATCATGGTTCTGTTGCAGCGAATATATACTGCACAAAAAACAACCTGTATTTTTCATTGCTTTCACTAACAAGCCACTGAACATGAACTATTGCAATAACACCAGACCTAGCATATTAAAATATGCTTAGTCTTAAATTACTTTCAGTAAAAATATCTCTCACCAGCATAGAGGGAATGGAAAAAAACAATTTCATTTTTAATACTCAAAGGAAAAGTAACAAAAGCAAATATGGAAGTAAACAAGTCCAGGTTCACTTCACTGCTGAACTTTGCAGCAGCACAGTGAATATATCCCTGTTGGTATATTTGCCTGCGTTGTAATGTGGACAGACAAAAACCGAGACATTTGAAAACGATGACCCGCAATCGCTTCTTCATTAGTATCAGTCATGACCCGACAGTCAGCAAATCAGAAGCAGTTCCTCTTCCTTCTTTTTACCATAGCTTCTCATTTGTAGTATTTTATGTAGGATAATAATAATAATAATAATAATAATAATAATAATAATAATCTGCTTCTGTTTGTCTGTTAACATCTGCACGCACATGCCCAGTGTACATGGATGGTCACGTGATTACGTTTTCAAGTGTGTTAGCATGGACGGGGATTATTCCTCCAATCAACCTAAATCCAATCTGCATGTCTTTGGACTGTGAGATGCTGCTGGAGAACCCAGAGAAAACCCTCACAGACACAGGGAGAACATGCAAACTCCACACAGAGAGAGCCTCGGTCAAGCAGGTGATGGAGCTGGAGGGAGAAAAAACGAAGCAGGAGTTGTGCGATGAGGAGGAACACCATGAAAAAGTGAAAGCGACAGATCACATGTTAAACACGGTGCGATAAGCAGGGCCTCTGCTACCGAAGAGAACAATGAGGAGAACAAGAGATAAGGTCAGACGAGTCCTTATAAGCTTGGCTACACTTTCACGTACGTAAAGGTGACTTATTTTCTCATTTTCCAGTTCAGGACAAAGAGGTGCCATGGCCCTCTTTGGCAAAACTCTGTGATGGAGTCCACTTTAGCTCCACATTATGCTCCACTTGATCCACAGCTGTTCCCAGTCCGCCTCACACTTAAAGGCCACACAGGAAACTGCCAGCACACAAAAGGTCATGTTATCTCTAATAGAGGAGCGCAAGAGATTAGAAAAGCCACTGAGTAGAAGACGAATTAAGTAAAATGAGGAGAGGAGGAGATTAATATAGTAGCAGTTCAGTAGAGTGAAGTTGTATGCCTGCCAGCTTTTGTTGAGCCACACCTCATATGGAAAAGGTCACGCCTGTGCCATGACCAGGATATTTAAATGAGTCGATGAGGGGAACCATGAACTAGAACACAGAACAGAGCGGGAAAAAGAACTGCTGAAATGATGCTATTTAAATACAATAACTTTTTGGTTTTACTGATTTTATGCAAAAAGAGGAAACCAGATAAGTTGAAGTTGCAGTGGTTATACTGAACAGTGTTGCACAAGTTGCACAAAGTGAAAAAAAGGACTTTCAGTACAGTGCATATCTCCGCCAATGCCGAGCAGCTGCACCGAATTTCACACACATCATAGATATCGATTATTCACATGTCAATTTGTTAAAATGTCATGAAATGTCATGTATTTTCCCCGACCCATATTACGTCCTTCTACCAAGTTTTGTGGGAGTCTGTCTTGTAGTTTATGGGTAATGATGCCACCTAACAGACAAATAAAATGAAAATAAAACCTCCTTTGCGAAGGTATCTACAGTTCCAGGATTCCATCCATCCATTAAAGGCTGCTGCTCATCCTTTGAGGGTCATGCGAGGGCTGCAGCCAATCCCAGCTGATATTGGGCTCTAGGCGGGGTTCAGCCTGAACGGCAGCATATCACAGGGCCAACATACAGAGACATACAACCATTTACTCTCTATTTCTAGTCCTCAATCAATCTAACCCCAATCTGCATGAAGAAGCTGGAATAACCGAAGAAAACAAACACAGAAACGAGGAGAACATGTAAACATCACACAGAGAAACGTCTGGGAATCGAACCATGTTGCTGTTTCGGCCACAATGCTAACCATTGTATAGCACCACAATTGTTCAAGATTTGCAAACGGAACAAAGCCGTGGATGTAGGATTAAATTCGTTTAATTATTTGTATAGCACAAAACCACAAACTACATTGGCTGAAGGCACTTTAGAGAGCAGAGCCAAGGCCTGACTACATTATAGAGGGAAACCCAACTGTTCCCATCATGAGCGAGCAGTTGGCGACAGTGGAGAGGAAAAGTGAAGTGTCAAATCTAAACAACTCTGGCGGCTGCTGGACACACAGACTAGCGAGTCCTCGCGACAGGCAGGTTCTGGTGCCAGCAGGCAGCACTGGACAGATGGTGAGAGCTCTACAGGAATTTAAAAAACACCTCATCCGAGTGCTGAAAGAGACAGTGACAGAAACCTGCGGTGAGAGTAAGAGAGGAGAGATGACAGGTCGGAGAGGTTTAAGTACATGAGAAATCGTTATACGTGCAGAAATGCCTTGGAAATGCCAAGAAGCACTTCTAATTGAACAGCCTATTTGTTTGTGCTTTCATAACTGCTCCGTGTAGCTGTTCCAAAAAGCTTTTCTGAACCGTCATCAGTAAAGTTAAGATGTGGCTCCACTTAGTCTGCAAAAAGTACACGATAAATGTTCTGGATATATTGCTTTCAGGTTTAAAAGCTGATTGGTAGGATAGGGGACACAAAGTATAGGCCGTATATATAAATGGACGACGTGACAGCTTCCCAAAGCCAAATCATTTTGATCACCATCTGGTGGCCGGCTTCAGAATAGGTCACAAAAAAAACTAAAACACTAATGCATGTTTAAGTGTTCAATTTCCGAGTATGTTTTTTAAAATTTTTAAACGGGGTGAAATGTCATGATTGACAGCTGAGACTGACTCAAGATTGGTCGAGTGCGTGTATGGGCGGTGACCTCGGTACCACAGCTCCACACCATGATCCCTTCTGCACAGACTCTGACTCCCACCGATGTCGAGAGCACAAGATGGCAGCGCCCGTATCTGAGATATTTTAGCTTCGTGTTTGTACAACCGGAGGAAGTGGAGATGCGTCGCTCATCATTCTATAGTTGATGTTTCAAAGTCACAAGCTTTATATTTTACTGTGCATCACACTTTTCCTCACTTTGATACCACACATGACAAACAGGCTACTTTTTAGATATACTCTGTTTCTTATCTGAGCAGACCTGCCCTTTAAAACAGCTTTTAACGTTTGAACAAATAACCAATGCCGGTATTTTTTCAACCCCCATCACCTCGAAATTATGTTCATTCACAGCTAAAATGCTTTGCCAATTATGCTGCGGTGGAAACACAATGGCTGGGCAGATTATGTCCGAAGGCAGAGCTCCTTTTAAACGAGCGAAGAGCTAGATTTATTAATGGCAGCGTGTGGAGGAGGTGTTTGAGGTGGATGTGTGACTGTCACAAAAGAGACTGGAGTTCACACCCACAGTTCTGCCCATGGTTTGATTTAGGCAACAGAAGTACTTTTTGAATTCAGGAAAGATTGTGGTTTTGATTAAATGTGTCTCAAGTCTCTTTTCTATTCTTTTCTGGTATCATATGTTAATGTTTCTGGGAGATTCTGAATTTGACTTGGAAATAATAGCAGGGAACTATTTTCTGCTTTACAGTATCCCATGACCAGTGACGAAGGGGATTACTTATCTTTTCCCTGATAGAATTAACAATGATGAGCCTCATCTGGAAAACTAATAGATAAATAAAACAAGCATCCTAATAAAAACAAGCATCCCGAGACGAGACTGGTGCTTGATAATGTCATAAAGATAAGCCGCCATGTGTGCCACGTCTGTTCAAGTCTGCTTGGATTGACAAAGCTATCTCATTGAGGGAAGCTATAAAAGATGACAGGTTTCAAAGTGGGTGTCTTAGGTTCAGCCAAAACTTCTTAAAAATGTCCCTGCTGTGTTATTTTGTGGATGCCCCTCATTTAGTTGCAAAGAGGCATTAAAAATAAAAGAGATCTTATAGGGAGCTTGCCCCCATTGTCACAGTCTGTAGTCTGAGACATAAAACTGAGACCGAGCACAGAGAGGAGGAAGCGAAGGCCACGAGAAAGCTGACTTTTATCAAAACCAATCCATACTCCTAATTTTGCATACACCAGGATCAATGAGGGCTCGGCGGGAGCCGGTTAACAAGTTAAGTGGTTATTAATGACACCAAGCATGTGGCCGGTGTTAATAGCCCACAGGAATGGCAGGACGTAAAAGAGTTAAGTGATAGATTGTGACGTTAATACAGTACTCACATATGTTGATTGATGGGGGCATTTACTGGATCCTTATTGGCACCAACATTGACCTTATTAAGTGGCTCTGGTATCACAAAGACCTTAACGATCACGTAAAGACACTTTCTTTGGTGGAGTGGTGACCTCGTGGTTAAGACACATGCCATAACTGCGACAAAAGCCAGATAAACATGACAGATGAATGTTGAACCTGGGTCTCTCTCCACATGTTTCCTGTTTCCTATCTCTACGTGGTCAGCTATCAAATAAAGAAAAAAAAAAGAAACTGGATTTTATTGGTTGCTGTAACGTCCGTGTTGGCCATAAAGTGACTCAGGAAACTGGTCCCCTTGTAGACAGTGTTCACTTGTGAACGACACAACCTCACCAATAAACCTACTCTCGACTACCAAGATGAAAACACTTGATCTGGAATTCGACTTGATTAAAAATGCATTCTTAGAATTTAGACTTTTGTGACTAATCGTAATGATAGGGCCACTCTACGGCCAGTATCAATGGGAGGAGAGATCACATTTATTTGTAACTTCACACATTTTGCATGTGAATAAAGTTTCAAAGTTGACTAACTCTGAATATACTGTATCTCATAGGGACGTGCTGAGAATGGATGGTGAATATTTAAGATTAGAATGTGCTGTGCGGAGAGTTTGTAAATACAATGCATATCCTGATTTTTGTCAATGTCAATCAGAAACGATCAAATGTACTTATAATGATGTAAGAAATAAAAAAAGAAAACGATGTAATGGGCCGTTAATGGACATTTTCGGATTAGCTATGGAAATTTACTTTGATCAAACAAATGCAAGCTGATGCCCATAAAGTGGCAAACACAAAAAGCTAAAAGTGAAGAGAAAAGGACTGCAATCTATAATGACATGTGCTTAACTATATATATATATATATATATGCAACAGTGAGTGTGAACCCACGCACCAAACACATAAAACACACAATCCCAGCTGCAAGCTTATTACCTAGTAACCCAAGAAGGGTTCTTTCTTTATGTTTCAAAGGGGGTAATTATTACTATTGAGGGTAGTTATTAGGGAAAGTAAAGCTGGTACTTAAAATGCCTACTATCCCATTGTTTAGTACTAATAACACATTTCAGGGGTTGAACAGAGTAGTTAAGGGAGGAAGGAAAGAAGCAGGGAGGAGGAAGGAGCAGAAACGAGTGGAGAAATTGCAAGGAGCGGCTAAATAGCTGAAGGAAATGGTTATTCACAGCCCTCCACTGGGTAAATTACAGATAAAAAAAGGTTAATCTGTTTTTTACTGCAATTTGTCTTTCATCCGGAGCAGTTTCCGAAACAGTATTGACAACCAATAACCCAAAAAAGAAGTTTATTTAACCAACCTGTACACTGCTTCTGCTCTTACTCTGCTCTGCAGTATATGTTTTAATGCACGGTGCAGAGTGTGAAGGCAGAGAAAAGAGAAGTAGAGAAAGAGTGACGGAGAAGAAAAAAGAGTGCAGGAGGGAGAGGGACACGGGAAAGACAGAGAAAGTCCATTAACACACTTGTAAATGAGTCTCAGCTATTTACCCCACGCTGAGCCTCTCGAATTACTGACTGTGTTCAGGATGCAGATTGCAGATGGCAATTAAAGATGAACAGTGTGCACAGGCACACGCGAGGAGGACGTGCACACAGACACATGCACCAATGCAGGCGTGCATACACCCCCCCCCCGGAGGCAGCAGTTCGGTGCAGATCTACTGATCTCCATAGCAACATTCGCTGCCGTGGGCGATGGTGACTTCACGAAGACTGATTGTCATAAGAAATCAATGGCACGGCACAAAGAGGGCAGCGGTGATATAGGTCTGAGGTACAGTGCTGCTCAGTGCTGCTCAGTGCTGCTCAGTGCCTCCAGCTGGGGGTCTTCTTTACTTAATGAAGAACAGATATACTGTATGTGAAGGGCCTCAGCTGGTCACCAAACACTTGTCAGCAGTGAGGACGGGGAGGCAGGCTTACGTAACATGAAGAAAGATGAGGAGAGAGATACTGTAGATATCTCTACTGTAGATCGCTCTCTGGGGTTCAAATGCTCAGTGTGGTCCCTCTCCTCTCTGTTTATCCTCCCTCCCCCTCCGTTTCTCTCCTCTGTCTCCTTATCTTTTCCCTGTCGCCTGCCGCCTCCTCTCAACCCTCCTTCTTTCTTGTCTCTCTTCACACCACTGACTGATCTCCCTCTCTCTCTCTCTCTCTCTCTCTCTCTATACGAGCTCCTTTACCCATCACTCAACACCAAAGCTCGGTGCGGCGTGGTGACTAACTCCAGAGTCCAGATGCAGCCACTCGCTCGCCGGAAACATCAGAGCCCTGAAGTTTGGAAGTTCTGTCTTGCCTCCTTATTTCCTCTCTCCGCCCTGCCTAGTTTTTTTGGCACTTGTTTTTCTTCATTTTTCTCTTACGTAAGAGAGACAGAAGTGGAGCATGCTTCAAAGTGAATGGCAAAGCCCTCTTTTTCCCTGCTCGCTTTGCTGTTCATGCATGTCATTCCAGTGCCAGCTCCCTCCCCCCTTCCCCTTCCTTCCCTCTCCACCCTCCTCTTTCTTTTCTCACTTCTTTATCCTTCCTCCCGCCTCTCTTATTACTGTCCATCCATCTCTCTCTGCCGTATGGGCCGATTATTACATTTTCACTGCATTTTTACGCACCCGGTCTATATGTCAAGTTGCTTTTTTTGATATCCCTGACCTTGTCACTGCCACCTTGACCAAACAGAGGCAGCGGTGACGGCTGGAGGAGCATGAAAAGGCAGATTCAGGAAGGAGAGAGGCTCTGAAAAGGAGATGGGTCTCATAATGTCTCCCTCTTGCTCCTGTCTGCCCTTGTTGTATCAAACACAGAGTGATGCAGGGATGAGTGGGGCGCTCCTTCTCTTTGATTACCCGTCAGTGAGCCTGAGCATCAGAGGCAGATGAGTGCTATCATTACCTAAATCATCTCTTTTTAAAGACATCCCCTGGCTTACAAGGCAGAAGAAACTCTTATTGTAACAGCTTGGGACCTCCATAATGGCTGTGTTATAAATACTGGCAAACACATGGACTGACATAACAACAGAGCTGAACTGAGAGAGACGAAGCAAATCTGTTGCTCCCGTTGGGGATGGGTCACATGGACATGACGAGAACAGACTGATGCATCACCTCATGTCACCTAACGTCATATAGCATAACAGTGAAGGCTCCGCAAGACACATTCTGCAGTTGGTGTTTTCTATTCCAAACAAATAAAACAATTCATCTCATTTCACAGCATGGAAATATTACTTACAGTCTTGTAAGAACCATATATTGTTTACTGGATTTGTTATTATTATGTCTTTAAGTGCTGGGATACGTGTACATTTTTTTGTATTATTTACAACAGGTAACAGCGCCGTATAGGGCAGTTTTTAGTGTGGAAAACCCCCCCGCAAAAAACTAGAATGGATAGAGCGCATATTTCCACCAAGGCTCATCAGTCCTCTTAATTTCAGTCAAGCTGCACGGAATTTCACACACTAATAGATTCATTAAGATCCATGAAATATTCCCTGGGAAAATGGTGAACATGTTGAAAAATGCCATCTTCAGTGCAATGTTAAGTGAAAATCCTGGATCCGCAGCGAAATTGAATGGGTTCTTTCCTGACATATACCACTTGATGGTTTTCGTGGAAATTCCATCAATTCGTTTTTGTATAATCTGGTTTACAAACCAACCAGCCAACAAACAAATGGACAGGGGGTCAAATATAACCACTTTGGCGAAGATAAAAAAAAGTCAGCAAAGTCTGGGTTAAGGCAATATTTTGAACATGTCATTGCTAATTATGATCAACTTGTATATAATTGTAATAAATGGAGCACAAATCAAGATATACTTCCATCATTTGCAGACTAACTTGAACAGAATTGTTTGATGAAAGGTTTGCATTGTCCGTGTCAAAGTTTGACTTTGCTTTGTACGGTTGGTACGACGGCACCGCACAAACCGCCGAAACTACAGCTGCTCAATTTGCCTGTGGGTCCAAATGTCAGTTTGAGATAAAACAACTTGCAACCTGGTACAAATCAAGACGTGGTTCACACCTTTTCCTGAATTCTCTACCCGGCGTCTCTGGCTGTAGTGAGTAATGTCGAGGCAGCAATAAACAAGCAGCTGAATGCGATGCACAGTGGGGTGTTGTTTGCTATGTGGTCCTGTTTCTGTCTCGTCCGCTGTGTATTCTCTCTTTCCCTGCTTTTCTCCCTCTCCTGTTCCTGTTAGGCATGTGTAGAACGCTGTTAGTTCATTTATCATACTACAGCCTCCTGCTCTCAGGGCCAGACTCAGTGATTAATGACGACCGTTCACACACTTAAACATTCAGCTTTGTTTCACTGACACACTAGTTACCATACTGGTCACCGCGGGTTACTTACTGCTGGGTCACTAAGGAACTGCGACCAAATTGAATGACGACATAGAAAAATTGTTCCCCCGTATCTGCAGTGTGACCTTTCGGGGCTTTTTTCTTTCCTTGGTGTTGGAATATAAATATGTCATTTATCACAAAAAAAATTAATGGAGAAAGTCTTTTGTGTCCCTTCTCTCTGCTATTCTGGCCCCAGAAGTAAAAGCCCCAATCATTTTCTGAATAGAGATTCAGCCGTAATATTTTAACCATCCTAGGTAGAAGTTCCACAAGCTAGAACACTGTGAAATGATGTTATACGTAGGAGCCGCTAGTCCTTATGATATCAACTGTGTTTTAAAACACACAATACTCAGGATGTAATAGAAATGTGATGAGGTGACAATCACTACAAAAAGTTAAATTCAAAAAGAAGCGCACTGGATGTTATTGGAAAGGAATCATTTGAAATTGTTTATGGGATGTGAAGTTAGTGAAGGGAGTGAAAGAGTGAGTGTGTTACAGACAGAGAGAGAGCAAGATAGAGAGAGAGAGAGAGAGAGAGAGAGAGAGAGAGAGAGAGAGAGAGAGAGAGAGAGAGTAATTTAGTGAAGTGACTCTGCCTTGACCTTTCGAAAGTCTCCAGTGCAATGTCAATTTCAATTTCACCCTTTACCGTGGAAGGTGACATTTCTGGAGTCGCAGCTAGGTGTCTTTAGTGTTGAAGACTGGAAGAGGAGAAGGAGGAAGAGTAAAGAGGAAGAGGGAGAAAAGAAAGAAGAGGAAAAGGAGAGAGAAGACAAGAAGAGAAGGAGAGGAAAAGGAGGTAAAGAGAAGAGAAGAAAAGAGAGAAAAAGGACAAGGAGGAGGAAGAGGAGAGGAGAGACGAGAAGAGAAAAGAGGTGATGAGAGAAGTGTTGACCACATCAACCAACTTGCGAAAATCAGTAGATCCCCAATGATTAGTCCTTAAATCTTGTGACTGGGTCAATAGTGGAGGTAGAGAGGACAGAGGAGTGGTGAGGGATAAAAGGATGTTGGAACAAACAGAGTGCGGGATGGAGGGAGGGAGAGAGCAAGAACATGGATAAGAATTAGGGTTGGAGACGAGGAGGAAATGGGAGGCGTTGTAGAGTGTAAGTAGATTTAGAGAGACGATATCTTTCAGTGTTGCTGGTCCTCCTCACTGCTACACTGTTTTATCTTCTATTCAAAAATATCAGCACGTCATTGTGACATAATCAGCCAATCAGTGTGATTGAACGTGTGACTCAGCAGGACCTTGTTACTGCGGCGCCATCCCCCGATCACTACTGCGCAGACTCTGGGTCTAAATATCGCTAAAAGTGCAAAATGGCGTCACCCGCATCCAAGATATATCGGCTTCATTGTTTTACAATGGGAGGAAGCGAAGATGTGTCCTCCATCTTTATATACAGTCTTTAACAGAGACACTTTGACTGACAGTCACATCTCTTCTGTGGGGACGTTCATACTCCAGCAGAGAAGAGTTACATAAAACCAACGTCTGTGCTAATATGGGCTGTGTCCAAAATCACTCACTAATCACTATATAGTCCACTGTATAGCGAGTTCACCATGTTGTAGGGCTGTCCGAATGTTTAGTGACATTTTTCATACCATATGTGGTGCAATCATTGTTTCCCACAATGCATCATAAAAAGAAGTGTACAACCGATGGTCTCTAATCAAGCAATATATACCATCATGCATTGCAAGAGGAGAGAGGGCAGCAGGACCGGCCCGACCTGTCGTACAAATGTAAGTTAGGGCAGAGCATCACAGCACAAACTGCGGCAGCTAACTTTATTTCTACATTTAAACATGGCCGAAGTTGTTGTTGATGTACGTCATAATCCTGTGACATTGACATCATAACCAGCGCAGAGAAAAGTAGTGTCCGAAAACGTTTTCCTCCTTCTGATGAGCTCACTTTATGTTGCCCTATATAGAAAACCCTATATAGTAAAACAGAGGTAAGTGAATGAGTGTGTGATTTCAGACACAGACATGGTCTCTTCCTAAAATTTGGACTGTCCAGGTGTGTTTCATTTATTGTCTGATGGTTTGCAATCGGTCAGCGAAGAGGTTTGTGTGTCAAAGTTCAATAAAGGTCAACTTTATATGAAAGGATTTACATGACTAATAATTGAAGAGATTTAATTGAAATTAAATAAAAACCCTGTAGTTAGGTCCAGCAGATGGATATTCCCAAATAGTGAAGGACGAAGATGGAGGTGAAGAAAAGGAGTGTGTAAGGGTCAGAGTGGAACATCCACACTGCCTCCCTGTTCTTCTGAGCTTGCCAACAACATATTTCTAAAACACCAGGAAAAATCGTCAACGTCGGCATCTTTCTGTGTCAGTCTATTACAGATGGCTGCGCATCGACGGTGTGCGGTGTCAGTACTCGAGTGCAACGGCTGGGCCTGTGCCTCTTCACAGCCTACGTTAGAATGAAGTGGGTTTAAGAGTCATCTCCCTCTTGCCGCCCATTCCGTACTGTTGGTTCCTGCTCTCTGAAATAATGGATTCTAATTCCTTTCCACTAGAGTGCACCCATCTGCTGGCTTTGGGGGACAGTAAAATCCTCTATCAGTTACTATTATCCCACGGTTACTGAGGACTGCTCAGCCAGCGTGTGTGTCTTACCCATCCTGAGAGCTGTGGGGGTGAGTGTGAATATCTGCGTGTGTGTATGTGTGTGTTTGTGTTTGACGAACAGCCTAACAGAGAGATGCTCAAAGTGGAGTGCTGCGTAAGCGTGAGTTGAATCTCTCCACCCTCTGGGACTGCGAATCCATGACAAATCATCCTGAGGGAATCAACATCAAGTCAGTAAGTGTGTGTCTGTGTCTGTGTGTATTTATATATGTGTGTGTGTGTGTGTGTGTGTTTTAAATTTGGAGCTATGTGTAATATGTCACATAGTGCAAGGGTGTGTGTTTCTCCCGTTGCACAGAGACACAAATTCAAACCCCGCAATATGAATCATCCTCCTATTCTGGAAGAAGTGGAAGTGGACTGCACCAAACTCGCCACTGGGGGACAGCAGTAAATCCGGCAAAAGCAAAACTGGATGGCTGACAAAAATCCAAACCATCCTACACAACCTTGATTTTTGTCTCCTTTGGAAACGCCATCGAAAATGTCAAGTTGTCCAAAAAGTCATATTTGCAGGGCTGCTCTGTTGCGCTCGCACAGTCACACATCCCCGGGGACTCCTGCAGCCCAGAAGCCTTGTACATTTGTGATGAGTGGAGCGGGCGCACACACACACACACACAGACTCACACAGACTCACACAGACGTACTGTACAAAGACACACACACACACACACACACTGCTATATGGTGGAGTTCAGTACAGGTCTGGAGCTGAGGGATGATGGGTCTTTGGGCAGAGACATGCATAGAGCCCTAAGGAGCGCAGGGGAGGGGATACTCCTGACAACACACCCTCCTCTAAGACAAACTCCCTCTGATGCCGCTGTCTCTCTTTCCCCCTTATCTCAAACACCCCTCTTGCGTGACCACTCTGATGCCATCAGTCTTTTCTGCTTTCAATTTCATGGACCTCGGTGTTCCTCTCTCAGCCTCATCCACGTTTACTTTCCTTTACATCCTGGCCGCGTCGCTTCCGTGAGAGTTTATGTAACACGTGTTTTATTTATGTCTCCATGCGTGTGCGGTGTGTAAAGCCGGCTGAGAGAGAGACCTGCACCGGGGGCAGCAGAGGAGATAAAGTGGGTCTACGTGTCCCCGGCAGTGTTGCAGATTTATCTCTCTGCTCACGGCTCTGATTTTACTGCCTGTCCACTGGCCTCCAGTGGATCCCATCTCTCCCTCTCCCACCTCTCTCTCTGTGACCAGCATCTCTCCGTGTGCACGCTCTGGCTGCTATAAATCTGCCATGTTGCTCAATAAAGCTGCTCAGGGCATGACTCAACAAATATTAAGGAAGAGGACAATAAATAAATAAAGCTAAATAAAAGAGAAACTCTCTTCTGGGGCTGGAGAGACAACTTTTCAGCGCACAAAATGGAGCCCCGCTGTAAAATATATAATTCAGTGTCTGTGCTTTAGACATGCTGCTGGGAGTCTGTGGGGACTCAACACATGACATCATCCGTATAGCTTTTCTTTCTCTCTCACTCACTCACTCAGGATTGACTCGCTTTCTGCACTACCAGCTCCAAGTAGCATAATATTATAAAGGAGCTCCACTGCTTTTAGATCAGTTTACAGGGCATAGTGAGAACTAATCAGGCTGTGAAAACAGTTTATTGCTCTTATGTGGCTCTGAAACTAGTTGTGTTAAGTAAGAAAAATAATTGTGATCTGTCTCCTGGATTCTTGTTGTTTGGGCTTAGAGACACATTTTTTGCAACAAACTGGGGACTTGGGAGGTAGAGAAATTGTGCACTCATCAGGCAAAGTGAATTGCATTGTGGGAAATGTATGTTTTGGGAGACCCATACCAGAGTTGTTAATTCACTTCCAGTACGTGAATTCACTTCCTGCGGTGACGCAAATCGCAGCTTGGAATCACATGGAGGAACAAAGGTTCCGAAACAAGCCTCATGTCTTTGTTTCATTGTTTACATTTGATTTGGTTAGTTTCACATTGTCATTCAGGGAGCGTACTTAAGACTTTTGGATGGCACACTTACGTCCTGTCGTCATCAACTATTTGGGCTGCGTCTAACTATACTTGACATTGATTGGCTTGAAGAGGGGTCTGACGCCGGCGTGTTGTTAAATCAGCTAATCGCTAACTTTTTTGAATGAAGTGTACAGAAAAGTCGTCTTTTCCTTTGATAAAGAAAAATAGTGAAATTGGCTTTGTTAATTTCAATGCCATCATTATCGCCACTAGCAAAATAAATGTCCTCTTTGTTCAAACATTATGTTGCTTGAGGCAAAGACAAAAAAATCTTATTTTTCTTCTTCTCTTGTTTAATGATGACTTAACTTCCTGGAACTGGTCTGAAATTCGGAAGGTTTCACACAAACCACCATACTTTAGTTTGACCCAGGGGACCACCTCTTTCGGTTGGACCAAATTTTGATCCGTTGGTTGGGTCCGTGTTCCAAAGCACCTTTCACACCTGTTACTTTGGTTGGGACTTAAATGAAAAGTCCAAATGTTCGGACCAAACAAGGTTGGTGTGAACGCCCCCTAAAATTTGAAATAAGGATATCTTGTCCTCCTCAACCCACTTGCCGATCCACAACAAAAGACTTAAATAACCTAATAATACCTTTTCAAAGTACGGGCAAAACCTTTCCTAAAACTCAATGGAATCAAGATGGAGACTACACAAATAGATGAAGTTCCTCCCTGCATTGTGTTCATGCATGGGTATGCGGACAAGTGACAGGGTGCTCGTCGGTTTATGCACAGCAGTGATTTTTCACTCTTGATCAGCTGACTGTGGAGGCATTTTAAACGAACAATACTTGAGCTCCGACAGCATGCGAAGCACCAGACAGAAGACAAAAGGTATCTGCTCAGTGAATCCCTGCACCTTCTTTGTTTTTATCCTCACCCCCCTCCCCATCTGTCACACACTCATCCAGTCTGTCTCTGCGCTCCAGACCTCTCAGTCTTGTCCCATTGGCTTCACCATGACAGACACATTAGCCATTCACAGAGCGCAGAGCACCATGTGGACAGCGGACTGTGCCCAGAAATCAAGCAATATGCTGTCACAGGAAGAAAAAATGGAGAAAAAACCCCCCAAACAAACAAAACATGCATATGGTCACTCACGCACGTATGCACACACGATAGGTCCAACGTGACCCCGAGTCAAAGAAGACAAACAACGGCAGCAGAAAGCGGCTGCTTGTCCATGTGGCGAGCCAGCGTATGGAACCCTGGCACCATATGGGCTCGCTGTTGTTGACAAAACAGCCTTCGGGACATTAGCACCCACCATTTGCATATATGGAAGACACTTTCACAATAGTTTCTTGTATTTGTCTGTTTCTCCAGCAAATTAAAGTGCCATCATCAATCCGTGCTCATTGCCTGGAGGTGTGTCGAGGGGGATTTTGAAAAGTCACCCCATCATTTTTAGATGAACGCAGTAGTGGTGATTGCGGCTGAGGGAAATCCCATGATGCTCTTACCTAGCTGCAGCTCCATATTGCTAATCTTGCTTTCCGAGGGAAACAGGATCTTTGGCGGCTTGTCAGTCAGAGGAGCTGAAAGGGAGAAAAGACACAATTTAAGTATGACACACGACAAACCAACACAACAGGTCACTGAAGAAGAAGGGGAGTGAGAATAAAAGATTGTGCTAATTTGATTCTTCTTTTCCACCCCCCCACTGCTTCACATTGATTTGTTAGCATTTAAGCAAACAGCACAGACAGATGTTATCTCCGACCTCCTATTGAAAATACACAAACGCTCTTCTTGCTCTTTGCAGACACATTGCTCTCTAGTGTTTCGATCTTAGTCTCCATTCATCTGACCTACTTAGAATCATAAATAAGTCCCCGAACAAGCCACCATTTAATTTGCATGAGTGTTAGGTATTTTAAGAGCCATCATGTGTGGTGTGTGTGTGTGTGTGTGTGTGTGTGTGTGTGTGTGTGTGTGTGTGTGTGTGTGTGTGTGTGTGTGTGTGTGTGTGTGTGAGTGAGAGGGAGCAGCTGATGCTCTAATGATGCTAATCATCCATACGGTGGATGTCAGACCTGCCGCTGAAGTCCTTTCTCTGGGGAACTCGGCGGTTTCATTGTTGTTAAAAGCGTTTGTGTGTTCCGGAGAAAGACTGCACTCGTCAGGGTTAAAGGTTTAAGGTAAACAGAAAGTGGGTCTTGTACAGTATGTACACGACTCAACAGTAACACAGGGGTGATGAATGCTGAGGCCGTGTGGAATTTTATTTCTCGCTCAGAAAGATGAAACTGTCTTTTTTGAAGGACACAAAGATTCCCAGCAGGGTTATGTTTGTGTGAGGATTAAAACAAACTCCGTCAATGTATTGTATTAAATATGCATAAACACAAGAGCCGAGGGTGCTCTTGTGTTTATTCATACATGTATGTGTATTTTATTCTTGCATGTTGACACACAGATATTTTATGGTGGAGCTACTCTAAACTCCAGAATGCAAATATGTTTCTACCAGATCACGTGTGACTTCTTTATTACTTCTATTTGAGTGTTGCTCACGAGCTTAAATTAGCTCACATGCTTAGAGCTGGTGTTTCTGAGTATATTAACTTTGGACTTCGGAGCAAACATCGTTGAGAAAGTTAGTCAGCGCCATGTGAACATTATGACCTCCGCCACGGAAGTTGTGCTTGATGGATTTCTATGAAAGTTGGTAAAAGAATGGGACATGGGCTAAGAAAGAACCTATTGCATTTTGGAGCGGATCCAGGGTTTTTTATTTTACTTTTTTTAACATTGTGTGATAATGATTTTTGCAACAATTTTTGTTGATTTCTCTGTAATTACTTAATTGAACTTGATATTTTTTTTTAAATCAGGCATATTTATGTGACTGCTATCTGAGTGAAAATCCAGATCTCGCAGATATATGTGTGGTTGGTATGGTTTAGTATGAGGGAACTGTTGGGCCTTGGTGGAGGTATGTGAGTGCCATTCTAGTTGCTACTGTGATGCTTTGTGAAAGAAAAGCAGGGTTGATGAAGAGAACTTATATAATATTAATTGATTTAATTTAACAGTGGATGTCCGATGAATGAATGCACCAATCAATGCCTCTCAACTGGAAGTCACATCATTTTTTAACCAGGAAGTCAACTTCTCCCACTATTTTAATTATATGCATTAAGGTTCTTATGGACATTTTAAAAAATTGTATTTAACATAAAATACAATTTTTTACAATATCTATTTTGATATTTAACGGAAAAACACTACTTTAAAACATGTTCGTATGGAACTAATGAAACCAATAAAACCAGACTGGATTATATTTGTAGACTTAAGCTTCAAAGTTACTGAGCTATAGTTGCTCCCCTTTACATAGCAGGAAAAAAGAAAATCAGTCCACTTACATATCCCTTTTCTGCAGATTTTAACATTGTTTGAATTTGGCATGTTTGGTTATCTATTCAGCACAATTTCTTATTGCTGTACCATTACATCATGGGGAAAATAGGTCATGTTAAGCTCATTATAACCCACGTTTCAATGCTTGTAAGCCCAACATGTTTTTTTCCTTCACAGACCTTGGGATTTCTTCCTCTGCATTAAAATAAATGCAGAACTTGACCATTATAATTATACAACAGTGCCGACAAGGCCAGATAAAGAGATGGACTTGACTGGAGTGAAATAGGTTGGATGTACAGAAGAGTATTTAGGCCTTTGGGTTCATCTCTCTGTATAGTGAATGTATTTATTCATGGTAAGAACTCTATGCGTTAGATTTTTACATTTTAGGTCAGATAAGAAGGGTATGACCTTTGACCATGTGCACAGCAGCACACTGCAGAGACACAAACTAGAGGAAGCACACAAAATGCACATACACTCATATGCACAGAGCGAGGCACTAACACTAACTCTGCACTTCCTGAAGCATCTGTGGGAAAAAAAACAACTTTTTATCGGATGAAAACAGCAGACCTTTCAGGCACGTCTAATTATTCAGTGGTGAATTTGCAAAGGCAGCGTATTCAGGCCAGTTTGTAGCCCAGTGCTTTCATTAAGATGTTTCCTTAGAGTGTCCTCACAAGCCCCCTTCTTCTCCTTTATTATAAGACCTCTCTAACAAGCTGCTTGAAAGCCCTGCTCTGTTTTGGCGTCTGTATTTGGGACGAACAAACCACGTTATGTTGCTGCACTAAGTCATTCGGCACAAAGTGTGTGGTCTGAAGGGAAAGTGCCCGGTCTTGTACAACGCTTGGTTTAAGACTGAATAACTTATTGAACAATTACGCGGGACGTCAGGAAGAAGTTTTCATGTGAGGCGATGGCGACAAAGTGTTGGTGTTTATCATGTGCCGGAGTCAGAACAGATCAAGCACCTGCTGGTATGTAAATAGTGACAGAGGAGCACAGTGACATCTACGAGAGGGGCGGTCACGGGCTTTTAGGCACAACTGTTTGCACTGTTAATAGGTAATCACACAGCGCAAATTACACTGGATACTGATACAATTTTAATTACATATCAAACTGCTATACATAATTACACAATGGGTGATCCTATAGCTAATTATGCACTAAGCAAACAAATGAGGACAAGCTGTGGACGGGAGTGGAGAGGGGAAGCGGATGTGGTAAGGAGAGCACAGATAGGAGGCAGACATCCGTCAACGGAGACGCGGAGCTGGTGGAATGAAGAGAATAAAGCAGGAGAGAGGATGGGAAAGGCAAATTTATAAAGCTAAAGTGAACCAGTCAAGATACATGCTCCCCCTCACTTTGGCATGCAACGCTTGCTTCTGAAAATCTCATTATCTTAATTACCACTCCTTTATGGGAAATACATCAATTATCACGGTGCCGAGCGGCTGGGAGGGGGGGGCACCATTTAAAACGTGGAGGATTGGGAGCAACTCCTCACAAAGACGAGAGTCTCTTCTTTTCATTAGCAGGCAAAGTCTTGAATTAAAAAAACCCAAAGACAAAACAGGTTATTAAACATGCAAATAAATCTGATGAGCTGTTCACTTGGAAGTGGCTGTTTTATGTGTCTGATTTCTAAATGATACAATATATTCGGTCATCGCCTCACTGCAGGAGGGTTTTACAGCCAAGCCGAGCTGGGGTCTTTCTGTTTGGAGTTTGCATGTTTGTGATTGTGTAGGTTTTCTGCAAGTACTCCGGCTTCCAAACATGGGGCCTCCATATCTTTCGACGGCGGGAGGTTAATCGGAGACTCTTAATTGCTCGTAAGAGTAAATGTGAATGGCTGTGGGTCTGTATCTGATTGTTAGCCTGTCCAGGGTGAACCCTCCCTCTCATCCATTGTCAGCTGGGAGGGATGGATGGATGGATGGATGGATGGATGGATGGATGGATTCAAACCACCAACCCTGGCCCGAAGTTAACGATCGACCCTGAAAACACAGCCCCTCACAATTTCAGAAATTGGAGGATATATCAAGAGCATTTAACGTCGCAAAATGGAAATTGTGCTGTTGCTGAAGTTGCTGAAATGTATATAAACTCCAGCAAGTGTCTCTTAATTAGTATTTGATTTGACATGTATTATTGCAGGGGAACGGGCTGGTGTGCTTGTGGAGGCATACCATTAGATCAGTGACTCAGTATAAAACTTTGATGTACACTACACGTATCCTCAGGGCAGAGGCATTGTGTATTCTCTGCAGCAAACTCGGCTGAATTCATTTCAGGAGGTGACACAAAGTATTGCAGTAAACCTGATGCCATGACAGTGGGGCTGCATTCCTCTGCCTTGTGATGGCGCCTGCGTGTGAAGTTGCAGACATTGTGACGTATGGAGTGGAAAGTGATTGTGCTTATGTCTAATTGTGTGAAAATAGAGTAGGTTGTGTAACGTTAAAAGCAATCCTGAGCATGGCTGGGTTGGTGTTTTCAAAGGCTAAGAGCGTTTGACACATGACAGTTGGTATGAAGTAACTTCCCTGCTTGGCTAAGAGTAGGTTTCCAGCGCTATTAAGGAGAGACCAAGTCAAGCCATGTACAGTATGTGTGTGCATACATGCTGAAGAGTGGATATAAGCTTTGTGATCAGTCAGCCACAATCCCATTTATGCTTGGTGGCGGAAAAGCTCACTGGACTCTCCTGATGGATTATTCTGGTTGACTGACTGTAAGGAAACAGCAAATTAATGAATTAAGGATGGAGCTGGGCTACTTGGATCACTGGGCTTTTTCTGTTAGTCGTCTCATTAATGGGGGTCGGTTCAGGGGGATTTGCAAGAAAGAAATATGCCGTTGGCAAATTGGAAACAAAGGTGAAACTAAGAACAAATCAAATGTATAAATTATTTCCACGTGCTGCATGCGGGTGCGCAGGTACCTACTCGCTTATCGTTCAGGCATACAAATGGGCACGACACAGTTACGGACATTCACACACATCCATCCAGAAACAAGCGTGCACACGCACGTGAAGACGTGAACAATGGGCCGCATTGTCCTTTGGTCTCAGGAAATTGGCTCCCAAACGTTTTCAGTATTTCACCAACAAAGGCAGTCGAGCACAGAGCAGAAAGGAAAAAATAGAAGGAGTCTCCAGCAAACACAAAGTCCTTGAGTCTCCCAAGACTGCTTAGCTCGACTAGAGAAGTCCCAGTTCTCCTCTACGGCTGGCGAACTCCTATATTGTACCGCAGGAGATCACCATATATTAACAGTGACCTTCTTCTGTACTGTTGTCACCTTTGAGTCAGTTTCATTACATTCGTGATGGTGCAATAACCGTCCTGTATGATTCCCTTATAAAGTCACCTCTGAGTATACGGAATTCAATTCCAGCTCTGACCGTTTCCCACATGAGAGAGGCTGAGCAGGGAGCTGCATGGTTCCATCCAGAGTGAGGTAATAAAAGCAATTATATTCATCCTGAACCACATCACGCTTCCCCACTGTGCACCACTGTTGTGCTCTCTGAGACCTCTGCCTATGGCACCACCGAAATATTTCAACATCAAAGCAACAGGAGAGTGCGTTCCATCACCGCAAATATGTCCAGACAGGTTCCTGCATCATGGTCACACGCATCGTTAAATGGCTATCATGACCGTAAGTGAACGACTGGCCTCTTTTGTCACAGTGGGCAGTTAAGTTTTTCTGACAAAGCAGCTCTTTAAGAGACAGTCTGATCATGAAACATGGCGGCGATCGTGCTGTGCAAGTAAGGGTCCCCACTGCGAGGCCTCATAATCCATATCTTTGTAAAACTACATGAAAGAGGAAATTAAAAGCCAAATCAGCTCCTTGCTCACTTGCGGCATATGTTGGCCGACTAATGGAAACAATTCATTACCTAATAAGTAGAATGAGAAAACTTAAAGAAAGAGGAAGAATTACGTGAGTGATACAGAGATGGAGACACCAACAGAGACAATGAGTCAATGAGGAGAAAATGTGTTTTTGAAAGCTGGAGGTTTATCCGACTTTCTCAGCGGGTGAGCATTTGTGTTTGTGCGTGTGGTCCAGGTATTACTCATGTTGTGGGGACCTAAATCTGTTACTTGTCTTCCTTATGGGGACAAAATGCAACTCCCCATAATGTGAATCCTTCAATTTAAGGTGGATACATGTTTTAAGGTCAGGGTTAAGGTTTCAGTTAAGGATAAGGTTAAGGTTAGGTCTTTCTGTGTCCACAGATCTTGGACAGTTAATGCTTGATCCTATAATCTGACTATTGTCCTGACTTCAGGTTTCCTGCCCTCACAAACTTCAACAGGCCGTTTACTGGAACTCCACATCAATTAGTCAGAGAATCCTCTTGAGTCAGACTTCAAGTGGCTGCTGAAATAAAAGCCCAGGAAGTGCGTACCTCCGCCGATAAAGTCACACAGTGAAACCCCTGAAACAATGTAATCTGTCGAATAAATAACCTGTATAAAGACACTTGATAATTAACAGCTATCATAACCTCGCATCACATGCCTGCTGAAAAATTTGAAGGAGGTTTAAAGATTTAAGAAAATTGTATTCTAATCAACCCACAATACAATAATGTATTATTCTCTTCTTAAAATGCTGCCTCATTAAGTCTGTCTTCGTTTTTTTTTTTTCAGACTCTCAACAATGATGATATTTTATGCAGCTTGACAGAATAACTCGCAGTGTATTAACAGCGAGAGCGTCAATTAAACAGTCAGGGAATGTGAAGAGTGTTTGAAATGAATGAGGAGCGGTTTTATGGGACTATTGTTTACACAACAGAGAGAGAGCGAGAGTCAGAGGTGTCCTCAGGATTTAATGGTCTCCCCTGCGCATCACAGTCGAGTGATGAAAAATGAAAACGCTTGTATACAGACACGCGTGTGCAGTGAACACAAGAGCACGTAATCCATACTCAGATTCATGGGCTGTACATAGAAGAAAAAAAATATAGCGAGAATTTGATGACTGATATGAGGCAGGCATCGCTGAAATGAACAGCATTGACTTTGTCTGTGGATTTAATTAAATGAAATGAAAGTAATTTGATAAAGCAGGTACAGAACTGATAAAATCTCTCTCTTCTGCTTCTCTCCACACACACACACGCACACGCACACACACACACACACACACACACACACACACACACACGCCCCAATCATTGCTCCACAAACTCCATAGGGATCTGTGACACATATGTTGTGTTGCACTCTGTTACGTTACATTATGAGATATGACTGTTTCAGCTCTACAGCAGCCTGTTTTATTTCTTCTTCTTCTTTGAATGCACCATATAGTTACACAACAAAGACAACAGAAGACCCAGCAGAACGCCACAGTGGGCGCAGGGTGGAATTATGCCTGTGTGCAAGTGAGGAGGCAAATCTGCATGTTCAAAACCCGGGCAAGTGAGCGCACTCATCCGTGTTGATTTGAATACTATGGGAGAGGACGGGCAACAAGGTGCGAGAGAGACGAAGCGCACGCCGCATGATTGTGATCGTCTCAGTGTTACGTGCCCGCGAGGATACACAAAGTAACAGAGCATGTGAGGATGTGTCCGCCCGTGATGTAATTCAAGGTTCAGATGATTATGAATAAACAGGAGGCTAAACCACATGTAGTGCGAGAAGGTCTGTTTGTTTCATGAGCAGGCACTGGACAACACTGCCTGTGGGAACTTGGTTGGATATTAAGTGGAAAGAAAGAAAGAAAGAAGAGAAAACAGGGGGAAGATGTAAGTACAGAAGAGAACACAAATAAAAGAGAAGGGCTGTGCCAGATTAAGACTTGTTGGTTCCTTATTGAACAAATTTTGAACAGGTGTCCAATGTTAAAGTATCATCATGTTGAGCCAAGTCATCTCTCCAAGAAAATGTTGGTTTGATTTTAGGAAAGATTACACAAAAACTACAGGACGGATTTCCACGAAACTCGGTGGAGGGGTGTGATTTGGGTCAGGGAAGAGCCCGTTAAATTTTGGTTTGGATCCACACCGAAAGGCAAATGCAAGATTTATTTAGTTTGTCCTTGATTTCTCAACGGAATACATAGGACCTTTATGAAAAATACAATTTGGGATGTTTAGGGGTCTGATATTTATAAATGTTTGTAATTTGGTGCCGATCCAAATAGAAATCTGGATCTATTAAATTTAAACGTGGTTTCATAAGGGGACTGTTGACCTATGCACTCAATGAACAAACATACAACAGAATTAATAGTGCTACTCCTGGTTGGTGCATAAAAGCAAGGCAAGCATTATATCACTAATATAGTTTGAAAAACAACAAATAAATGTATATATTTAAGCAAAATATGAAGCAAAGGACAGAGGATGGTGCGATCTCGGGGTTTGACCAGGCAGCTTGGTCCGTGTCATTCAAACTCACTCTGGGTCCTGCTCTGCACCTCCACGAAGCATCAACACCAGGCCAAACAGGCTAACTTGACGTAGTGGGCATTTTACTGTTGAGAGCGCCGTAGACACAAAGACTCACTCTATAGCATAATGGTGGAACAAAATGTACAATGCAAAACAGTGACTTACAATTTAAAAAAAATATATGAAAAAATAGCGTTGGACAACGGAGGGCGCTGTGACTGATGATTCTCATCTTTGACTCTTGTGTGGGTGCAGCTTAGCACCATCTGCTTTGTGGCTTCTCTGAGCAAAACAGCTCACTCTTTTCATCCATCTCTGACTCTTAACCTCTCTCTCTGTGGCGCAGAGGGATATTTTCTTTTATTCTATCTCACTAAGAAGTGTGGCTCTCTCTCCCCCTTGTCATCTTTTCATCCTTTTTTTTGTCTCCTGTCCCCGAATTGGCCTCACAACACTGTATTTTTATTTTTTTTTGCACCTTTCAGTAAATCGTGCCAATTCTTTTCTTAGCTCATTTTCCTCCACACTCTGCACCCAACTTGTGCCTCTGCCTCTCCCTGGAAGCTTGTATGTGTGTGTGTGTCTGTGCAGTGTATCTTGGACAATATCACTGTGAACTTTAATGTTTCCCAATGGGCAGAGTGTACACTACACTGTTATTCCATTAGGGCTCAGCTCACAAACAGCGTGTACATGTTCAATAATGCAGGACAGTGCTTAACTTCTGCCAGTGTAAAAAGAGAAAGAAAATGGGATACACCTTTGTTACCTGGTATCGCACAAATGGATGCACACATATACATACACACACACACACACACACACATACACGGATGCATATATGCAAACATTTACACGCGCTTCTGTTGCGTTCACAGGCTGCTGATCCTTGCAAGCGTTCCCACAATCTTTCAGGCGAGGTGCAAAACACTGCCTCACACAATACGCACTTTCCTGTCAGCCTCAGATAACAGAACCCAGCGGTGGAGCGGCGATAAAGAAGTAATTCCTGCTAAATAAAAGAATAAAATGTACAATAAATACGACGCGTGGAGCTCATGCAGAGAGGCAGGCGTGGTGGGGGGGGGACTCAAAAAGGTTGACACGAGACATTAGACAGAGAAATACAGAGAAACGGTTTCAGCTGAGACATTGACCATCCACACATCCAGCAGTAAGTCTTACAGAAGGCAATGACCGAGGATTAGCTCTGTAATCAGTGCCAATCTCTGTGGGCAATTCTGAGGGAAGCCCTTGTGGCTCGGTGTCCATTCTGTTACTCCATCAGAGCAGCAGGACGAGGCTAACCCAGTCAACTGCAGGGGGGAGCCAAAGCAGGTGGATACACACCCAAGGGACAGGATTAACACAGGCCTGGCACATTACAATCAGCATGCACAGCGTATAATCCAACTGGAAGGTTGTGTGTATGCGTGTCTGCTTTATTTGCCTTGCTGTATACCAGCCTGGGGTCCATCCAGGTGTGCAAACACACTGGTGGAGGAGAGCAGAATACCTGGGGTGACACACACCGGGCTGAGATTTACATGGAGTAACTGAGGAGCAGATAGGCAGCCTGCAGGGTCACCTCACTACCATCTGCTTCATCAGCACCCTTTGACCCATCTCCACAGCAACATCGCAGCTCGCAGAATCCACTGTTTATCCTTAGCTCCGCACAGTGTGATTAACGGACACAGTTACATAGAGAACAAAGACAATATGTGTCAATACAGTAATTCCTCTGCACTCTGCAGGATATGAATATGAGATTATTGAGTGTTTATCGAAGAAAACACGTGTACTGTATGTAGATGACTGAAAACACGGGGATCTAAGTTGGACATGTCATTATTATATGTATTAGCTCTGAATTGCACAACAACCATTTGTCAAATATTTATTATAAAAAGCAGAAATATAATGTTCACTCAGTGAGATAATACGTCAATGTCTACCTTGGTTAATAATAAAGAAACTGAAGCAGTGCATAGAGATATAACTGAGACTGCAATCCATAACTATTTTTATTCTTTGAATTGGATACAAATGATAAGCTGAAGTTTTGTTTAACTCATACATCGTACACTTATGACATTTTATCTGGAGATTGTGAACTATAGTCTGTTACTGTATATAAAGATGGACAATGTGTCTCCACTTCCTCCCACGATCCAGAAATAAAGCTAAAATACACTGGATACAAACACCACTATCTTGTGCATTTGGAGCCAGTTTGCGAAGTAGTGATCGAGGATGGAGCTGAAGTAGCGAGGCCCTTTCTCAGCTGTCAATCGTGATGTTGTACTTTGACTTTTTAGTTTGGTCCATGTCCCAACATCTAACATGGAGGAGGTATGATTCATGACCGATACTACAGCCAGCCACCAGGAGGCGATCAAGATGCCTTAGCTTCACTTTTGGCAAGCTGTCATGTCATTCATCTTTCCATAAAGTCTATGGTTGTTTACTGTTGTTACAATATTTTAGTGCGACCTGCTTAGCCAGGTGTAATTTAAAAAGCGATTTTGATATATTTTTTTCTGGTAAAATAAAGATAAATTCAAAATTTAAATGAATGAAAGTGCATCACGTCATCAACAACATAAACATGGCTTATTATCTTCCTTTAATATTTCTCATTAGAATAGATTTGAGTCTAGGATCATATAAGCTGTGTCACAGGTTAATAAAGTGTCCTATAGTATTTCCTCTACTGTCTGTATTGATCTGTTGTCTCTGGAAGGTCTGAGCAGGATTTAAATAAACTTTGTTTTTCAGGAGAAATTCCACATTTTGGACTCATCATTTAAAAGATTACTAAAAATCAGCTTTACAGATAAAAAAAACAAAACAAGTGAACACAGAGAATGTGTCATTATAGAACGAGGCAGATCTGTTTGTCAGCAGAGCGGATTCTCACAGCCCACCAAATGATTTTTACATCTCCCTAAGAGCGGCTTAACTGTTAATTGGCACGATGTTGGTTCTTTTTTCGATAGGGCAGAAAATGGATTTTTGCTCAGATAACACAGGTGGTGATGGGAGACTAAGCTGATGAGGACATGTTGACATCAGGCACCTTTCATTGAGGGGAGGGGAGGCTGAGCAGCAGCGATGGAAAAGCAGTGAGACAACTCGCCCGCTGCCAGTTTCTTTTTGTTATGTCTATCAGCACAAAGCTGGAGGAGTACACCTCCATCCGAGAAACATCCAGAGATACTGCGTTGGAAACTAAGCCAAAAAAGTAACAGAACACTGTTGATGGAATTTCTTTATAGGGTTTCTTACATAAGATATTTATCTTCTTTCTGTCGTCCATTCGACTGCAGAGACTGTTTCAAACAGTTACTCCTACGCACTGAGAGGTGCTGGTTAAAGCAAAAGATGTCTTCGGTGAGTGCCTCGAAACTACATATGTTTATTTTCAAGTGACAAAAACTTAAAGCGGCCAAATGGAAACGAAGCAGGAAGTCAGGTGATATTGCAGAGCAAGCAAGAAAGTTGGTTGGATTCATGGGTCAACAAAACATCAAACTTTAATACAGCAGACAACAAAGCTTCTGGTACCTCAGCAAACAAGTTATTTTAACCCAAACCACAAAATGTAACCAGCCTTCACATGGTTCACCAATCTAAGCCATAGTTTCAATAGTCATCCAATCAAACAGCTTTATTTGGGAAGGCACGAACAAGCGATGGCTTCCTGTCGATGGAGACATCCGATCATAAAACCTCAATCTGCTCACTTACACCTCAAAGACAAATGGCACTCACATGAGGATTGTGCATTCTTTGGCCAGAGAAGACAGAGTGAAAAAGGCTATATTTGTCCACCTAGAGAAAACCCTCATTTAACAAAGGAGGTGGTCTATAGGCGAATTCAAAGTGTCCGCATCCGCTAGACGCTGGGGTTCGCTATCGTCATCCCATGTCCGCTATAGTGAATGCACCAGTGACCAGCGTGTGTAAGATAACAACTCTCAACATTTACATTCACATTTAAAAACCCACAGAGGTTTGAATGCCTGAAACTTCCCATTATTCAGTTAAAAACAAAGAAGCTTCTGGAATGAGAGCGACGACATCTACAAGAAACACAAGAAAGTCCAGTTGTCTATGTGCACATGTACAATTCCGGAAGAGGCCTTGACCTGGATCTACACAGATCATAGACAAACACCATCATTTGTTTTTGAAAATGAAAAACATATTGGACGTTAACACCCTCCAATATATTAAAAAACATTTTTGGGGCCAAAGACAAACACACGCTGTGTTTGAGCATGAGTGGACACACACATGCCCCCCCCTTTCCTTAATGTTAGCGCCCCTATAGGGTGTGTCGAGCCTTTGCCAAATTGTAATTAGAGAGTCAGTCTGATGGGCGATCATAAGAACAAGACACAGGGACAGTCAATAAATACACAAACCTACATCTAAACGGACACACATTTTCACACACACAAACATAGGAAGGCCTTAAATAGACACTGGCATAGAAACGGTGAACCAACACACTGTTACACAAGCACTCTTACTGGAGACCAGCGATCATGACACCACTGATGGTCTAAACTGGCTCTAAGCTACGATTTACCAGATGACTCAAATGAAGCCAGTCACATAAGACGGTGCCAGAGTGAGATCTGCAAATCATGTGTTTGTTGGCTTCCCCTTATTCCAAAAGCCTAACGATGCTCTTCTCTCCCAGCCTCCTAAGACAGATGGAGATCATTAGCTGCTCTCACTCCCCCTTCTCTCTCTGTCTCCCTCTCTCCCTCCCTCCTTCTTCGCTCTCTTCGATCTGTCATGTCTCAACCATAGGCGCATTTTGTCTCGCCTTTTCACTCATCTCATCCGCTGTTTTGCCCTCGCTCGGTGTCTCTGTCCATTTTCCTCTACACAGATTTATATCTAATGGTTTCTAACTCCAGCGGAAGCTTACAACTTTAACAAGTGCTTCATCACTCTTGTCAGAAGTAGTTATAGGAGTCATGACACACACTTCCCCAGACAGGAGGAATTGATGAGCAGCCATTAGACTCTGCTGATCCTCGAGTGAACGGCAGGGCCTCCATCACCGCAATCCCCTGACACGTGTCAGATGCACCGGTTCTTTACAGACATGCACCGAGGGAGGTAACAATTGTATTTCGATGATGAACTTCTTAACTGCGGTTGCCAAAGAATCTGCCAAAAATGTTCAGAAGGAAATCCCCCAGTAAATCGCAAACGCCAGAGGCATGTAGAATCTATTATCTGTTAATTAATCTCAGTCAGCGATGGCATTGTTATGAGGCACGTGGCTGGATAAACACCACACAGTGTGGTGTGATGGAGCTTTTTGTTGGCACTGTAACAGCTTTTACTGCTTCCAGTAGTTTCCAAAAAGTGTTAAAGAGCTTCTACTGTCATGACTACACTCCTGATCCCCTGGACTGAATCCATCACTTTGTTCCTCCGCAGCCCCGACTCCTAAATTATCATTTAGAAGCCTTTTTCAGACATCAACTTCGGAGTATGTCCACACAATTGGGTACGGACATTTTACGGAGTTTGCTTTTCAAATGTGAAGAATGCAGCAGGATGTTGTCCGAGTCAGATGCGTTCAGAAACACAGGAAAATGTCCGTAGTGTTCAGGTGAAGGGTGGCATGTGGGACATTTGTTTTTTATGGTACATCGACAATGGCGCCGACCTTTATCGCCCAGAACTCCTGCATCCTGTTGTTTTTTTCAAGCTGACATCTTCATCTACTTGTATGGCAACTCTTTCTCCTCCTAAGATATTTGTATTGGCATATTTGCATTCTCAAATGGGCTGCACTCCGAAATTAACCTGAGTTTTTACTCGTGGGCTGGCAGGAAAAACTAATTCAGACATTTGCCTTCTCGCTAAAGGCCCCTACAGATAATAACAAGAGATTATCTGGAGTTCAGTGCACGTCTGAAATATTTGTCAAATGTTTTCAAAAGGTTCCTTTTCTGGTAAAATCGAGGTGAGTGAGAAAAGTAGTGGATTTTAAATGCTTACATTTCCTTCAAGTGTGGCAATATCTTATCTTTAAAAACAACAGTTCCTCTTAAAAGTACAAAGTATCTTTGAGATGGAAATAACACACACATTTTAGACCATAAAAAAGTAATTTGATTAAAGCTGGTCAAACTTATTTTAGTATGCCTGAGTGGTTCCATGGAAAATGATGATTATCGTTCTAGTGCTGACCTGAGGTTATTGCTGTGTGCAGTGGAAGGGAAAGAACATCTGTCACATGCAGCCGCTTGCTGTGTCAGAGGAGTGAGGTACAGGATCGTTGTTCTTGGCCTTTAATTTGTTGTACTCTTACGGTAATTGTCGACACTCCATGGTTTTACTGCTTTGGTTAAGGATTAGGCCACTTGTTAGGCTGCAAGTATACACCTTCATGTTCAGATGTGTGCGTACTAGCAAAAGCTGCCATTTTAACAGTATGGAAGTAATGGGAAGCAGGAAACAGAAGCTGAATACTTGATCCAGTTAAATACTGTAATAACAGCACTTCAAGGTCAGGCTTTAGTATTTGGCTACAACAGCGATGCATTAGCGGTAATGAAGTTTGGAGAACGTCTCTTTCTTTCAGTGCATATGGTGACCTCCAGTATGTGCTAAAATGGCTTCCTGGAAGTATTTACTCCGGGAAATGCTGTAGTCACGTTAAATACTGGAGTGTTATTTGTGGTATTCAGGCCTACAGCCTCCAAATTGCCAGTCCTGAATGAGTCCACGTGCATACAAGAAAAACAAGGGTATACATGCTCTATGTCGACCAGCAGCAACCCTTCTTGTCAATGTTTTACATTGAATCATAAGATAATAAAAGTAGCTGATTGAGTGCTTTGACCTCCGGGGGTGGGGGGTGTGGGTGGTCGAGGTTAAACGGGTGCAGGCTCTGGGCTCTCTTTCTCTGCTTTTAAAGCCTGACATATTCCCTGCAGGATGTCTGACCCTCTCTGACCACAAATCAACCAGTAATTACAAGCCTTACGGAAACCCACACAAATACACACACACACGCGCACACACACACACCCACACTACCACACCACTTCCTGACCAGTGCTGCTGCATGCACCAGAAACAAAATGGCAAAGGCGGTGAAAGAGGCAAACGTGTTGTATCAGGAAAAGTAGTACAAGGCTGTCAAGTAAAATAAAAAGAGAAAAAGGATGAGATGTGAGCAAAGGAAAGTTCATGCAGGTATATAAAGCTATTCATCTGACCAAGTAGTATGTGTCACCTTGGTAACATATCATTTGGTCCTATCAGTGTTCGTATGAAAACCCCCAAAAACACAGTGACTGTGCAAGTCATTCCTCTGATGTTTCATTCAGTCAATGGAGCTGACTGGGATATCGTCCATGGAAAAAACAAATAAGTGGACTAAGTGATTTATATTGCTCCACTCAAACACATTCATCAGCAAGAAAAAGCACTGGAGACCTAAGGTCTGAGTGGCAGTCATGTTGGGCTGTTTTGTTCTATGGTGGCCTGTTCGCTGGCATCTCATAAATAAGGAAAGTCCCAGAGGGCTGGAAAGCCCTCCTAAGACGCTGCTTTGTTTCAAGACAAAGCCCCTTTTTATTTCACCTGGAATAACTTGTCACAACACGGCTGAACTCAAAGTGCCATCCCATCAATTTCCATGGCAACAGGGATGATGGCATTGGCAAATGTAGAGCGTGGTGGGCAGTCTCCATGGAGGTGGATATTCACTTGTGATTCACAGGAAGCAAATAAGCATTTTTTAAATTTAGATGCAAAATGGATATTATAACATCACTATGGACAACTCTTTTGATTTATACATGAGCATGTGACTACTGTTAAAAAAATCTTAATCAAGTTCAAGTTAATCTACTAATCTAGTGAAGAGGCCCTAAACACAGTATTTGGACAGGATGGATTTCCATATGAGAGGATGTGGAAAAGGAGACGAGAGGAGAGAAAGAGGAGAAGTAGGCAATGACGGGGAGAGGCGAGGTAGAAGAAAGGATGAAGAGAGGAGGAGGAAAGGAAGAGAAGAGGCAAGGATGAGGATGAAGAGAGGAGGTGGAGGAGGAAGATGAAGAGGAAGAAGGAGAGAAGAGGAGATGAAGAGAAAGAGGAGGAGTAGAAGATAGGAGAGGAAGAGAAAAGGAAGAGTATATGAAGTGTTGGTGAGGCAAACAGGAGAGGTGATGATGAGGAAGAGGAGGGGATGGTAGGAGGGGATGGGAAGGAGGAAGAGCAAGAGACGATGAGAGGAAAGGCAAGGCAAGGGGAAGAGAGGAGAGGAAGTAATGAGACAAGGATGAGGAGGATTTAGAGAAGAGGAAGAGGCAGAGGAGAGGAGCAGAGAATTAGGATGGGAGAGGAGAGGATGAGGGGAGAGAGGAAGAGGAGAGAATGGGGAGAGGGAGAGGAAGAAGAGAGGATGAGGAGAGGAGCACCTGGCAGCCACGTCTTTCTGCCAGTGGTAACAGCCATCTTAACATCCTTTCTTCGCAATTATAATTCACACAAAGCCCCGTGTGAAATGGGGGGTCACAGAAAACAAATTGTCCAGCTCGGATAAAAGGGAATAAAACAGGCAGCCACTCTGTGCAGTTAGGTCTCGGAGATGAAGCACAATCAGCAGTTTACTTTCGCACTCTGTCAGAGCGAGGAGACTAGAAAGGATGTAAAGATGTAGATACGCGTTATTTGCATTTCGGATGCAGCCACCTGTGGGCTTCAAAGCGTTACAGCAGGGGGAGACACTGAGGGTTTGACAGTAATGACTAATCACGGACCAGGGATACAAAGTGGGCCTCTTCACAGGCCGCCTTTGATGCAGGTGAATCACATCCTAAACATACTTATTAGCAGGAGAGGGGGTGGAGAGCGAGGGAGGACGGGTTGAAAAGAAGGGGGGAAGAAAGAAAATTTGTTCCGCCCGTTAGCTGGCATGTTTGGGTGCTCGAGAACAGAAGGCTGGCATAATGAATTTTGGCGTGCAAGCGGCTGTTAATGAAATAAAGAGCCCCACCCTGGAAAGAGGTATGAACACGGTTTAGCATGCATGCAAAAAAAAAGAGATGGACGAGGACAGTGCGGAGAAAGTTAGAGAAGCGAGGAGAGAGGAAGAGATTCAGGCTTTACAGCAGAGAGCAAATGTTTACAGAGAGGAGGAAAGAGTTTATTAATGTTTTCAATATATGAGCAGGCAATTGTAAATGCTCCTGTGTGAAATGTTCTGAAAAAACATTGCTTCCATGAGCTTTTGGTGTATTGGTTGTTTGTCTCTACAGGGCTGCTGCTGATGCTGCACACTAGATGATAATCGGCCAGATCTCGGGTCAGATTCAGCAGATTTGATCCTGATCTGAGAGGACTATTAAATCATCCTGCAGTGTGAGGGTTTACAGACAAACTCTTAATGTCGCTGGCTGAATCGTTGATATACAAATTAGAAATACGGAATCCGTGTAGAATGAAAGGAACAGCGATTGGATGAGTGAGCAGTCATCAACCAGATGTTACATGAGTTAAGAAGCGAAACATGGCTGCCTACGGCTTGAAGAAGACTTTTGTCTCCCGTACCACGAAGATGATAAAAAGAGGAGAAACTTGAGGAATTGTGGCAACATGCAAAACATAACAATCAACAGCAAACAGCTGATGATGGAGGCAGTCCACCTCCATGTCTCTTATTGTTCTGAAGTCACGTGTGATCACGAAAACTTTCTGTGAGCTCCCAAGTCTCTGGAATCACCACTCAGAAAAAGTTTTTTCGGACTGTTTTGTTCCTGGGACTAGTATGTGGTCTCCCATGTGTTTAAACTCTGTGAAGATTTGAAAAGGCATAAGGGAATAAATCGGGACAAAAAGACATTTCTAGTCATGTTGATTGGACGTTACTTGTGTATGTTTGATATCTCGTGTGTTTTCTACAGCATGAGATATTGAGCTGCCAACAAAACCGAAATACTTAAAAGGAAAACGTGGTATCAGAGGTCACTGTGCTCATGATTGAAGTCGTTTCCAGAAAAGAAAACATGCCAGATGAGTTTGTTCTTTGTGTTTCAACAGAAACCCACAACACATAAGGAATTTAGAATTTTACCCCATTGCAGATACAGTTTCAACTTTCAAGTTGAACTTTCTAAAAACTACTTATTTTCCTCAAGATAAGAATAATAAGCCGCACAGAGAGGAGCTTGATTTATTAATCAATGCTTTTTTTTGCTGAAATGACAGAAAAAGATCACATCAACCCTTATCCATCTCTATTTCTATCGGGGATTGTCGAATATTTAAGCCAGGCTCACATTTGAGTTTGAGCTGCTTTAAGATATTGTAGATACACGACATTATTGACAAAGGTGTGAGAGTCTATAGGAAAATGACGTACAGTATGTTCTCAGTAGACCAGGTTGTGGATGAGGCCCTAATGTGATTTCTAAAGCCTCTGAAGATGTGTGTCCCCACCCGCTCAACACGAGTTGCCTAATTGAGTGTTAATTTGGTGCTAATTATGTAACATGCTATCCCAGTGAGACGCCCCAGATGCCACGAGATGAAGGCGCGTGGAGGAGTGTGCAGAATCGCAAAGCAAAGCATTTAGGGAGACAGTATGTGTCTCTGTGTCTCACAGTCTGCATCTGCTTCCTGAACGAGTCACAGTGCCGAAAGAAAATTAAATAAGACAGAGACATCCTAAATTAAGAAGCATTCAATCAAGTCAGGACAAACGACGAAAAGTCTGCACCTTACATAAATAAGGCCATGCTCACACGAACCACAGATATCCATCTCTACAAGCAAGCCTCGTTGAATCAATCATTCAGCAAACATTACCCAGTGAAAGTTCAGCCCCTGCATTAAAAATGTAACATTTCTTTGACAGTCAAAGTTTTAGAGACTGAAGCTGGGCTGTGTCTTCGCAGGCAGTGAGTGGTTGGACCGCCGAGAGTGCAGTGGCCCAGATGCTCTCTTCTACCCCCGCTATGTTCCGCAGCATAGATATAGCTTATTATTAAGAAGACCACCCTCTTTTATTTATTTATCATAGAGCCTCATACAACATGCACGTCTTCTTGTTCCTTTACAAACAAAAATACTATGCACTGTCAAGGGTCATTTATGCTCAGTGGTACATACGTATATGAAAATGGACAGAGCCTTCTGTCTGTACCCTGCGTTCATTCGGTGCACGTCTTCAGAACGGATACTGACAACAGTGTGAGTGGTTAAGAATACATCTGTATGATTCGGCCTGGCACAGGGACAACGTGCTGCTTTTGCCTCTTTCTTTACATTACAACAACCTCGTCCACAAAGTGCGCGTTTCTTGACGTCAGAAACGCGAACATCAACTAAGCATGGAAGTATGAGGGTCGTGAGGGATACATTGTTTGAAACAGACGTATCTCTTGTAAAGGCAGCATAAATAGGCCTTTACTCAGCCGTAATTGTTCTTTATTTCCAGCTGTGGGTCGATACCCATTTGGTGCGGTAGTGAGGATTTTCAATACGGGATGTGGTATGTTGTGTTTAGCTGATAAACTACACTGCCCATGTTAATTTGACCCATGGGAACGTTGTAGCCAATTCATGGGTTGTAATAGATTGACAGCAAAGGATGTCAATAGAAGACAGGCAACACTTATTATTGTTATCGCGAAGATAAATACACTGTTAGTTAGTTGGTATTTTAATCAGATTTATTAAGGATAAGAAAAACTATAGACTATTTCTAGCCCTGTCATTTCAGGAAAGCATCTTCTCTTCTCTCTGTGAAAGCAAAATCTGAGCTGGAAGGAGCTCTGATCCAGGACTCTTTCATGGTTTTGTAGTAAAAATTGAGTGAAGCCAACATTTAGCGTGTAAAAATTCAGCATATGTTTAAAATACAACAACACTAGGTGGAGTAAAAAAAGACAGTTTTTTCAGATGAGGCTCAGATATTTGACATGGCACAGCGATGGCTGTATTCCATTTATTTTCAGGGTCCTGTTGTTCACCATTGTTCATGTTAGATCACTGTCACACCGTCATGGATGACTGGGACACATGAATAGAACAGAGCCATTGTAAATGTTACTGGTAACATCTGGGCTTTTCCTGCTATAACAAGTCAAAATGTCCGCTGTGAAAAAGCCCTATTGATACGGATATGGGAGCATTTATTTCTGTGATATGTTGTTTTTCTGCTGATAGCTGTGAGATACAGAAAGCCCCTTGTCTCCTTGGGAGATGACCGTAGTTAGTTCAACACGAGCAGCATTCAGCAATCCCCAATTCGCCGCTGAGCCTTCCCTGCATTCACTAATAGATTTCCTATTCTTGTCTAATTAAAAAGGGAAGCCTTTTTCCCATGAAAGGCTCCCAGAGCTATATTGTGGGGTGGAGAGGTCGCTGGGAATCCATCAGACGTGATGCAGTTAATCAGCATAAAGCCTGCTCCACTGCACCGCTAAACAACAACTGAAGGAATGGACCCAACCCTCACACTGCGCCACACTGGGATTCAAAACCATGCGGACAGAGAAGGGAAATACATTATCAAAATATACATCTGTATTATACAGTATTTCTATAGATTTTGTCTCCGGTAGTTTCTCTCATCTCTCTAAAGTGGGTAATTAGAGGGGATTTAAAAATAACCACAGAGACAGCGCGAGAGAGAGGAAGGTAATGGGGTTTGTGGGAGAGAATATAAAGAAAATGAGAGGACAGGGAAACGGCCCTCGCCCACAGTAATTACCTGTCTCCACCTCCTATCTTTTTGAGCGACAACAAAAGAAGTTAGGAGAGAGGAGTGGTGACAGGCGAGAAGGAAGGAGACAAATCTAAAGGGCGGCACAGGGAAGAGACGAGGAGGAGAAGAGACATATTTCATATTACAAAACATATTTCCTATTGTTGAGCATCTGACTACATAAAAATTAGAGTATGTGATTTCAGCAAGGTGAATGCAGCAATCAGAGACATTTATCAGCATGATCTTCCAACACTAACAGCCTATGTATTCTGACAGCCACCGGTGTTCTGCAGGTTGTATAAGCCCCATTAGACAATTTGATCCATCCAATAAGACAAATGCAGAAAATTGGCAATTATTTTTTCACAGTCAGGGTGAAGATGATCACCTTTTTTGTTGAAAGAAAAAGTTAAAGATAAGTGTTTGTGAGGATTTGGTCGCAATTATGAAAAAAAAAGCCAATCTCCTGCATCATTTCAGCTGGAAACCTGCAGCCGGAAGAGTTGCAAAGACATACATGGATAGAGTTAGCATGCTTCGGAGTTTGGTTGTCGATCAAGCAAATTTCACAAGACCACATTCTAACAGAGACAATGTTACACAGGCAAGTTTTGTGTTGAGCAGGCAAAATAGCTAATGAGGTGAAACCGCATTCCAGAAGGAGAAGATTTGTGGAGAGGGGCCTTGTTGACACTGCCAAGCTGCTTTAACAGTCTTTTGAAAAGTAAAATTGTCAATTTGTCTAGAAGAACCATTGCAGAGTGGATTACTGATACAACACAGAAATCACAGAAAGAAACAACACGAAATGTCCAGGTTCTCTCTCTGGCTTTTCAGCCATTTTAGCATCATCACCACTACCATCTGACATCACACTCTAGGCTTGAAGAAAAGCACCTCCAGCCATCACATTAGAGAGCTTAGTGTGATATGTGTTATAATTAAGTATGACCCACGATAAGGTTTCCCCCCCATGATCTGATCACTGCTATGGCAAAGAAAACTGGTAAAATTGGTGCCGCAGCCTATTAACCATCATCTCATCTGGTCTTTTGGTCGACGGCCGGATTTTAGAGAAACCATCTTTTCTGTGGCTGAGAGAAGAGGTGGGACTTTTCACCTGTGTGTCTGCAACTGGCTTCAGGGAGGAACAGGTGGAAGAGAAACTCAACCATTGATTTGCACTTATCACAGCTGGGCAGGCACGCATGGATGTGTACACAGAGCACGCACACACACACACACACAGGCATGAACATACAGATGGGCAGCTGCAGTGATGTACACAACCATGCACTAAAACAAGTATGCACACACACACACACACACACACACACACACACTGTAGATGCTGACACTGACTTCCCGGACAGCCTCTCTAACTATGCATGGGTGCCAGAGGAGGAGAGCGAGAGACAGAGCAGGAGAAGCTGCAATGCTGCTGTAAAGACATCATTTCCATTGTGAACCAGAGAAAGTGATGGCAACACAAAATGGTAATGACAGTTAAGGTGTTTAGTCACGGACTCACTGGAAGGAACTGAAAAAAAAAATCCCCCTTATTTCGACATGACTGACATTCTCGGAGGCATCGCTGCTGGGCCCAAAATAACTATGATGTAGAGGGACATGCAGACTGGATATTATTCAGTGCTGCTGAGGTGAGTGGGCAGGACAGACCAAATACAAATGCGTGCACACACACAAACACATGCGCACAGAGGCTCTTCTTCTGCGGATAGTATTAACGGAGTTCTCCTTGTGCCTCCACCCCAGGTCTCACAGGCACTGACTGCACACTTCATGTATGATTTAGAGTACGGAGAGACGAGGAAAGGGCAAGGGGTGCTTCAATCTTATGAAGCTCCAAAATTACAGGGAATTGGGGGTTAACACAGAGACAGGAAGATAAGGAAAAAATGGGAGTGAGAGAGGGACGATGTCAGGTGTTCGACGTTGTTTATTTTGGTTTGTACAGCGCTGAGAAACCCACCAGAAAATTCCCATATTTCCTGTTCTCCACACTTCATGTCTAACATGTTGCATTCACCTTCTGTGGGCGCACACATGCATAAACGTGTATGCAAATACAGCCACAGACGCTCACACACACACACCTATTGTAGTCCTTCATTAATTTGGACACTTCAGGGTTTGCTGAAGAGCGTGTCTATTACTGCTTTGTGGCTGAGATCAAACGTGTGACAATCTCTGTATTTTCTGTCCCCGTCCCCTGTGGTTGTTAATGGTCACCTTCTTATCTTTTAATTGGAGGGAGGTCTTTTTTTTGGAGCGTTCTTTTCTTAAGGACACTGTATAATGAGATGGTTAGTTAGTACCCTCTTATTGACCTTCAGCCTTTTCATATCCTTGTATAACCTTTTCATAACCGCACAGCAGCTGGCACCGCTCCGGCTATAACAGAACTGGGAGCAAACTTCTTCTGTCGAGCCAGCACCTGAACACACCCGAAATTAGCTGGTGCCTTTTGGGGGTGGGGTGACGGGGGCGGTGGGTGTAAGAGAAGGGGAAGAAAGGAAGGGAAGGGAAAGGCAAATGTCTGAAGGGAGAAGTGAGTCAGGACATAAGGGGCCAATTACAACTAGATTGCCGGCAAGTAGAAGAGGGATTGCAGCGAGATCAGAATAACAAAGGCCATAACGTGATCAGTGTCAAAATGGCCAACATTGTATTGTAACTTCATTAGTGAGCACATAAGAGGGGGGAGACGGGCCGAGAATGAGAGACAAACCCACTAATGTGAGTACAAGGTGTTGTACTGTAAGTAACACGCTCAATCACGAGAACATCTCCGCCAGATGTTCAATTTAAACTTCACACTAAGGTCATTAGCGCAGCTGCAGCTACTGCTGTGTTAAAAATGAGGCGACAGGAACCTGCTCACCTCGCATTAAGGTAAAAAAAAAAAAAGGACAGGCAACTCACATGTAGGATTTAAACCCTTTTGTGTACCTTTATCCTGGACTTTGTATTATAGTCACATAGACTGTAAGTAAAGTTGGATGAATGTGTCAGGGCCTCAACCTCTGCCGAGCTGCAGTGTGTCTCTCTCCCCCTCCCTGTGTGTGTGTGTGTGTGTGTGTGTGTGTGTGTGTGTGTGTGTGTGTGTGTGTGTGTGTGTGTGTGTGTGTGTGTGTGTGTGTGTGTGTGTGTGTGTGTGTGTGTGTGTGTGTTGATTACAGCAGAGAGATGTGCAGGAGTCAGGCCACCAGCTGTCATCACAATCAGCCTCTTCAGCTACAAATACCTGGTTCCTCCCACAACACTCAGATCACAGACTCAGTTCAGTCAGTCGTGTTTGTCGCTCCTTGTTTTGCCAGCCAGTATTCTGTGTTTCTCTGTACCTGCACTTCCTCTGCCTGACTCCTGCCTCCATCCATTGCTCCCTCCTGCCTCATCGCAGGAGTCCAGCCACCACCCTGAAATCTCCTCTATCGCTTTGGACCAGACCTAAGCTCTGGCTCGTCCTCACCATCAAGCCCTCCTGATCTCCTCTGCTCTGGATCCTCCCTCAGATCGGCTTCCTCCTGCACCCAGCCCGATCCCGTCTCAGTCTGTGTGTTCTGCTCTTGGGTTCTCTAACCAGCCCTAAAAGTGTGTCGCCATCCTGGAGCTGCGTTAGCAAAATCCTGTCAATGCACACACTCGACCAATCATGAGTTAGTCTCGGCCGTCAATCCTGATGTTTCCCCCTGTTTTTATCGCATCAAATAACTAATTAGAAACAAACTCAGCAGAAAAACACTTGAAAGAACATCAGTGTGATAAGAATACCTAAAATCACAGAAACCATATTTTACTTTTGAGATGAGGTCCACGTCCAATTTGTTAACATGGAGTAGGCATGATTTATGACGTATACTGCAGCCAGCCACCAGGTGGTGATTTTTGGGGGCCTGTCACGTCGTCCATCACTATATATAGTAAGGAACTGGATACTAATGAAAGCAGCTTTACAGACACTTCTGGAAAATGCATGGCAAGGCAATAGGCTGCATATAGCGAAGGCGAGAGAGGAAAAGAAACACTCACATTCTTAGAGAGAAGGTGTCAATTTCCTGCTTTGTTTCAGCAGGCTTGTTAGAGCACCTACTACAGTGTAGAGACATTTGAGTGTAGGAGCAACTCTGACTTTGCTTTAAGGCACAAAATTGCACAGTAACTCACATGTAGGCTTTGAACTTCATGTGTAGCGTTCTCCCAGCGAACAGTTCAAAGGGACCTTATCTTTCAGAGCAGGAGCAGGATGTAAAAATTGAGGCAAAATTGCAGCTTGCAGAGGCTGCTCGAACATGCATGTTGAGGTAATAAGCTACATACTGTACTCGGAGGGAGAGAGATCCGGCCTCTCCAGAGACAAGGGATTGGAGGCGAATTGATGCCCCAACATGGCTGATTTCCGTCAGCAGGAGAATACATGACCACAGTGTTTTGTTTTTCTTTTCAGCGCGTTGGATTTACTTGCACCAGCGAGGGGTGGGCTTACACCTGCAGTGTTTCAGCAGGCTTACAGGGGCAGCGCTCAAGAAAATGTCCGTCAAGGCAACTTGGCAAACTGAATGCTTTAACAAAAACAGAGCTATTGTAGTCAAAATACAGACACATTAAATGAATACGAGGGAAGTCATTATACTGGATATTTAATTACTTCCTTTCATCATTTAATATCAAGTTCAAATTCAATCTCCAGCGTACTTTCACTCAAAATGAATTCCAAGTGGTCCATCCTTTGATTAAATTCTGGGTATTTGAAGGAGATGGCATTCTTGTAAAATCTACTGGGTTTTTAAAAATGAGAAAGATGTAAAAAATAATTGAAAATCTAGGGCCGAATGTTGAAAGGAAGAGTTAAATGTTTAGGGCAACGATGTTTCCTCACCTTTGTGTCAAGAGTCAGATGAGAAGATACCACTGTCATATCTGTCTGTTAAACTATGAAGCTGGGGGGGCACAGTGGCGCAGTGGTTTTCACTGTCCCCTCACAGCAATAATGCTCCCATTTCATGTTCTCCCCATGTCTGCGTGGGTTTTCTACAGCTTCCTCTTCAAGACATGCAGATTGGTGTTAGGTTAATTGGAGACTCTAAACTGACAGTAGGTGCGAATGTGAGAATGAATGGTTATTTGTCTCTGTATGTTGGCCCTGTGGTACACCGGCGACCTGTCCAGGGTGTGCCCGGCCCCCTCACCCAATGCCAGCTGGGATTGGCTCAAGCTCCCCTGCGATGCTCAAAGGCAAAGCAGTAAAGATAATGCTCAAATTTGTTTTATTAGGAGAAGTTGTGACAAACACTGATGTCCTTCAAGCAGTTGCTGTAACGACTCTAAAATGCTCATGTAACAGTGAAATGTAAAGTTGTGTGTACCATTTGTCACTGGTCTCTGAAATATCGGTGTCTTTTCCAGATGTGCAACCTCTGTTTAATTATTGACCTACACTTCAAAAAGGCACCATAAGAAAAAAGTATATTATTTTAATTTCACGTCTGCCTGCCTTATATGCCTGGATAATGATAATAACTGGGGACTGAGGCTGTGTGTGTGTGTGTGTGTGTAGAGTGGGGGGTAGGTCAGGCAAGATTAATTGGGGAGGATGTAAATTTCATTCGTCACATGCAGATTGATGTCAATTTTAATTGAATTAAAACAATGTGAACCCTGGCCTGCTTCGACTCTGGTGAACAGAGATGAAGCGAGTTGGAGAACACTTGAGAGACACGGGGAGGGGGAGGAGAGGTTAGGGGTGAGGACGAGCGCCGCAGAAAGAGAGAGATTAGTTAATGATGAGAGTGATAGTTGACCTTAAACTAATGAGTCGCTCTTCTCCACCCTACAGTGGTAATACTCGTTTCATTGAGTTACTCAGCCGCTCATTAAATTTATAGGCTTTAAAAACGTGTCGCTCGACACGACAGATATCCTACACGCTGGACGGACACGAGTTAGTTGTGCTTTTCCCACTGGGAGCACTGGGCCCTCCTGTGTTTGATTGACGTGCATGTGTGTGTGTGCGCGCGTACAGGTGCATACTGTACACATGTGTCAGGAAGAGTCAACTGCTGGAGTAACACTTTTCTCCGGTGTGATTTTATCATCTTCTCCCCGAGGACGTATAGCCGAGTGTGAGTGTTTAGCACAAACACAACAGGCGGCACAGGTGCGATGCAGTCACGTAAAGGCTCAGGCGTACAGACACCGAGAGATGGAGAAGGTTTTCAGGCGAGAGCAAACCCATCTTATTTTCTCACCCTGCACTTCTTATCTCACCCCGTTCATTCCTCCTCTCCAGGATAATATCGGCTCTAATCGCTGCCTCTCCATCTATCTATCAACCTTCAGACCGACAGTCAGAGGGAACAGACGGAGGAGGTGCGAACGCCACCGTCCTCTTTCGCCGTGTCCCTGCTGACTGCCTCTGCCTCCGTCTCTCCGCCTGCTGCTTCAACATCCGCTGTGATAAGATTATGCCCAGCTGGCCAGGTAAAAGTCACGCTATCGTGGTGATCATAAATTAATAAATAAATGAATAAATCACACAGTGCTGCTCGCACATGTGCACACAGGCAGTAACATTTTATAAGGCTGTGAAGTGCTCGTGCCTCTGAAGGTGACCCCAAAGCAGAAGAACTGTAAGGAACCTTTTACTGCGATGAGACGATGTCCTGGATCACCTCCCCACACCTCAGCCCCTCATTACACACAGACGACATACACACACAAACACGCACAATATGCATGTTGTCCTGTCTCAAATGTGAGATCTGGCCGAGAGAGGCAAGGACAATCAGGTTACCGCGATGAAGCAGGTGCCTCCTGGAGAATATTCCGATACGGTGAGCAGGGACTAAAGGAAAAACCCCACCAGCAAACAAATGAAACACCCTCAGCCGTATCACATACGCATATACAGTATCTGTTTATCCAGAGCACATAAACCCAGCTTCCCGAGCATCGCTCCCGTTCGCCGAGGACATTCTACCAGAGGTAACGCTAGGCAGAAGATTCCTCCCCTCCCCTCGATTTTCCTCTTGCCCTCTGCCCCTGCAATTCACTGTGCCAAACGGTACATTTACATTGGCCATAACCTCAATCACCGTGCTTTCGGGCGATGCCGAATGTGCAGGCAGACGTTTCTACAACGAGTGCATGCAGACAGAGGTATAATGGGAGCTACAGATAGAAACCCACGCCCGAGGCATACCCATCAAAACCAAACGACTCCATTACAGTAAGTCCGACAGAGGCAAACAGTAATGTGCACTGTGATAAACACTGGGATAATAGTCTGTTTATAGTCCTGGACACACAGCTTCTGCTGGGAAACACTGGCAAGAATATAGATAAGATACCGGAGCGGCAACTGCTCTATCTTCCTCATTCTTTCTATCTCTTTTCCTCCCTCTCCTTCGCCGTTATCAGTCACTTTCACTCCCTTGTTCTCTTTATCCTTTTCAGCTCGCTCTGTATAATATTTTCCTTTCCGACAGAACGCAGAGGGAGCCGCATACATCAGCTGAACGGGGCTTTTATCTGGTGTTACAGTATTGTAGGCATTACCATCGCAGTGCTGGAATGAGGCCTGGGAGGACCGTAAAAATGCAGTAGAAATGATTAAGATGTACTATTACAAAACGTAATATATCACGCCAGACACTTGTAGGAATGCATATATAACTTTAAGAATACAAACACCACCCTTACTGTACATGCATGCATCAATTAGTGATAGGTGGGCTGCGGTATTTATCTGATGTATTGCTTCCCGTGTCTGTGATAGTAGAAAGGGGTAAACATGAGCGTAGATTAATCTGACCGCGCTCTGTATTCCTCAGAGTAAATGGGGAAATAGCGAACCTGCTGCGGCTATGAATCAATTATAAGAGTACACAAAAAGGCACTCTCTTTGCAGATGGGAGGTTGAGGTGAAGGTCTATGGAGGGGGAAGAGAAAACAAAGACTTTCCATCTGTTGATAATGATGTTTTTATTCTCCATACACACCCCCGTCGCTGCACGGGCTCTGCCTCCTCCTGTCCAGATGCCGAGGATGAGACAGGAGCATTTAAATGCACCCCGACGTAAACCGGAGGGAACATAAAACGAGGCAAGGGGGTTGCTGTTTCTTTTACATTTCTATTAACCTGAGGAGCATCGGCGCTTGATTAAGGTGCTCCTGCATCAGCCTGATCTGAGACGAGTCTGTGTTTATTCCCATAGTTAACCTCTATTTCAAGACTGACCCCAGTTCTGAACGAGGCTCCTTTACTCCTTTAAATGGAGGCTGTTACATGGCGCAGGAAGATCCGAACAGAATACACACACACACACACACACTTGTGCACAGCTTGCACAGGGTCAGAGCAAAGACCAGTTTCTATTGTGCTTCATTTAAGATTAGTTAAACTTAATGACCACCTTCATCCTCGTGGCCTATCAAATAAACTCCAGCGTTTGCCCTCGGATCTCAAACGTGGCTTGGCCTTTTATGCTTACCATCCAGGCAATGTCGGTTTTAACAGGATGTGATAAAATGTGGATAATGTCACACCCACTTGAGGGGATGATGGCGTAGGTTTATTAAAGGAAATGAGCCTATGGTGATCAGCAGGATACTAAAGGAGGACCCCCACTGGTATGTTAATAAGGCAAAATGCTTTGGTAATAGAGCGAGCCGTAATTTTATAGCAGATGCAGCATATCTGACGGAGGACTGGAGACTGAGTCGCTGGCAGTTTTTAAAATTACTATGAGACACTGGGCGAGTCCCATTCAGACAGTTTACAAGGCGACATCGAGCGTCGTCTTCGTTTAGGAAATGTGCCTCACGTCAATTATTTTACCTACTTCAGGAGGGGAAACAATTGTCGGATCTCAACATCAACCTTCGGCAATAAAGCTTTAGAGCCTGCGTGTCACATAAAATTGCTTCCTCCATTTTGATGACTTGTAGACATTTCATTATGAGGAACAAGCATCGAGGTACCTCAGACATTGCGTGGGTGTTTCTCTGTGGCTGGATGTGGGCGTGCACGTGCAGAGTGGTATGCAGGTGCAAGGCCTATGACGAAACTATAGCTCTGGTAAAATGATAAGATTGCAGAGCAAATGGGGAAATCAAATCAAATGTAAAAATACCTTATTTCTTTTCTTCTTGCTCACTGTCTCACTCTTATTCAGATGGTTCCTGCTCCTGTTGTTCACTCACTATATTCATACCTCACATTGTATACAAACAACATGGACGGCTCATGTAGGAAGAAAAAGCTCTGCGTTTCTTAATTTTTTGCCTCTTTGTACCTTTTCATTCATTTTTTCTATTCTCTCCTCCCTCCTCTGTGTATCATTAATGTTGACTGTGGATATTTATAACCCAATAAAGGTTTTATGACGAACATCATTAAAGAACATTGAGGTCATGCCGACAGGCCGACAGAAGCACACATACACCATATGGTCACCGTGGTAACTTGCAAAACATAACAGTGTGCAATCACACAGAGTAAACTTAAAATCTAAATAACAATAATAAGAATTTAGTTTGTCTTTGCTCAAAGAACTAGAACACAACGTTTCCTCCCAGACACACTGTCACAGAAAAATAGTTCACATAAATGAGACACGTTTACTCCAGAGACACATTACTCCAGAGTCACTCTTCACAATCCCCCATCATACACACTCCAATTATATCTAGCTAACCATATCTGAGGGAGTAATGAAGTTGAGGCCAAACTAACTTTTGCTGCTGGTATAAACATTTGAAACGTGAGTTGTCCGACTGAAAAAGTATTATTTATTAGTTCTGTGAGCAACCCAAATTCTATCAATGTCATAACAGCTTATATCCCAATATACCATAATGGAGAGAAAGGAAGTTGTGCTTCTTTTGACCCTTTAAACTGCATAGAACCAGCATTTGTTTAAAGAACCTACAGCTGGCGGTCCATCACATGCTGTATGGTAATATGTCGCTCATGCATGTACCAAGGGATTTCCAGATTTTAAAGACAATCCTGTAAGATTGATGTAAGAGTGATACAAATCTAGTGTCTGTTCTTCCTACCTGCCTCACACTTGTTGAGGCTGAGGATGAAATTCTGGTCCATCAATCACAAGACCAACCATTCTCAAATCCACATCTCCAGGATGGGATTTTAGTCTTATCCAAAAGAAAGGCCTGAGATATGTAACCTTTGCTAACCTGTGTAAAGCATTTCCCATATGAAGGTTCTAATTGGGAGGCCCTAACTTGATTTTAGCATCTCATAAAGATCAATTATCAAAATGATGCAATGAATGCACCAAATAGCAATAATGAAAACATAATGTTATTGCATTTTATTCAACAGTGGTGGTAGCAATAATATTTTCCAAAGCTGGAGGTCAAACAATGCTGCAGTTAATTTCCTCCAGCATCACTGAGCACAATACATACACAACTTTAGACTTTAACTTTAGACTTTATACAATGTGACCCCAGTGGACACAGTATAAACAGACATCATCAAACAGATGTGGATACTGGAATATGACGGATGGAACAATCGGACCTGGCCTGAGAGCAGGGAAAAGGAGAGAGGGGATAAAAACTGTATTTGACCTTTTCATCAGCCATAATAGAGTAGTTGACCCTGCAGAACACTCACACTATTAAAGAACACATGAATGCATTTATTTATTGCTCAACTTGCAGCTGTGCGAGGCAAAGAGACAGAGACAGCGAGCGGGCAGAGTAACTGTACTGTTAATCTCCTGACCTTGGTCCTGGCTCCGGAGTGCTCCGTGTGAGGGGGTTCAGCCTATAGCCTTAAATATTTCAACACCGCTTGGTTGGCGCGAAATTGCTGAGTTATAAGAAGGAGGGATGGATGCCAGGCCACAGCATTCTTCTTCCCCGAGCAATTAACACAGCAGCAGGACATTGGTGCAGTGCTCAGTGGTGTGTGGTGTGTGTGTGTGTGTGTGTGTGTTTGTGTGTGTGATCTACTTCTTCTCCGTCTTAAATGGATACAACTGCTATTGTGCTCAATCTTTAGAGTATAATTTGTATCCACACATACAAACGCACACTTTATTACCTCCGCAAAGGAAGTTATGTTTTCACCCCTGTCCATTTGTTTGTTTGTAAGTAAATGCTCTCCACTGAGGGCCATTCTGGTTTTAATATTTTCTTTTTCTTTTCATGTAGAAACTTACCAGTTACTGTGAGTTCAGTGGTCCTCCTGACCACAAAACCACCGAACTGGATTTCGCAGGTATAATTCCCAATGTCGTCTTCCTTTACGTCCTGGAAAGTCAGAATGTCTCTCTTCTGGACGATGCTGGCCCGCCACTGCTTGGGACGGCACTCCTGTGCATCGGAGAAAAACGGATAAGTCAAACAAAACATCAACCCCGTCACTGAGCATTAAGAAGGTGGATAAAGTGATAGGGATGCATGGCTTTGCACGCTGACATAAAACCTCCATACAGTAAAATGATAAGGCCGAGCCATTATCCTACTTATCAGATCAAGATTTATTGCACTGAACTGAATATTCTCCATTCAATACTTCCGTACAGCCACAGAGGACAGAGAATGTTATTATTATACAGTGGTCTCTGCAGGCAAAACAAGTGTGTCTATGCAGCAGCTGTGTGTGTGTGTGTGTGTGTGTGTGTGTGTGTGTGTGTGTGTGTGTGTGTGTGTGTGTGTGTGTGTGTGTGTGTGTTAGTACATGTGTGTGCAGGCACAGTGTGTGACTCCACGACATGATCCTCTCTCCAGCCCCTCGGTGCTCTGGTAGGGGACAAGGATGGCTCGGCAGATTCCATTCCACCGTTGCCCCTGGCAAACTTTGAATTCAATCACTGCAGCTCCACAGTCATCCAAATAACTCTGGGTTCCAGCACTCCCAGTCATTACCCTGGCCATAATTGAATTCTGGAAAAACCTAGAGGTCAGGCCCGGCCAGCTAATCTACTGCTGATCTGCCTGTGATTAGTCTGGCCTGAGCCCTTCTCAGGATGCACTCTGTTGTCCGCAGGCCGTGCATGACCCAGGAAAAGACAAGGACCCAGGTGAGGGAGGAGAAGGTGCACGCTGAATAAAGATCAGGGACTGGGAGCATTTGGAGGACATCCACTCATTCTGCAGGGCAGAGAGTGGTGTCGCACAATATTCTCTTCACAAGAGTTTCCAATGAAAGGGGTCTCTGTGGCTGCCCTCTGTCCTTAGTCTGTTCAGATGACTTTCAGAATGGTGCACAGCAAACATAGCGCACGTAATTCTCTGTTATAATTTGCATCCATATATAAGCTGCTTTCAGACATGCACTAAAATCCACAAGGAAATGTATGTGTGAAAGCAGATGTCCAGACTTTTCTCCAGCCAGCCCCCTAGTATAAAGACCGCAGAATATCCGAAGGAGCCAATTTTAAAAAAACCTGACAAAGATAGCAGGATCAAAAAGCGGAGCCACACACGTAGAGAGCACCAATGAAGATGGTTTCAAGATGGTGAAGAAAATTGTTTTTTTCAAGGGCCAACGCCGGTGTCGATGTGCTTTAAACAGAAACATGCGATCTCCGTAGCGGAATGAATACGTTACGTCGTTCCTCTGCACCACCCCTCACCTGAACGTAATCTCTATAGAGTAATCTGTCTGAGGGATCTGGAACCATGTTTCCAACAAGGCTTTTGAACATTAACAGCCAAGAATTTAGATGAAAACAAACCAATGAACCGTGTAAGAGTATTTCTCTGTGGTGTCATCACAGAGATGGTTGCGCTCCTTATTACTTTTCCCCAAAACATTGCAAATATATGAAGTATTAGACAAACAGAAAACCTGAGGGAACCGTCAGGAGAGAGATACAACCACATCTGAACAAACATCTGCCCACCTTGTACCAGATGATGTCCGGCTCTTTTCCAGGTTCAACATAGTCGTCGATGTCGGGACACAGGATGTCTTTACTCTTGCTGAGCTCGGCCTTCTCGCTTCGTCTCATGTCGGAGTTGTAGCACAGGTTTGTTTCATTTTCCGCCACGGTCAGAGACATGGACACCTTCATGCAGTACGTTGAGTTCCTGTGGGCAGAGAACAACGACACGTCACACACCTTGATACTGGGAGTTCAGTGAGGACGTATCCTTGACGAATGCCATTGCTGTTCAGTACTGATGTTACATAATAGGAAAGGAGACAGAAAAAAATTACTCTTAATCAAGTTCATTCTCATAAATAAAAAAATACTGTTACATGCTCAAAGAGGTGGAGATTTGTGTTTATTCCCTTAGATACCCTTTCAGTTATTTTTATCCTTCCACGTCTCTCCTCTGTCTCCCTCCTCCTCCCATGTTTTGTGGGGTTAGTAATAACGACGTGTTCAGCAGCTTTACCGAGTCAATGACTCACGCTCACGACCATTATTGGATTTATGGGGGGAGTCGGTCGGCCCTGCGAATGCTAATCAGAGGGGAGACAAATGCTGGGAGGGCCTCGCAACGTGAGGCAAAGGCAAAGCTGCTTGGTCATCACAAGGAGTCAGTCCCCGCCAAACATCCCCCCGCGGTCTCCCCGGCAACCACCAGCACACCTCACCCCTGATGCACACGAGCTGACAGAGGTGAGGGATGTCTCTCTTTCTCTCTCTTTTATTAATGTTGTCGTGAGCATCATCATTAACCACCATCAGCCAAAATCATTTCAGCCCCTGTCACCGCTGACACCACCACGTCCCGCTGCAACCCAACGCCCCAAAAGTGACTGTGACAAGGTGTTCCCTGAAAAGCTCCCACGCCGCATGGCCAAAACTATGAGGACAGCCACACAACCTGTGCTGGTCTTAACAGGCTCCACTCTTTTGGAGCCTATAGCTGCTCACATTGGGCCTGATGGGATCTCACTTCCCCGCTCTGTGTGCAAACAATCACGTACGTCATTTCTGTCCACAAAGACCAAATTATGTTGTTCTAACCCAGTCGGAGTTCATGTTTGTGTGTGTGTGTGTGTGTTGGTGGTAGAGAGATTAAGAGAGCTGGAGAGCGAGAGGAATCAGCAGGGACTGAATAAATGTAAGCATGTAGCCATGAAGACAGAAATTACCAATTAAAGAAAAGCATCAATCATGTGTTAATTAGCGTTGATATTGTGGCGGTCGCTACAAACACATCAATGTAAAAATATGGTTGTTCATTGGGAGACTGTAGAGGGTCAGAGGACATCAGCTGGGTAGGCGGTCATTCACGTGTGGCTTTGCATTCACACAGCGTAAAGAACGTGGCCACATGTGTGCTGCGTTCAGACCTGAACTTAACGCTGTCCTGAACTTGAACGCTGTCCACTTGTGATCGGATCACTCAGGACGGACGTCAATACCCGATCTGAACAGGTTCATTGATGTCCTGGCTCACAGAAGCTGTTCCACATCATCCCACACTTCCATCTTCTACAGCCCTTCCTTATGGATCCACGGAGACATTGTCAGGCTGAACAAGAAAAGGAGTCGTCTTCAAACGTGAAGCACACGTATAGCTTCCATTAATAGAAAGTGAGTGGCCTCGTCCAAACCCAGACAAATAGACCCACACTAAGAGCCCCCTATACTTTTATAATGACAGTCAGTCTGTCTGCTGCCTGCAAGGTCCAGCCTGGCTGTGATCTGACTCAGCCGGTCCCTGGGTTTGCTCGAATGCGGGGCTGTACTTACAGCCATATGGGCTTTCATTTCATTTCATTACATTACATTTATGGCTCACCATATGCTCCCATTCACTGTAAATGACAGGGCTTCGTATGATCTACTCAGGTTATGGACGCAATAAGGGAGTCAGCCTCTCTCGTATAAACACCTCTGACCCCCTAAGGCCATAAAACACAGATGTAGACACAAACACGTATGCACACACACACACACACACACACACACACACACACACACACACACACACACACACACACACACACACACACACACACACACACACACACACACACACACACACACACACACACACACACACACACACACACACACACACACACACGGGTGGGAGACCAATGTAGCAACATGCATCTGTGGAAGACGGTGTAAAGATAGCAATGAGAGGAGCAGAAGGAGAGCAGCAACAGGGAATGAGGGGAAAAAAAAGATGCTGTATACTTTGGCTACATAGAAGATGACTAAAAGGGCATCTGGAAAAATGCTGTAGGAAGCAAAAGTAAGATGCAAGATATTGCAACGGAGCCGTGCCCTCTCTGTGCTGACATCCAACATTATCGACTCCATGCCTCCTATCTAGAGGGAACAGAGTGGGAAGATGCTGTGAGCTTACAAAGTACACTTGAACAGTATATTTGTTTAAAGAAAAAAAGTATAACCATCCAAGTGCACTCAAATACAAATGTGGATAAATATATGCACATGGAGGTGAATTCCCACACCAGCCCCCAACGCGCTTGTTGACGTAACAGGGGGAGATGATCAGAAATGACCTCTCTCAGTGCAGCACCTGAGCCATTAAAGTCCCCAAGGAGCCGATAGGAGACATCTCTAATGGTTAAATATTCACAGCGGGCGCCCTGTGGCATTGTGGGAAGGTGTCAGTGGCGCTGCTTGATTGATGGACAGCCGGGGGTCGATGCACAGTCCTGCGGTGTCTTTCACGTCTGTCACATTCTATTTGAGTGTGGCTGGATATTAGCAGCGGATATTAGTCTGCGGCTCACGTTAGCTGTAATTCTCCACACATTATTATTCCACGTGTTGGATAATGTAATCAAGGGGAGGAAATACACACGGTGTCACCCCACTGCAGAACACAGAGTTATTACTGTAAAATAATTTATCAGCCTTAATATAAAAAGGGACTGTTGCAGTGTGTGTGTGTGTGTAAGAGAGAGTGAGGATTTTTCGGGATGTTGACTTTCTCTTCTCCAGCACAGTTGATTTTTAAGTGAAACGATCACTTTGTCTTTAAAGTACCGACTATCAGCTTTAATTTGAGTTTGCTTACATCAAGATTAGCTTTAAGTGAGATACGATAAAATCACTGAAGAAAAAACTCTCCGTCACTTCTAAACGATCGTTGTCATCATCAACACTACATTTCCGGTGTGTATTTGTTTTGAAGCTCAAACTGACGGAAGAAAACAAAAGTAATCTTAATCAATCTTAATCTGATAAATCACAGTAATTGTGGTTATAATATTCTTCTATTATGTAGCTTTGGCACGTTACATTTTTTAAGGCAGTGCACATTAGGACCTGCGTCCCCTCTGCTAATTTGACAAAGCCATAGTTAACCACAGATAATTTCCTTACTGTAGTATGAATATTATAGCTGACTTTTGTCAACCAAGGCCCAAGATTAAAACAAGCATATGATTTAAATTACTTATATAACTGTGACATTTGATCCTTTTTCTTTGCTCTTTGATAATGTGCAATCATTATAAAAAGGTGTAAGAATGTTTTTTGCACGCTCTATATACATAAATACAACACATTGTGTTTACAGCGTAAATTCTTTCCACATTCCGACATCAAAGCACATGAACACATCGAGGTCGGAACAAGTTCACAACTGGTTTAAATGGGACTCTACCGAGGAGCACGTGGATGCAGAGTATGACTCATTTCGAATCGGGCGAGGACCCAAATGCAGATGCCTCACAGCAAGGCAGGTATAATGCGTGGAACTTAAAAAATGAAGGAGGCGAACTTAGAGTCTGAAACTCAAAACATCCATAACATAAAAAAAAAATAAAGAAGTCTCTCATAAACTCAGAAGCATGGGGCAGAATCATGACACACTATTCTCTCCAGGAAGAACCGTTTCATGTCAACATTTCAAAATCCAGCATTCTGAGCAGCAGCAGCTTAAGACAGTTAAAATGGCTGCAGCAAGCATTTTAGTTCTTCAGGTTTATCTGATGATTTTCAAGATTATATGTGCAAAACATAATTTTTGTCGACCATTTAAAAGAAAAACATGACATGAGCTGGAGCTGGTGGTCTTGTCTTGAACCTGTTATTCTACTGCCGAGTCTTGGTGGAAAGACATGTAACACTATAGGTGATAATGTTTTGATAAGTTTTTCTTTCTTTTTTAAAAATGTTTTAAATGACAATAGTTTACGTACATTAAATGTGATTCTTAAAAACTTCACCCTAAATAATCCATTCCTAATCTTAACGTAGCCCAAGTGCGATTTGGAAAAAAGAAAACGATATAAGCCAACATAAAGCACAGAGTGGTGGAGGTCATTGAAGCCACTTAATAAGGTCCCACGTTTTTACAGTGAAATAACATTTGTGAAATATCAAACATACTGGAAAGAGTCTTCCTATAAAAAACACCCCACAGGTTATCTGTGCAAACAGCTTGTTACGACCCATAGTAACGTTTTATTGTTAGGTGACCTCTAGCGACTGCAGTCATTATGACACAGTAAATGCAAGTAAAGGAGAGAGTGAGTGACGTAGTGCGAAGGAGGATTAACGTGACGTCACTGGATTTTGACACAGGAAACCACTGTTTGTTTCCTGTTTGAAAGGCTTTGACGTTTCTTTTGTCCGTGAGCTCTCTACCACGTCACCTCGTTTTTGTTGTAACCATGAAAAAAGGGGGAAAATCCACAGACCCAGAAGCTCCTGTTAAAGGATTTATTTGCCGTAGTGACGTTTCCAACACCAAGGCTCTTCCTCGTCTGCAGGATTTTCTCCTTTTCTTTAAAAACGCTCTGTGATATTTTGCTAATCCCATCAAAAATCGTCTCCTACTGGATGTGCATGTTGTTCTCATTTTTATTGTTGTAACCATGACAACAAACTCTTACCTTAAGCAAATTCCGATTCCAACCCAAACCCCAATCTTCCAAATGAGTCAACTAAGTCATTTTGCACCGAAATCTAAACAAATTGGGCCGGATCAATAAAGCTTAACCACATATTCCTTTTTATAACCATGACGACAAAGGTTTGTTACACCTGCTAATGTCTGGTGCCAATTCAGGAGAAGCTCTTTTGGGTCATATCAGAGGTTTGGGACAAGTATCGCATTGTATCACTGATAAGATTCTTATAACTACTAAGTTTTTTTGGATTGTTTAATCCACTGAGCTGTAGTTTATTGAGCAAATCAAAAATCAAACTAAACCAATACACCAAACCCTCTAATAAAGCCAAATTAAAATCTTATATATACATTTTGTTTTTTGTTTTTCAATGTTTGTCCAATCCACAGTAGTGCCATTAAGGGGTTGTTATAATATTAGGAGTAATTAAGATGTCTGGATAAAGGAACGTCTGCCGCATCCTCTGTGTGAAATCAGACTGCGGCCAAAAGAAGACAAAGCCCCATTTCCCGTCTGTTTGCCTGCAGGGAGTTTTCAGGGGGGAAGAGTTTGGGTCATATGTGCTAAAATGTGTGACTCAAAAGCTTACTCCCGAACAAAAAGAGAATTTATTCCAGCACAGAGGCAAATCTCTTGCAGTGTTCTGATTAGGGTATCTGAGAAGCCTGAAATCCCCCCAAGCTCAACACGAGCAGGCTGAGAAACGCAGAGCGAGGGGGCACTTTTTACAACTGTAGAGCTCTGCAGAATTACAGCACGCTCTGAATTACAAACAGTCGAGCGGGGCCAAGGACGTGTGAGGAAAAAAAAAGAAAAGAAATCACAAATAATCAAAGAGCAAATGAATTTATAGACGGACGACATTATGAAGTATTTGTGCCACATTAGTCCTGCAGAGTTCATTATGAATTGTAGTGGTAAGGGGTGTCACCGCACAAGTGCACGCCCCTCTGGCACATTCAGCGTATCCTGCAAGTATCCGTGCGTTTAAAAAAAAAAAAAATGCTCTGAAACGAAGAGCTGCAACGAGCCGTTTATTGAGGGATGTTCTTTGTTGTAAAGGTTAATAAGAAAGTGCCACATAATTATGCATCTTGTATTAGAGTGTTGATAAAGAGTGTGCGTACCAGTGGGTGTTTTCGTTTTTTTTACTTGAGTTTATATTCGGTTGTCTCTGCTGCGTCTACATTACCCTACATTACCCTTCACAATAGGTATATTTATATGGAGCCTAATATTGTCATTGTAATCAGTTTAAAAGCCCAAACAGAATAGAAAAGTTCCTTATAAACACCTCAGTCTGAATAAAAGAGGCTTAATTTGGCTTTGAATTTCCCTTGATTGCAGAATGGTTTTTTAATCCTTTTCACAAAACAATAATAAAAAAAAAAAAATATGAAGAATCAAAATGATTAAATCTGATTATTTTCTGGCTGCGTCATTTCTAGTCATTCCCTGTGCCTTGACGTAAATGCATTAGGACGTACATGTCTCAATTCACAAGATAAGATATCTATTGAGAAACATAAATGACAAATCCATCACTTTTGTGCATGTCACAGTGTTGCAGTGTATAGTTTGTCTTTCAATTGTGTAAATTAGGAATAGTTAGAGGTTCAGGTAATGTATATATTTTTTTTACTTTTGGGGGGGGTAGAGGTAAGTTTCTCTCTGCTTCCAGTCTTTAAGTGAAGTTAAGGCTCTACCTTAAATAGTAGTGGTATTATTATTAAACCCAGTAACTAGGTACTCAGTACTCAGTAGAGCACCATCGTCTGCCGAAGTCCAACAGTCCCTGTAACTTTAATCAAGCTCATAGATATCAGTTTCCTAAATAAACCTTTTTTCACCTAGATCCATGAATTGCTTCCTGGGAAAATGGGTTCTTTCCTGACCCATAGCTCATCTTTTCACCAAGTTTCGTGGAAATCTGTTCCATTGTTTTTGTGTAAACTTACTTACAAACAAATGGAAAAGTCCCCTTCTTGACAAATGGAAAAAAAGAGAATGAAAATGATTTAACCTGATTATTTTCTTGCTTCATATCCTATATCTTGACGTGATTGAATGAGGATGTACATTTCTCTTCATTATGAGATCAGATATCCATTGAGAAAGACAAATGACAAATGCACACTGCTCCAAGTCCTTCTTTTGTTTGTGTGCATATTCAATGGTGTTCCACTGTGTTAATTAGGAACCGTTAGAAGTCGAGGTAGGTATATATTTGAACTTTCGAGGGCGTAAACGTTCATCAATTAAACTAGATAACCTATTAAAACCGATTTCTATTCCTTTGCTACCTCTTACCGTAAGACACAGGAGTACAGTCCGACGTCCTGGACGTCGGCAGGTCTGAACCAGATGGCGTCCTCCTCCTTGCTCATGCGCGAGCCGTCGAAGGAGATTGGCTCCTCGAAGTCGCTGTGGCCAAGGCCAGAGCTGCGGTACCACATGAGGCTGAGGCCCACACTCTGCGCCTGGCTGTAGTTGGCCCGGATGTAACCGTAGAACAGAGCGCACTTGAGCCGCACGGGCTCGCCCTGCAGCACCCGGTACTTCAGGTAGTCCACTGACCAGTCTGTACAGCCATCCACTACAGAGAGACAGAGAGAGAGACACACATTCAACAACACATTACACAAGAATGCGAGGAAAAAAACTAAATATTGAAAGTAATAAAATATGAAAGATCACATATTGTATTGGGTTCAGTGTGCAAATACCAAGAAATATTATATTTCTGGCAAAACACTACTTTACAAAAACATATCAGAGGGATGAAGATTACCAGCTCATAAACCACCCACAATAATGCTCCTCTTATTTATTAGAAAACACTACCTAGAATAACTTTATTAGTTATGAGACACCAAGCGCTCTACAGCACCGTGGAGGTAGAATATTGCACGGGGATGCCGAGCATGGAGAATAATGTATCAATTCCTCCATATAACATGAGCTTTATTGTGTGTGAGCTTGTGAAGGATTGCAGTTTTACTCCGCAGTGCCAGTGGTAGATGCATCTCCTCTCCCCTCCTGCTATCTCGGCGCTGCTCACGCATGCAGGGCGAGTGTGCCACCTTTGCCTCTGCGGAGACAGCTCAGACAATCTCCCGCAATATCCAAACATGCAACCGTTGTGACATTTGCGAATGAACTGTAAAATATCTCCATAAATGATGTCAGGCTCTTCCAAGTGCAGAGTTTGCACCGTAGCTCCACTGCCCAAGGAGTGCAGGGGTAGTTCATTAACTGGGTGCACGCCTCGAGCTCTTCAAACATGGCGCGTCGCTTGTCTAACAGATCTATCGACAGATATTTTTCCCGAGGCCCTTTTGTCGCCCATAGCTAACAGGCTAGCTCATCCATTTTTTACGTTCTCTGCTGACCGAACTGAGATTGGCCTACATGTCCATCTAGGTTAGTGTGCATACTGAAGTGGAGGTGGAGTCGCTCGTTTTAGAGAGAAAATCACAAGATCGCACATGTAACACACAGGAAAACTGGATCGTCCTGCCTAATTCATGAGATGTAATGATACTTCAGATACCATAAATAAATTGCAGCGGAGATAAAATAAGGCACAGTGGCTGCGAGGACATTTTGACAAAAATAAAAGAAACTGGCACAGGCCCTAGGCTCGCTCGTCTGCTCTGGTTTTAGCGAGCAGATCTCTCCCGAGCTACCAGAAGTTAACCCATGGCCAGCTATCAGTCATTGACTAATTAACTAGCACTTGTTTGTCCAGCAGGTGAATATTAGAGAGTGGGTGCATGTGGCACCACAGAGCTTGAGAGAGAGAGAGAAGTGGTGATGGTGTGGTGAGATAAAGTAATAAGAGCCCTGCTGCGTGCCAGTCTGTGAGTGATACTGAGCCTCATGGGGACAGCTATGCTTGTAATTAATACTCTTAATTACCTGGGAAATAATGTGTGTGTGTGTGTGTGTGTGTGTGTGTGTGTGTGTGTGTGTGTGTGTGTGTGTGTGTGTGTGTGTGTGTGTTAGCATGAGTGTGCATTCCCTTTACGAATGGCTGTCTGCCTAATTATGTCTGTTAATTACTGGTAGGCTTATCCACAAATGTGTGTGTGCGAGCTTACATACGAATGCGAGAGTCACATTAAGTGTGTGCACGGATGTGAGTGTGTGTGTAATGTGTGAAACGCTGTCTAATTATCACTCCTTATAATGAGAGCAGAGCCCTCTATAGAAGCAAAGAGGACACATATGTTTTTCACATGCAGTCTTCACAACTTATAACGTGATTGTGCAACTGTGAACCATCTTACTGATGAAAACCATGAGCAGTTTAAATACTGTAGTATAGATATAGATACAATATATAGCATATTTTAAATTTCTTGAATATTACCTGAAAACTAAGAAAAAAACCCACTGTTTGCCATTATTATTTCCTAAACAGTTAATTTCTCTTATGTTTTGTGTATTTATCCTTTTTGAACGACCCTGGTTTCGGAAGTACATCTTTCCATTTGCTCCAATGACGATTCAGAAAATCCTTATAAAAAGATTTTTAAGCCTGGAATCTGCGAAGAGATGAATCGTGATGACAAATCAAAAAACTAAAATTAGAAAAAAGTAAAAAAAGGTAAAAGTACAAGACTGTGTTTATTTGAGTGAAGGAACTATGCATCCCATAAACCATTGCGATTGAGCCGCTTCTTGAATGTAACCTTGTTGTAGGGATTTTTATCTCATCTCTTAAAACAAATGCAGCATGTTAGCAAGAAGAAATCATGGTCGTATTGTAACGCCAATAAATCCTAAAACGTTTTTCTTAATGCACAGTTGATATCATACCGACTTGTGGCCTCTACGGCAGCAAATAATATTGTTCCTCAATCTCATAGCTTGTGTCAACTCTACCTTGGATGGTAAAAACATTATGGCTGATAATCAAAAACCTCTCACTCAGGAAATGAATGGGATTTTGCTTCCCGAGCAGCGCTGTTGAGCTCCACAGGAGAAACACAAAACCACGGACTAATACTCGCTCTCTAACATGAGAGAGAATTTCCATTGAAGGCAGCAGGTAACTCCTCTGCTCTCTCTGCATATCAATCTGCTAATCAGCAGGGACAGCGGAGGCTTCATTCAGCCTTTTCTTTATTCACCCTCTACACCTCCTAATGGATATGACCTCTGCCTCTCTCTCTCACCCACTCCATTTGCAGCCGCTCTGTCACAACAAAAACTGTTTATTCTAATGAGCCGGTATCCTGATTCACAATGAAAAAACATTATATTCAGCGGGAGTCTGACTTCCTCCGAAAAATGAGCCCACAGGTCGTCTGTGCGCGCAGCTTGTCACGACCTTGTTCGCTGACCTCTAGTGGCCGGAGTAATGATGACGGGAGCAAAGGAGGTGCAGATTTTGTTCCTAAAGAGCGACGACTGTTCCACAACTTTTCTAAGCACCTTGACCCTCCTATCCCGAAAGGTCTTCTGCGAGGATAGAGACAAGTGAACTATAAGGTGGTGTGAGTTGCCCGTCATTTGCTTTCACCGCGCAGTCCTGGACGATGTGTGCTGTCGGAGAACCGAACTCTGCATGCACAAAGGTACGCACATGTAAACACACACAACAAGGAGGCTAACTCCTAACACACCTCCCAATGGGAGTTATCTAATACAGTTGGCCTGAGGGAAACCATATTTACATCTGAAACTCAAAACTGTTTTATCAACTCAATTAGACGCTGACATTTGCCTCATCCCCACGCTGGGCCGGAAAATCAATGATTCCCCCAGCTGGAGGAATACTGCAGTGCCCACCTCTCACTCTCTCTCTGCTGACAACACATTCACACACACACACTTCACACATACACACACACACACAAACAGGATCTTCTTCCTTTACTCCCTCGCTGCACCTCTGGGACATCACACCTTTGTAGCGGTTTTGTTCAACCACTCTAAGACAAGTCCATAATGTAAAGGATGTTTCCATATGGACACATTCCCTCATGGCTGTCACACTGGCCTCTGCTCCACTGGATCGTACTGCAGCACCACAGTTTTACTGACCACTGCTACTCTGATGCCACAACACTGCTACATCACACGGCGTGTAGAGGTCTGGCTGGTGCAAGGGAGTAGCAAAGAGGGAATGTCAAGCTGCGCAATATATGTGTGTGTGTGTGTGTGTGTGTGTGTGTGTGTGTGTGTGTGTGTGTGTGTGAGCGCGTCTCATAGAAACCTTATCATTATCTGTATCGAGGCAGACCTGTCCGTTTCAGTGTGACACTAAACCAAGTCAATAAATACAGACCCCCGAGCAAGAATAAATTTACCCGCATTCATGCATAAACACTCTTAGAGTCGTATAAAAAAAACAAATAAACACCCTTGCAGCACTCACAGCCACACACACACACACACAAACACACAAACACACAGAGGCCTCCTGCTTTCTTTTTCTCATATAATCAAATCCCCATAATCCTTTCACTACCGTATATCACTCCAGCGTGCCTTGGTCTCCTACTTGCATGTCTCTCCCTCTCACACTAACCCTCTCAATCGTCGGCGTCTCCCCTCTCATCAGTACCTGCTCTCCTAATGAAGTGTAATTATCAGATGTTGGGTGGGCGTCAGGGTTCTCACAGGCCATGAAGACTTTCAAGGATCTATATGTGGATAAGGACTCTTAATAACTTTGCCTCTCTCATTCTCTTCTCTCCTCCTTAACTTGCACCCACTGACTCCATCTTTATCTCCCTGTCCAGGCGACTTGATCCCTCTAACCTGGCCTGGTTGGTGATTTCCCTCCTCCTTCCTCATCTTTACAACAATATTATTCACCATTCTGTAGAATTTACTTTCATATGGAACACACATTTACCGCACAGAACAAAGATCTCGATTAAATTCCACCTATATATTCTGAGGCAAGGCTAAATATGCACTATAGATCTTCATGACTGTCTGGCCTCAACAGTGCAGGTACTGGGGCTCCCTGCAGTAAGGTAGCCCTGGTATAAGATTACAAAAAACAGCATCTTTAATCTTTTGGCAAAGAACAAAAGATTCACAAGATTATGACCATGGGCCCTAAACACAGTTGCCACATACCCCTACCCACACAATCTACAAACATGCAGCAATATATCACTTTGAAATTTTAATTGCTATTTGGTATTTTCAGAGGAGGAAGCGTCATGCAGACTTAATACAAGCTATATGCTCTATAACATCGCATGATCTAATCTGCTAAATTACAAAACATTCTAACTATTTCATTATCATGCAACACTTTCAAATTCACATTTAGTCCAAATGTTTAAGAAAACTTGACACATCATAAAGAGCCTAACTAGAAAGGCTCTCAGAAGAGAGAACCTGGCTCTCACCCTGCAGCAGCAGAAGTCACGAGAGATCACTGGCTTTATCTCTTTTACCTCCGCTGTTCCACCGTGTCCCCGTTTGATCCCTGAGTCTTTCTTCCAGGCTTGTTGGCCAAGAGAGGTAAATGTTGAAAGCATCTAACCTCCTGTGTAACTTTTAATTGTGTTTGCATCCATCTGTCTCTATGTGCGGTTTCAATGTGCACATAAAAACCCTGACTGCAAACACTGGAAATTTGAGAAAAAAGATCAAATAAAGCCAACAAGGACTAGAAAATTCAGCGATAAAAGACAAATGATAAAAAAAAAAGCAGTTGTGACAAAGAGCGATGGAAACAGACTAGGAGAGGAAATGTTGATGCATATGAAGCATCCGATGTAAACAGGGCTCTAGTGCAAACACTGATGAGGAGACTGTATCACTCCGTGTATCAGCAGAGTAATAGTGAGGAGTGTCAGGTTATAATTAGAATGTCACACAGTACAGCGCATATCTCCGCCGAGGCCCAACGGTCCCCTTAAATTCAATCAAGCTGCACCAAATTTCACACACTCATAGATATCAGTCCCCTGAATGTTTTTTAAAATTTTTTTAAACAACATCCATGAATTAGACTCTTGGAAAAAGTTTCAAAAAGGACCTATTTTGTCAAAGAAAGTGAAAGTAGAGTCCTGGATCTGCCCCCTGACTCTGCTACACACCAAAAGTTAATAGGTCCTTCCACCAAGTTTTGTTAAGATCCGTTAAATTCAATCCGCTAATTTGATCTATGCTCAGTCTGAACTAACACAAAAGTTAATGTTTCTACTAAAAAGCATAAATTATCATTTTCATTCCAAACTACAGCAAAGACAATATGATGATATTTATCGTGCAATAATAAAGTAATGTCTATTATTTCATATTATTCTCTTATTTACTTCATTGTGTCACTGATCATTATTAACGAGGATAAGTGTTTTATGCTGAAA